>NC_046154.1:210468592-210768592 GCF_011064425.1 Rattus rattus
GCCCTGAGTTATTGGAGGCCTGTTTCTAACAAGGCCAAAGCCAGGAACCAACACCAGAGGTTAATCTCTTTACCTTTGCAGGCATACTGTGTGCTTGCATTCACATAATACCAACACACACACCATACATATATACACACACAAACATGAGTGCACTCATGTGTACACATGCCAAGACATCAGACATACATACATAATACACACCATACACACACATATACACACACACCACACATGCACACATACACATGCACACACACACTACACACACAGGCATACACCACACAGACACACATACACACATACACCACACAGACAAACTGCTTCCATGCCTCCCATCACACATACCAGACATACATATATACACACATACATACACCATACATATCACACACACAAACACACACACACACCACATGCACATACACCATACACACCACACACACAAACACGCACAAACACACACACATAGAAGGCCTCTCTGCACTCGCAGCTATGGCTGCAAAGCCAAGCCAAGCCTGCAGCCACGGCCACCACCATCATCAAGCAGGGACTCTCCCTCTGCCGGACCAGCAGGAGCTTCCCCTCTTCCCCCTCCTCCCCAGGCTAGATCCAGCCCATGGGCCCCCACTTGGTTCTCAGCTCCTCAGCAGCTCCCTGCGGCACCTGGGTGTCTGAGAGCCTGAGAACCAGACAACCTGGCCTCCTTGCAGGCCCGGGACCCCCGAGCCAGCTCTGTCTGTCCCTCAGCTTCTCTATGGCCTGACGCCTGCCCAGTGACAGCATGGAGTAAGCGCAACTCCCTAGTCCCTCCTGCAGTGGTCGTGCCCGGTGGCAGAGCAGATGGGGACCCACATAACGCTACAAAGGAATATTATGTGTCTTGTCTTTGCTGTATTCCTTACCTAAAACAGGGCCCGGCTCAGAGACGCTGCTCGAAAAGTAACTGGGAGCTGATTGACAGACAAACAATGCTGTCGTGAGGATTAAACACACACTTGAGCATGTATTCAAGCAAAACTGGCGGTTTACACATACGTGTATGACACAGCAACAGTCCTCCTAGGAAAACACGCAAGAGAAATGACTGTACACATGTGAAAGACACTGGCACAGCAATGCATGCAGTGGGCGGGGGACAAGAGCCAAAACCTGGGAGATGTCCACCAGGAAGGGCGCAGAGGTGCACAAATGTGCGCTGCTGAAAAGCCACTCCGTAAGGAAGCACCTCGGTGCCGGTGTGCACAGGATGGATGACTCTTGTGGGCAGAAAGTTGATCAAAGGTGGCCACTCTCAGAAAGGGCACACTGTGTGAACCTATTCATACGAAATTCAGAATAGAGCCAACTGGTCCTGTGTGTGCCCAGCGACCCCTTTCCAGAGCCATTCACGGGCATAGGGTGGTGCACACAGTGTTTTTTTGATGCACAGCAGTGAGACACGCTGGTTAGGGGTGGGGGTGGGGATTTGCATTGACGATGGCGCTGGGGTCTGCAGAAGGGTGCTGTGGGTAGAAAGAAGGCTTGGCCTTGGTAATTTGGGAAAGCTGTGTGCGAGGTTGCGTTAGCCAACAAAGGTTTGGGGACAGCTGGGAAAACAAAGCATCTTCAAAGACCTCCATGGAGGATCCTGGGACGTCACACAGGAGTCAGACGAGAAACGTAATGGGTGTGGAGAGTGCGACCCAGAGGTGACCATTGCTGTGGCCGGTAGCTTCCTGCCAGGCAGGGAGGGCAGATGGTGGCAGCTGGGAAGGGTGATAAACAATTTCATACAGCCATAAGCCCTGGTCCTCACGGTTGCGCCTGGGGGCTTGCGCTGGCCAAGGATGCTGCTCCATCCAGTAGCAGGAGATGCTTCTTTGTGGGCCCTTTCCACTTCACCACGGCAAGAGCACACAAACCAGGAAGAGGCCTGTACGGTGTCTATTAAGAAACCCAAAGATCACTCAGCGCTCCAGAGGTAAAGCCCAGACAAAGGCCTTCCAGCCCCTCCCAGAAGCAGCTCTGTAGCCGCGTCCCCTGGCATTCGTCTTTCTCGTTGCAACAGTGTCTTTAGCCGGTTGGAAAAAAACTGCTCAGTGTGTAACCAGGACTTGGTGAGACTTAGTCGGTCAAATTCAGAAAAGGAAAAAAAAAAAGTGCGTAATGGCCACAGAAACAGACCGTGTATAGGGCTTCTTGGGGCTGTGGACATGGACCTGCTAATGTCAGCCATTAAGCCATTCATCTGTGGTACTTGCCATGTGTGCTCTCCTCAGATGTTCCTTCACTACTGACTGGGAAAGAATTACCTGAAAAGTTTGGAAGTGTGTTTTGTTGTTCTTAACATCGAGTTTACAAAGGAGGGTCAGACCAGCACCACCAAGGAGGTCTTGGGTAGTGCGGTCTTTTTTGTTGTTGTTTAAAAATAAAAAATGAAGGGTTCATTTCTTCAACCTAAAGACAGCCAAGTAAAGGAGATGAGAGAAGTTGGAGGAAACAGGAATTTGGATTTCGATTTGTGCTGACAGGCTAAGTAAACAGGATTTTACTTTGTGCTGACAGGCTAATTGTGTACACAGGATTTCACCCTGTGCTGACAGGCTAAATGTGTACACACCTAGAGGTGACAGCATTATTGGAAGGATCATCCCTGAGTGTCAAGAGTTAAGATTTTCTGTGGGCATGACAAGGAGGCAAACTGGAGAGAATCTGCAGCTCCACCTGGGCTGTAAGAGACATTCCTGGGACCATCCTGTCTGATGGCCCCACCACCAGCAGAGATTGAAGGACTAGGATTAAAAATAAAAGAGTAGAAGGTGAGAGATCAAATCTTAGTAGATGGGGAAACTTTGAGACAGTGAGCGGCCAAACAAGTTTGGAAGGTCTTCAGTTCCTCGGATAATGCCAGTGGGTTTCTCTAGTTCTACCCTGCTAGTTCTCTGAGGGAAACTGCTGTCTCCATTCCAAATGTTAATGGTGAGTCACAGTTCCTGGCTCTGTAAGCAGGTTTGATCCTCGGCCCCTGGGGAATAAACGGTCTGTAATGGACCCAAAATGGCAGAATCACGAATGCCTGGAGAGCTGGAGAAGAAAGAGTGCCTGAGGTTGCGGAGGAACGGTGGGCACAGGGAAAGGACGTGCTGATGAGGGGCGCGGAGGAATGCTGGGTAGAGTGAAAGGACTCGAATGTGAGAGTGCACTCCCATGCCCACCCCTCCTCAGCCTTCATCTCTGGAATCACCTGGGGGGCCTGACCAAAGTGCTGGTGTTCAGGGGCCCGGAGAGTTCTCGTGGAAGAGTCAGCCACGTGGACTGGGCCTCAGTCAGGAGCACCCTGAGGAGCAGTCACCGACTGGAACCACTTGACCGGAAGGACCCGATCTCGGTCAGTCCTCAAGGCTTTGCTTCCAGAGCCTCCCCGATTCTGTCACCACTCGGGTATTGTCAGCCACCAGTCATGTCCTTCACTATTGTTTTAATTTGTGTTGAATTCCCGCTGTTTTCTGCCAGAAGAAATGTAACTGAAACACAGAAGCCATTTTGTAAACATTCCCAGCGTTGGTTCAGCCTCAGTGATGCCTCAGGCATGGGCAGAAAAGCCTCGCTTCTGTTAAGTCAGTAAAGTCCTAATCATCCTGGAGCTGGAAAACCCTTTTACCACTCAGAATGAAACATCAAGAGTGACCGGCCACAGTGCACAGCACCTGAAGGAAGCCAGCCCTTGTCTCTTCTGTAGAATGACAGGAAGGAATGCCTTGTGCTCGATTATTCTGTGTACTTCATTTCAGTAAGAGAAAGTGATTGGCTCTAAGGGGTGAGGCGAGTGTGGTAGTGCAAGCCTGCATCTACAGCTCCTCAGCCAGGTAGCAGGGGACGGTGGCCTGAGCTCAGACAGGCGCCCTAGTCCAGGCTGAAGAGCATAGTGAGACCTTTTCCCAAAGATAATTATTATCAAGAAGAGGGGCAGTGTGTCTGACAGGAGCAAAGGCCTCCCTGGGCTGAGAACAGAACTGACCTCCTGAAGCTGCATCAGGTGAGGGAGGACAGGTGAGCCATGACACAGCTGTCACTGTGCCATCCACAAGCAGAAGAGATTCTGAATTCGGTAGGGACGGCTCCTCAGCTCCCATGATGTTGACCTCAGGTCGGGCTATTTCTGGTCACTGCAGAGGCAGGAAGCTGTGCATAGCAGGGTTTCCTGTCAGGCCCATCCCCTTTCATACCTTGAAACAGAGGAAGGTCCAGTTTAAGACTTAGCTATCCAGGCAGATGGAGACCAGGCCCTAACAGGCCTCCACTGCTGTGGCTAAAACAAGCGGTAAGATGTTAGAAACACATAAAGCTCTTGCAGAAACCAAGTGGTTGGCAGACCTGGCCACCAGATTTCTCCCCTCACAGCGAAAGGGAGGGAGTTGTCTCTAGTTTCAAGCATGGCTTATGGAAAACTCCAGAGAAAGGAAGTCTCTCATGATCATGTGGAGTCCATAGACTACCATGGATTCCTGCTTAAACCCATCCTGTTCAAACAAAAAGACCCAAGCCTAGGACCTCTACATACAGAAGAAATGCTGGTCGCTGTAGAGGCAGAGGTCTTGGTGTTACTGGGAACAGGGGTGGTCCTAGTTCCTGGGGTCACAGCCATCAGTGACATGGGCAGGAGCTCAGAGGTGCTGGGAAGGGATAACAGGACTCCTGTTCTCTGCCCAAGAAGAGCTTGTGGTCATCCACTCAAACTTTCATTATGGAGCATATACTATAGGCCTTGGGGTGCCAAGTGCTGTAAGTGGGCATGGCCCTCTCCTGGCAGAGTGAGTGGCCTTAGCAATCTCTCTTCTACCTGTGACAATATCTTCTTGATGCCTCTCTGTGTACAACTAAACTTGACCAACTTTTGAAATGAGAGGAAAGTCATTACAATGAGCTTTTAGACCCTTGGTTTTGAAGGCATACACACAAGGCCATGGAGAGAAAGAAAGGTCAGTGAGATGGCTCAGCCATAAGGATCAGCTCCCAGCACTGAGTTCAGTCCCTAAACCCATGTGCAGGTGGACAGAAAGAACAGACTCCACAGGCTGTCCTCTGCTGACACACGCATGCATGCACACATGCAGACAGCACATACTAATAAACTGTACATACACTCATGTGCACGTGCACACACATAAATAATAAATTTTAAATATTTTATATAGTTAATTTTATTTATTGGGTATGGCTGTGTGTGGGGGCACACATGTGGAGGTAAGAACAGAATAACTTCAGGGAGTTATTCTCTCCTCCATTATGTAGGTCTCCAAAATGAACCCAGACTGTCAGGCATGGCAGCTGGTACCTTTAGTTCCACCCAAAAAAGGAGGAGGAGGAGGACCAGGTATGACAACTAGTGCTAATTTTCAACTTAAAAAATTCTGGAATCATCTGAGGTCTTGCTGGTGCTGAGCTATCTTGATTGTTTTGATTGAGGTATGCAGACCTGCCCACTGTGGGCGGCACCATTCCCTGGCTGGATCCTGGACTGTGGTAAAAAGGCGACAGAGGCTGAGCATTAGCAAGCTTGCATTCCTCTCTTAGTTTCCTGATAGTGGGGTGAGGTGACCAGCTGCCTCGAGCTCCTGCTGCTTTAACTTTCCCCTCGATGGGCTGCACTTTGAACTGGGAGCTAAAACAATCCCTTTCTCCCTTGTTTCTTTTGTCAGGTTATTTAATTATAGTAAGGAAAGGGAAAACTAAACATTAGACAATCACATTGCTGTAGGAATAGTGGACTTTGCACTGGAGACACCTTTTGGGCATGAGGCAGAAAACAGGCGTTTTAAAACAAACAAACAAACAAACTTCTACTGTTAACTAGTCTGGCAATGTTTTCTTTTCTCAATTACTGGAGGAATGGTTTCTGTACTGGATTTGGGGATTGCAGACATGAGCAAGTCAGCATCTTGTGCTCTAGGGCTGTAGTTCTTGCTGAGAGGCAGATGTGTAACAGCTGTAAACAGTAGGAAGTTATAGGTGCTATAATGGAGTTAGGGAGAGGAGGTGGAAAGGACCACAAAGAGAGCAGTCGGCTCCACCTTGTCCCGCTCCGTACCCAGAGACTAAAGAACTAAGCAACAGCATTGAGGCAGAGTGTCTCGATGGCGTGGAAGATAAAGGATGGAGTCTGGCTGTAGCTCAGCCTCCCGCGATCCATCGTCCCTCCTCAGGAACGCCCGTGCTTGTGTAGGAGCTGCTCTGTGGCCTGCTGCTAAGTTTGCTCTCACCACAAACCACCACATGGCCTCGTGTTTCTACCTTCCACACAATAGTTCTTATTGAAATCCTGATCTCATGGTGTTTTAACCTGTTCTTTTTCTCGTAATTGTCTTCTCCTTCATAGAGGCCATGTCCTCCTCCAGTCTGACAAAGCTGGAAAACTTTTCCCCTAGAATTCTTTTTTGATTCCTGAAATCTATTATTCTTGGAAGTACACTTTTCCACGGGGTTTCTAGATGACACTTTGCCTTCTTTTAGCTGCAGGGTCCTAAAATCTTGCATGGCAGAGAAGAAACTCTGTTCTGACCTCATGGCTGCCAATAGTTACAGCGTGAGTGGCTTTCTCTTGATTCCCTGGCCAATCCCTTCCTGGGATATACAACTGAGGACGGGGCTTAGTGGCAGTTGTAGTGACTACAAAGTATGGATTCCTTTATTGTGGTTTTCTGGATTTGAGGAAGATATTTGAGATTCTAAACCTGTAGTTCTCAACCTTCCTAAAGCTGTGACCCTTTAATGCAGTTCCTCATGCTGTGACGTTAAGATTATTTTTGTTGCTACTTCATAACTGCGATTTTTTGCTACTGTTATGGATCGTAATGTAAATAGCTGTGCTTTGTCATGGTCATAGATGACCCCTGTGAAAGGGTTGTTAGACCCCCAAAAAGTCTGCATGCAACCCACAGGTTGAAAACAACTAAGAATTCTAAACAAATCTGACTGTCTGTCTGTCTCTCTCTCTCTCACTTACACACCTCTGAATGTACTTTTAGAGGAGTCCTCTCCTCCCTTGTGCTCCATCGGCAGCATTAGCTTTGTCGGCAGGATACTTCTCCAGCACAGACCACCCACCACCTGCCTATGTCCTTCACCACCCTCACATGGCCCCCCAGCTTTCTGCACTATTGTTGGGGATTGCTGGCTGCTCTTCCAGAGGACTCAGGTTCAAGTGTCAGCACCGTATGTTAGCCCACAACCATCTGAAATGCCAGCTCTAGAGGATCCAACAACCTCTTCTGGTCTCCTCAGGCACTAGGCTCATACACGGCACATAGACCTACCTACAAGCAAAGCACTCATATGCACAATAATGAAATAATTAAAATCCTTTCTTCTAAAGATTATAACGAGTCCTGCCTCAGAACACAGAACCAAGGACTAGGAAGATGGCCCCGTGGTAAGAGCTCTTGATGTGAAAGTGTGAAGACTTGGGTTTGAGGCCCCAGGACTTATGAGAGAGAGAGAGAGAGAGAGAGAGGAGAGAGAGAGAGAGAGAGAGAGAGAGAGAGAGAGAGAGAGCGCTACAGGCATATACGGAAGGACTTCAATGTCGTGTGCTGCAGAAATGAGGGTCATTGAACTTGCTGGCCGCTTGCTTGGCTCCAGCCTCAGTGAAGACCCCATCTGGAGTAACTAAGGTAGTGATACCAATGGACACCGGTGTCCTTGGATCTCTACACATTACACAAACACCATGGATGTACACACAGACACACTCCATGGGACCAAGCACCAAGCAACAGAGAATGGATTCCATGTTTTTAGTTTATCCAGATCCTGAACCTCTAAGTCAGAGTCAAAATCTGGAAAAAAATAATCTAGCTTCCAAGCCCGCCTTACCAGAGGTGAGGACTCATGCTCAGGGCAGGTTGAGCTCATCTTGGCCTTGTTTTTTTTTTTAAGATTTTTTTATTTCACGTATGTGAGTACACTGTCTCTGTCTTCAGACACACCAGAAGAGGGCATCAGATCCCATTACAGATGGTTGTGAGCCACCACGTGGTTGGCTGGGAATTGAACTCGGGACCTCTGGAAGAGCAGTCAGTGCTCTTAACTGCTGAGCCGTCTCTCCAGCTCTCATCTTGGTCTTATAGCATTTAAAATGACTCTACATTTCTTCCAGCTTTGGCTGTTAGGTTTCCCATAGCTGATTCCATAGCTGTGAATCATTGTGTACATCCTAAAGAGGTATTTAGCAAAGAGTCGGTAAAGGTTATCTTAGGTCTTCATAAAGCCAGCAGATCTCAACCTTCCAATTGCTGCAACTCTTTAATATACTTCCTCATGGCGTGGTGAGCCCCAACCATAAAATCTTTTCATTGCTACTTCGTAACTGTAATTTTGCTACTGTTACGAATCGTAATGAAATTTCTGATATGTGACACCCAAAGAGTCATGACCCACAGGTTGAGAACTGATGTCATGAACAGGTTCCATCTGAACCTGAATTACATCCTCATTGGCCCATCCGGCTGGCATTTACTGAATACAAGCAGGTGCTTAGCTCTGTGAGACACTGCAGCAAACTCCCAGCCCTTCCCCACCTCTTCCTCTCCCTCCTCCTCCTCGTCCTCCTCGTCCTCCTCTTCCAGCTGACATTAATGCTTCAGGGCAGTGAGAGAAATACTTCAAGATTAAGTACCAGGAGCTGCTTCTCTGCTCTTCTCTTGGGGCCATGAATTCGACATTGTGGGAGAAAACAGAATGATAGTTCGAGGTTTGGTATTGAAAGTCTTGAATGACATGTTGAAGTGTAGGCTTTGATGTGTATGGGCACTGAGGAAGGAAAGGAGCTGTGCTTTGGGGGGTTCATCTGAGTGGGTAAGTGAGGATAGCACTGGAAGACTAGCAGCTATGCACAGCAGAGCACAGCAGTGCACAGGGATGCACAACAGTGCACAGCACTGCACAGGGATGCACAGCAGTACACAGCAGTGCACAGGGATGCACAACAGTGCACAGCAGTGCACAGGGCTACATAGAGGTGCACAGGGATGCACAGCTGTGCACAAGAATACACAGTGATGCACAGTAATGCACAGTGCACAGGATGCACAGTGGTGCACAGGGATGCACAACAGTGCACAGCACTGCACAGGGATGCACAGCGGTGCACAGTTTTGCACAGTGGTGCACAGCATTGCACAGGGATGCACGGCTGTGCACAAGAATACACAGTGATGCACAGCAATGCACAATGGTGCATAGGGATGCAGTGAGAGCTTGGCTTCCTAGTGAGAATAGTAGAAACAGACAAATGGGGCCTGGGAAGGGTCTGATGATCAAGAAGGAGCAAGGACACAGGAGATGACACCATATTTCAGGTTCCTAGACATATAAGGTCAACATGCCTCCAAACAAGAAATCAAGAAGGTGCTTACTGTGTTGGACATGAGCAAATATCTGACACAGCCAGACATGGTGATGCGCAGTTTTAATTCCAGCACTTGGGAGGTACAAGCAGACAGTGAGTTCGAAGCCAGGTTGGTCTTGTGAGTCCTTGTCTCAAAAGCAAGCAAACCTGACATAAGCTACTTCAGCAGAGGGGGATGGTTATGAAGTAGAGGAGCATCCAGGTAGACAGGAAACGGGATAAAGGAGGGGCCAGGATGAGACAGAGCCTTATAGTGGTTTGAGTGAGCAATGTCCCCGTAGGCTCAGGTATTTGAATAGTTGGTCAGTGTTAGGGGAGTAGGGCAGCCAGGTGGAGGAAGTTATGTTGGTGGGGTAGACTGAGAGCATACAGCTTTGCCCCACTTTGAGTACGTTGTCTCTGCTTTGCACATCTGGGTAAAGATGTGAACACTCACCTTCTTGCTCCTGCTGCCATGCCAGCCAGTCACATGGACCCTCCCTCTGGGACCAGAAACCAAAATAAACCTTCTTCATCGAGTTATGTTTGCTCAAGATATTTGACCACAGCAAAACTAACCAATACAAAGCCCAAGGACACACCCTAATGACCCACTTCCCCTAGGCCTCAACCCCCATGCTTCGCTTCCAAAGAAGGCCATCTTATAATGGCTCCTTCGAGAGATTAATCCGCTGATTAGATCAGAACTCTCAGCATTCAGTCAAACCCACCAGCTGGCAGCCAAGCCCCCGGTGCCCGAGGCTCTGAAGAACGCGTCGCACTGATTTTATTCATCATACGGGGTCTGACTAGTACATGAGACATCTCACCAAGAGAACTAACAACGCCTTGGCACTGCCGGGGTGGGACCTCTAGCTGTAACGGTAGCTCATCTCTTTGTGTAAGCTTTGGCTGTCCAAAAAGTAACCAAAAGCAAGCCGGGGCTGAAAAGGTTTATTTGCCTTACACTCCACATTGTAGTCCATCACTGAAGGAAGTCAGGGCAGAAACTCAAACAGGCAGGAACCTGGAGGCAGGAGCTGAGGTGTGTTGATTACTGGCTTATGCATCATGGCTTTCTTAAAGGATCTAGGACCACTAGCCTAGGGATGATCCCACCCATGATGCACTGGGCTCTCCCACTAAGTAAAAGAATGCCCTACGGCTGGATCTTATGAAGTCATTTTCTCAGTTGACGTTTCCCACCTTTTGGATGATTCTAGCTTGTGCCAGGTTGATATAAAACTAGCCAGGTCAGTGGCTGCTTCATCCAAGTGAAGCCAGTGAGGCAGAAAGGCAAAGTATGTGTATTAGTTACTTTTCTATTGCTGTGAAGAGACACCATGACCAAGGCAGCTCCTACAAAGGAAAACATTTAATTGAGGCTGACTTACAGGTTCAGAGGTTTAGCCCATTAGAATCATGGAGGGAAGCATGGTGACGTGCAGGCAGACATGGTGCTGAAGAAGGAGCTAGGAGTTGTACATCTGGATCCACAGGCAACAGAAAGAGAACTGAACCACTAGACCTAGTTTGAGCTTCTAAGACCTCAAAAGCCTGCCCCCCTAGTATTGCATGTCCTCCAACAAGGCCACACCCACTCCAACAAGGCCACACCCACTCCAACAAGGCCACGCCTCCTCATAGTGCCTCTTCCTGTGGACTTATGTAGGCCTTCTTTATTCAAACCTCCACATGTTGCTTTGCCCAAAGCACCGAGATTGTCCACTGTCGGGAAAAGAATGCTGTTTAAAAAGCTGATGAGTCTTACTTTAAAACTACCATGAATTTGAAGGGAATTGGTACTCAATATCTACAATAGGTAGACTCCCAGGAAAATGCTATTCTGGTTTTCCAATTCCTGTGCATCTGATGAAAGGAAGTTACAAATGAGAGTCAACTTTTGCTGTCAGGGAAAGAGCGTGGAAGGAAAGGACTTTGGGTATTAAAATCTACAGATAGCGCAAACACTGGTTTCAACCAGAGATCTCAATTCCTCCCCCACCATTTTATTTTTAAAACTAGAGGTACCAAGCACCTGTCTGTGGGGTCTGGACCTCACAAGATGTGAATTCTCTAGAAGGCAGGCATGAGGAGCAAGAAGAACAAGCAGTCCAGGACTAAAGGCCTTTCTTGTTGAAAAGTGGCCTCTCTTGCCCGCTCCTCGATGGTTTCATGTGGAGGATGTACAGGCTCAGCACTGTGAGCTGCCAGGGTCATTTCTTTTGAAAAGCTAGCTCTGTGTTCAACATCAACAGCAACTCCTGGGTGGAGACCCCAGACTGTAATGGCTGTGCAGTGGCTGAAGGCAGTGGGATAGGAAGGATACTGCTCTCAAGCACAGCATTTCTCATCCACCTTGAGCCTGAAGCCCTACCAGTGTGAGCCTCCAACAAGGTACAGAGATAACCAGTGTACAGTGGCTGCCATTTTTAATGTCCTGAGACCGATGCTTCCTGGTGACCTCTTTAAGGGCCTCTCCCATTTCGTTGCCCCAATCGGTCTCCATGTTTCTGGGAATTGTGTTAGCATTGGGCAGACTTTGGCATGGCTGCTGGAACACACTGGTGTTCCCTAACACTCCATTCTTCTTACCATTCTGTGAACCTCCAGCTCTCCACATTCTTTCCCTGCTAAAAACTATACTTTCCAACTCAAAATGACAGTTCCTTCCTGTGTGACGCTTCATTACCATGTCTTCTTGACACTGTGCCGTACTTCCTATCATGTTACTGCAGCGTATACCCCCATGACAATGTTCTCTGAAATGTGGGTCATGACCTATTAGTGAGCTTTGAAATCACTTTAGTGGGTCATGACCTGAATTTTAAAGAATGAAACAGAAGAACTGAGAACACCTTGGGATGTATCGCACACACATTCTAAATTACACAAAGGGTAAACATATTTCCTAACTTGATTTATGGCCAAAAAGTCTGGAAACCATTATCACATAGTAACGACATTTTCAGCGTTTCTAGAACAGCAAACCTTGATCCACCTAAGCTAAGCGACAAATAACGTATTAACTTACATGACAAGAAGTCTGGAGACAGGGCAATACTAGCTAGCTTTGGTATATCTGCCACTCAGCAGCAGCAAGGACCCAGACCTCTGCCCTTTTCTCCGTTGCAAACTGGCCGCAAGAGCTCCCTCCATCATAACATCAAGAGGCAGAAGAGAAAGGTGACATTAATAGTTTAGATCTCTTTTTTTAACCAGCTCTAAACTGACCCCAGCTCTTTCCACTACTCTTCAAAAGGCATAACTGAAATAAAACAAACAATGTCTCTCTTCGGACCTAGCAAGGAAAACTGAAACGAGTATCTGAAGATAAGGTTGCCTCTCAGAAACTCTTGTCTGGTTTTATTGCTGGGGGAAAAAAAGGGGGAGAAACTGGTGAACTGGGGCTGGGCAATCCAAAGCATGTGAGGGCCACGCACCACAGATAAACGCATGGTGAGGCTCGCACCCGTTTCTCTTCATATTCTGCAATGCTTTTTTTTGGGGGGGGGGAGCTGGGGACCGAACCCAGGGCCTTGCGCTTGCTAGGCAAGCGCTCTACCACTGAGCTAAATCCCCAACCCCTCTGCAATGCTTTCTTTGTAGCAAGTACCTCAATTCCAGTGATTAAGTTAAACCAATCACTTTGCTTCAAAGTATACATATTCATGGAGTACAGAGATTAAACGTCCATCCCAGATACAGGCGGCTGCACACAGAGCTTGGGACGTGTTGCTGTCTTTCCCCAGAGGTGGAATTTCTTTCTTTTCTAGGGCTCTATTAAATGCGAAGAGCTAGAGGGGCACCGTTGGACACGGGGATGCTATTTCAGTAATAAAATGCATATTCGTCACAATGCAGATGGCACTCTGAGTTCCACAGATGGGACTGGGGCTCTGCGGAGCGGCAAACAGGAACGGTGGGTGTGGCGAGACATGACGTCATCCCAGATAGGGCTTTCTCTAGAACCGCGGCAAGTTTACCGCTGAATCATCCTTGGGGCCAGTTATCGGCATGTCAGTTGGACAAAGGTCCCTGTAATTAAGCATAGTTCCACCACTTGCCTCGGCACCATTCTGCTTATGTTGCCATTTGAGGCCAGACACGAAAACATGAATACATAAAATTAACCAATCTGCTAGAGCCGCGGTGGAGAGCAGAAGCCAACGCTATTGTGAAACCAGTGCTATTGCTGGCCTTCTCCCAACCGCACAAATGTAGGTATGCAGACTTGTGTGTTCATTTACACACACACACACACACACACACACACACACACACACACACACACACACACACACACACCTCCATCAGAGAATACACACATTCTGGACTTGGAACTGAGGTAAATGTTCATTCCTGAAATAATTGGGATCTGTATTTGCTCTGGCTACAAACCCAAGACTCTCCTGCATGTCCAGCAGAGGAAACGACGTGGGAGAGCCATCCCAGTCCTCAAGGTCAGCACTTTCATCCTTCCGGAGAGGCCCAAACCTGCTCTCAGCTGCCAGGCTGCACCCAGTCCCAGGAAGGCAACAGATATGGAGGTGTCTGGCTTTCTTCTCTGGGTTTAACTCATCACCCACTATCAGCCTGCAAGGAATCAGTGGCCCCAGCTAGTCCCAGCTGGGCCAGAGCTTCCCCTCCATCCAGCTACAGGACGGTCCTTGTTAACACATTCACTGGCCAGCTAAGACAGCCATTGTGGGAGGCATCCAGAAAGGATGAAGTCACAAGAGCCCTGGTAGCGTTCTCCTTAGCATCATGCTGGACTCAGTCTCCATCAAAGTTGAAGATATCTCACTTGCCTTTACAGGAGTGGGAGTTGGGGGGTGAGGTAAGGGGGTAGGGGTGAGCAGAACAGAGCCATTTAACAAATGGGGCTTAGACAAGGAAGCAGTCATCACAGAGAACTGTCAGGGTTTAGCTTTCCTTTCTACAGAACAAGCAGTAATTGCTAAGAGCCAATGTGTATGAAGTGCTTGCTGTGTGCCCTGCACAGTTGAGAGCTTCCATACATTTAGACCCCAGGCCCGACAGGTCAGTACTTCTGTTACTATTCTTAGATGAAGTAGTAAACCTTGGGGCTAGTGTAATGGCTCAGTGAATAAAGACAGTTGCTGTCAAGCTTGACAATCCGAGTTTGATACCCTGGGACCTACATGGTAGAAAGAAAGAACTGACTTCCCCAAGCTGCCCTCTGACCTCCACACACACAGAGAAACAGCCATACACACAACAGACACACACAGATTCACACATACACACACATAGCACTAAACATGTTTTGTGTTTTTAAAGAAAGGAAGCCTTAGGAAGAGAAGAGCCTTTCACTGTCTGCAGCTACCCCGTTTTCCTGTCTGTTTCCAAAGCTTCCATTCTAGAGGATTCAGCTCTGGTGTTAGACAGCTTGGATCTTCAGAGGCCCACTGGTGCCCACAGTGGCTCCTTTGGAAGGTGGAAGCTAAGAGGGTGGGGTCTGGGGGAAGACCCTTACCTCCTTGCAAGCTGTGGGGCCCCGTCTTTTCTCTTCCTCTCTTTTTGTTCTCTAGACGTGAGGTGAGTACTCCCACACCATGTACTGGCACTGTAGACCCCGAAGCCTTGGGGCAGATGTGTCCTGAGACTGCACTCGAAATAAACTTCTTCTCTGTAAGTGGACTGTTCCAAGTATACACAGCTGCCTAACCCATGTCCCCAGTGACGCTTTCCCTACTCATCCATCTAAATGCAGCTCCCAGCCCTCTGGAATGTGCCCCCGCCCAGACATTTTCTACATAGAAAGTCTCAGTCTGTAGGTCCCTCTCGTTTCCTTGTTGACTCTTAGTCTCTGCTATTGAGAGACTTAGCTGTGTGAGGGCAGGAACTTTATCTCTGTCGCTTGCCCCATTCACCTGTGCAAGCATGCATCCATAAATGAACACAGTTGGTGACATGTGGACATGAACATGTCTCATGCAGAAACCTAGTGTTTAGTCCCTTTGTCTACTCTCGCCATAACTAATCCATCCTGCCATCAAACATTTATTAATTACCCACCAGTGTCGGGCACCAAGGTAGGTCCTCGAGAACCAAATGAGCAAGACATAGTCTCTACCCTCGAAACCCCACCTCTGAGAGGGATGATAGCGAGGAACGATACCAGGGACACATCTCAGCAGAGAGCTTTGTGTCAAGTGACATAGCAACAGACAGCAGAGCTGCCTCTGCCGGACCAGGAAGACTTCTGCAGAACAGCTGGAGCTCGAACAGCTGGAGCTCAAACAGCTGGAGCTCGAACAGCTGGAGCTCGAACAGCTGGAGCTCGAACAGCTGGAGCTCAAACAGCTGGAGCTCGAACAGCTGGAGCTCAAACAGCTGGAGCTCGAACAGCTGGAGCTCGAACAGCTGGAGCTCGAACAGCTGGAGCTCAAACAGCTGGAGCTCGAACAGCTGGACCGCGAGCTGGAAAGTGGACTCTGGACTAGAGGCAGGGAGGGAGGTATGCAGAAGTGGGATGACCGGGAAGGATGCAGGATCCGGCACTAGACTTTACCCACCTTACCGAGCTAAGTCACGATTCCACCTTGTATCTCAGCAATTAGGAAGACCATGGACCAACTGATCATGAGGCTAACGGAAATGCTGTGAAGGGGGCACTTCTGCCTGAGGTGCTGTAGAGGAAGAGTGAGTGTATCTGTGTGGTGGATCAGATACCCTCCAACTCTGTCTTAGTTAGGGTTTCCATTACTGTGAAGAAACACCATGGCCAAGGCAACTCTTATAACGGAAAACATTTAATTGGGGCTGGCTTACAGGTTCAGAGGTTCAGTCCATTGTCATCATGGCAAGAAGTATGGTGGCGTGCAGGCAGGCACGGTGCTAGAGACAGAGCAGAGAGGTCTACATCTTGATCTGAAGTCAGCAGAAGAGGACTATGTGCCACACTGGGCATAGCTTGAGCATAGGAGACCTCAAAGCCCACCTCCACAGTGATGCACTTCCTCCAACAAGGCCACACCTCCTAATAGTATCATTCCCCAAGGACCAAACATTCAAACACATCGAGTCTTTGGGGCCATTTCTATTCAAACCACCACAAACTCTTAGAGTGCTGTAAGTAGAGTGTCTGTCACATGAAGGTGTCAGTAGACTGTGTGTGTGTGTGTGTGGTGTGTGGTGCTCATGCACTGTAGAACTCACCACCAGTCCTTTGTTCTGTCTATCTCATTACTGCCAGTTGTAGGCAAGGGCAGGAATGAGAGCATCCACAGAGTCCAGTCTCTTCAGAGATGCTGCCTGTGCTTACAGTTAGAAGCACGAGCTTACCTGACATCATAGCCTCCTCTCTATGTGGCTCTCTCTCCTATGGGTGTGGATCTCGTTTGCATTTTCAGAGCAGCCTATCAGAATGAGGACAGCCTCTTCCTTCACGTCCTCTCGGCTTCACGTTCAGCGTTTGCTCCTTCAGAGTGGAAGACAGGTCTGGGTCCTGCTTTCTACAGCCTGTACCAACCCAGAGTCCATGCATGAAATGAGCTGCCTACTAAGAATAATTAGAGCCCATGGTCCCCTGTCCCTGCAGCTGCATGGCTGAGAGCTGGAAAGGGATGAGCCCACACGTGGACCGCCCGTACTGCTCACCTGGAAAACGACGAGTGGGTGGGAGGCGGTGAACTAGTCAGCACTCCTTTACTGTAACAAAGAGTGCAGAAGCCAAGTTAGGCTTTATTTTAGCTCACAGGGCTGGAGGTTTCGGTTCTCGGGACATTGCCCCAGTTATTTTTGGGCAATGTAGGAAGGCAGTGTGGTGGGAGCACATGGCAGAGAGAAGCACACAGAGAGTGGCAGGTTGTTGCCAGGGCCCTAATGACGAGCTCTCGGTCACCCAACACCTGCTAACTAGACGATCCTGCCTCTTAATGGCTACACTACCTCTCCATAGCACCATGGTTGAAAGACCATGCCTTTGACATCTGGGTATAGGGGAGACGTTTTTCCAAACCATGGCAAATGATGAAAAGACATCCATGGTCCTTTATTCAATTAATTGTGTGTGTTTCCAAGATACATGCTCCATACCAATGCTCTTTAAACTCACGCCAAAAAACGGTTTTAGCTGTGCTCCAGCAGTGCATTGATTTCTCTGTAAGTACACTCATGGGCTAATCTACCAATTCAGTGGTAAAAGGACCCAGTGGTCCCTTCTTTCCTAATTCCTTAGTACAGCATTCCCCAGGGAACACGAGACATCCAAGACTAGACTATATTTCTCAGAAACCCTTGCAGCTAATTGTGGACGTATAAATCAGCCGGAGGAGGGTGTCATTGCACTAAGTGTCCCAGTCGGAAGATGTGCAGCTGTTTTCTTCTGCTGCAGCTGCCCAGAATGTAGAATACTGCCTGGATACAAGAGTCACCTGAGAAAGGAAGTGGAAGCCACTTGCTGATGTCAAAGCATCAGGGAAGACAGCGTACCAGCTCTGGGCAGCTCACGACCAGGCTCCACGTAATGACATAAACTTCTCATTTAAGTCATTGTCATCTTGTATAGTCTCTTAACCCAGTCTGGTCCTACCTGATAGACTTGTGTGCATTTAATACATATAAAAGGGAAGACAGCGTGATATGCATCTATATATCTATATAAAACATATGTTATGCTAGAAAGACTCCAGGAATTCTAGTCTATTTTGCACTCCACTGGACAGTGTCACAAACCTCCGGGATCTGAGGTTCCATCTTCCCTCATCCACTTTAGAGATCTCTTCTCGTCTCCTTGGCCCTCGTTCTGCGAGTCCTGTAAATTTAGTTACATTTGGGAAGTTCTTTGTCTCTTCTCCTCTGAATATACTTTGCTTTCTGAGGTGAGGACCCCCCTGCAAGAATTCTTTGAATCACCTAGCACAGCCAGGGCAGAATTCCTTTCAGGCTGAGCTTTGGCTAGCTCTCCTGGCCTGTGCCCATCTCTCGACTCCGCTCTGGTCCAGGAGAGTTGGAGAGGTGGTGAGACGCTGTGAGCCGAGCCCACAGGAGTGGGCAATCTGTAATCGTCAGAAGCACAGATGTGCTGGGAGCCTGTTCCAGCGCTGCTGTAAAGGTACACCCACTCACCAACTTCTCCCCGCAGGCAGGCATGTGACGACTGTGCCCTAACTGGTCACAAGACCATGAAGGAAGAGAGAAGGCCAGGAGAAAGCAGAGCTTCCCCGTCTGAAAGCTTTGCCCAGGCTTCTATAGGAAGGCAGTGTCAGGGAGCCGTGGTCCCCACTCTTCATTAGAGATGCGCAGAGTGTGGAACCAATACCAGAACTCTGAGGCTGAGGTCCGCACACCCCACCCCCATTCAGCCTGTGCTCAGGAAAATGGGGTCTCGTTTCCTCCTCCCCAACCCGGTCCCTTCAGCACCAGGACAAGTCCCTCTCCACCCCCAGGAGGCATTGTGTCCTGTTGTGTCACAACTTCTAAATCCCTGACTCATGCCAGCCTCAGTTTAGAGAGGAGGTTATTCAAGGGCTGTGTGTTGCATGTTCTCCCGCCCCCTGGCCCTGCCACACGCACTCAGCTATTTAATTATAGGACCTCTGCAGGGCAAAGGGGATGGGGAAGGAAGGGGCTGGGAAGGGGAGAAGGTTCCTGAAACTAGAGGACCTTGAGGGACATTTGGCCAGATCTCACTGTGAAAGCAATGTATGGTGTGACTGTTAGCCCCTAGGACCAGCAGGTGGTAAATGGGGCAGGGCCTGGAGCCTGGCTAAGGATTCATGCACAGCTAGGAGGCGAGTGCCTTGCCTCCCCTCAGTTTCATCTGTTCTCCTACACATCTAAGTAGCCAGGCTATCATGTGATTCTCCGGTAACTATAGCAACGAGCTCTGTCTCGTGGAATGTGTGGTGAGAAATCTCACAGAAAGATCCCAGTGCTGGGCTCGGTGCTGTGCCCAAGAGCAGCTCCCCTCCACTCAATCTGTCCTCTGGGGCTGCAAGGGGCACTGGGTGACAGTGGAGATGGTGACAAGATGATTCTGAGCAGCTCTCTTCTGAGCCAGAGACATTGATTTTCCCTATTCTCCTGATCCTTGCCTCCCCTATTTTGAACCAATCCCTGAAGATGAGAGACAAAAATAACCCTCTCCCAAGGCGACCATGCTAATGCACACTCTGTGCTTTCGGAGATGGGGCTCTATAGTGAGACACCCACTCCAGCGTCTCAGACTGACGAGGGAAAGCACTCAGCGGTGCCAGGGGTCAGCATTCTGTCTCTGCCAGGAGAAGCTGCAGAGAAGTAGGCTGCACAATGGGAGGCTGTGTTAGCGTCGAGTAGCCTCTCGAGCCGGACACGGGCTCCGCAGCTCACAGGCACAGTCAGAAGGAAATGGTTGCAAATGAAGGGCATGGTTATAATACGGTGACGCACGCGTCAGGGGATTCAGCATGCCGCAGACAAGTGGCTCCCAATAACTATGCATGTGGCAGCCCGAGTGGCACCGGCACCGCCAGCCACAGGGAGACAAGCCGTGCAGGCTGCCCTTTCAGTGGATGCTGCAGCTGATTCGGCTGCATCTGACCTTGACTGAGTCAGTCTCTTCAGGGGTCAATTTCTCTGTCATGGGAAGAGAGGCCTCTTAGGCTTTGGCTGCTATCATGCTTGATAACATGGAAAGGTGCAAGGTACTAATCACACAAGAAAATACTTCAAAACAGGCATCATTGTAAGCCCTTCCTCCTCTTCCTCTTCCTTTCCCTCCTCTTTCTTCCTCCCACTCATCACTCCTACCTCTTTCTCCTTCTACCCTCCTACCTTCTCCTTCCACCCTTCCTCCCCTCCCTCCTCCCCCTCCTCCCCTCCCTCCTCCCCTCCCTCTTCCCTCTCCTCCCCTCCCTCCTCCCCTCCCTCCTCCCCTCCCTCCTCTTCCGTCCCTTTTCCTTCTGATTCTTGTTCATTTCAGAGGTACTTATTCTTAAGGGACTCAGAATGCTGGATGAGTAAGGAGGAGCTGCAACAGTGTGCAGCCACAGATGTGCTGCAATATGGCTTCAGCTAGCCTGGAGTATGTACAGAGACATTTTTGTTTTAATCCCAACAACGCCCCTTTTAGGATTATTACGTCCACTTATTTCAGACAAGACCCAGAGCTGCCTAGTCAATGACAGAGTCAGGATCTAGTCCTGGCCCCTCTGCTTCCCAAACCCAGACTCCTAGGGGCAGCTCTGTCTGAAAGACCCTCTGTGCTATTGGAGTGACCTTGCCAGGTGGCTTCCCAGGAGCTCACGGAATGCCATGCTGCGTTTGTGCATGTGTCTGCCTGCTTCTTTGTTTGAGGGTACCCGTTGTCTCATGCTGACATGACCACCTTTTAGGGTCCCTGTGGAAGACTTCTGGCAGAGATCAGAATGCTGCTGTTCCGCCGCATGGCTTCAACTGTGAGAACAGAGGCACCATTAGGGATACACAAAGCTAGAACAGCAGGGTTGCATGACCCTGCCACGGAGGCAGAGGAGCAGAGGCAGCAGTGCAAAGCCAGTGCCCGGGTTCACCAGCTCACACAGTCTCATTGGCCACCATGCTCAGCTTTGCTTTCCAGAGCCATGGCGACTCTGGACACTCCCCACACCAGAGCGGCTTGCATGCCTCTGTGTTCTATCCAGCCAATGGGCTCCTTGCAGATGAAAGGGTGGGCAGCTTTCTTCTTGCCCTGGTACTGATGTTTGCCTGTAACTCACACCTTTAGAGAGGAGGATGCCTGGACAGTGCTGGCCTGGGAATGTCCCATGTCTGCTAGCAGAGTTCCTTTCCTCACTCGCCCTCCATAGACAGCATTCACTGCCCTCTCCTCTGGCTGACACACTCCCCGGTACTGTCCTGAGAATGTCTACATTACAGTAAAGCACTCAAAGGCAGGGCCACAGAGCTGCATGCACTTAGCAGGTGAAGACAGGGCTAGTCAGTGCATTTGTAGATGGCTTCTCTAGGGCTACAGTTAGGTCAGCAAATTCTGACTGAGTGACAGGGTGTTGGCTCAGGAGCTCAGCTCCCATCCTGTCTTTAGCTTATAAAGGAAGGCAATGAATGTTAAATACCAGAAAAAAAAATAAGCAAAAGTATGTTTTCAGATGAAGGGTCAAATAGCACTGGTATTATTAATTTATTTTAATATACATATTAAGTGCCAGCCATGTGTGCTTATAGTCTGGTGAGAATGACACTCTCAAGCAGGGTCTGGGGAAAGCTTCTCCTCCTCATTAACTTTGTTCAAGAGGAGGAACGGAGGTAAGGAAAATGACTTCAGGTTGAGCCATTACAGTGAGCTACCCACCAAGAAAGATATCTCATCTGCACATCTTATCTCATTTCGCAACACAGGGGAAACAATTGTGTTCTTCTTGCAACAAGGGAGCTGAGACCCAGCACTGACAATTTATCAAGGTCAGTAATTGGTCAAAAGTCACTCATTAGGTATTCACTGTATAACTTTAATCCTGCTTTTACTTTATGTACAGGAGTGTCTCGCCTGCATGTATGTATGTGTACACACCATATGCCTGTAATACCCATGGTGGTCAGAAGAGGGTGCTAGATCTTGGAAGTGGAATTACAGATGATTTAAGTCAGAGTTTTGGGATCTGAGTCCAGGTCCCCTGCAAGAGCAGAAAGTGCTCCTGACACTGTTTTTGTGGGTTTTGTGGGATCCATTTGTCTGTTCGTTTTTTGGAAATTTATAGTCAAAAAGTATAGGTAGTAAAATACATGTTTTAAAAGCAGGGAACGGACGATGGTGGCGGTGTTTCAAGGACTTGCACAGCATGTGCAGTCTTAAGGGAAGGACAGGGCCTGCTGACTCTGAAGGAGTGGCTGCTAACATCATGTTGGAAACAGGTGGTCATCACCAAGGGGCCTCCCAGGGTGAATGTCTGTCCATCCGTCCATAATCACAGAATGCAGGTCTATGGCCGTAAGCAGAGCAGGGAGGAGCACTGGGCGGTGTAGACAGGGTCTGGGAGATTTCCATCCTTTATATGAGGAAGCAGATGTGGAGGCATGGGGCTCTTGTTGTCTCTGTCAAGGGACACATACCTCCAACTCGGCAGCATTCTGACTACAGACACCAAGAAGTGTGGCCACGAGCCAAGCTGGGACCAAATTTATTCCTGGAAACTTAAATTTCCAATGAGCTACTTCTCAGCCTGAACATCTGTTTGTTCAGGGTTCCCCTCAATTCTAGGAACCACCTTGCAATCTGTCCTCTCTCCATGACTGAGGCAAGGCAGGGAGTCGGGGGAGAAATGAAGAGTTCAGCTCTGGAACTGGGTCCATGGGACACCCCTCTGATGACCACAGGCCAATGGGACACCCCTCTGACGACCACAGGCCAATGGGACACCCCTCTGATGACCACAGGCCAATGGGACACCCCTCTGGCGGCCACGGGCCAATGGGACACCCCTCTGATGACCACAGGCCAATGGGACACCCCTCTGATGACCACGGGCCAATGGGACACCCCTCTGACGACCACGGGCCAATGGGACACCCCTCTGACAGCCACGGGCCAATGGGACACCCCTCTGATGACCAGCAGCTCCAGCAAGTACGAACCAGAGTGAAAAGAAATGTCTGAGCTGAAATCATCAGCCTGTGAACTGTGGCTGAATCACATAGGGTGTGGGAGTGGGGATGGTTTCCCAGGAAAGCAAGAACGTGTGATTCCAGAAGCAACAGCTTAAACAGTCAGAACAGGGTGAGAACCTTTAGTCAAAGCCAAGGTAATTAGCTCGGCTGTGAACAATGAACAGTTGATGGTTGATGACCTTCAGGGCAGTGTCACCCTGACAGTAAGACAGAGCCAGGTTGTGGGACCATGAAAGGTAACATGGTCCCGCTGAGCTAAGGCTGAAGGGACATCCCCTGAAGGAACGTCAGTAGTTTTGCCTGCTCCCAGGCACCAGGCTCCTGTCACTAGCTGCAGCCCATCAGTCACATAAGGGAAACACCCCAAGCTCCTCCATATGTGAGGCCATGACCTGTGGTCACAGAGGCTCAAGACAGATCTCCATTTTAATGAGGTACCAAAAGGCCTGAAGGCTTAGCCAATGAACTTTCCTTCCCAAACACTCCTCCCTGCAAAAAGTATTTAACCTCAGGCCCGCCCTGAGAAATAGGGCATGGTTTTCCTCATCCACTTTCCACCATGATAATGAATGCCTTAAAACCATGGATGGCCTCTTTTCATCGGGCTCTGCTGTGTGGAGTCTTGGAGAAGGCCTTCGCCTACCGAGCCGCTGTCTAATCCCCTGCAGAAGGCCTCTCTGCGCTCCCAGCCATGACCACCCTCAAGCCCAAGCTCAAGCCTGCTGCAGTCAAGCAAAGGACTGTCGCTGTGGGATCAGCAGAACCCCCTTTCCCCCAGCCCCGGGCTCGGTCCAGCCGGCCTCCCATTCTGCAGCTTCCAGCAGCACCCGGGTGTCTGAGAGCGTGAGAACCAGACAGCCCCAGCCTATTCACAGGCCCAGGGACCCCCAGGCCAGCTCCGTCTGTCCCACATCTCAGACTGTGGTTTCCCAACCCTGGAGCCGTGTGCTGGGGCTCCCAGAGTGGCTGTGCCCTATGGCAAAGCAGACGCAGGACCTCTAACCCTACAACATGGGTACGTGTGGGAAGTGAAGGGGTGAAGACTTGGGAGCTTTCAGTGAGAGGTGGAAGAAACCAGGTAACAGTAAGCAGGGAAGAGGTGGGGTCCTCAGATCTGAGGTGGACGCTAGCTAAGATTAGCCTCACTCCACAGGCCTGCATTAAAACTTGCTGTCCTTGTGTTTGGAAGCAATCAGGATTGCAGTGTGAAGATAATTCCAAATGCACCTCATGTTAGCTTTTCCTCCTGCTGTGACTAAGCACCTGATGGGAACAGGAGGGAGGACGCATCTTGGCTCACAGTTTGAGAGAACACAGTCAGTCCCTCATGCCAGGGAAGTTGTGGTAGAGTCAGCCTAGAGTGGCAGGACCCTGGTGAAAGCTTCTGACATCCTGACAGGGAGGAGGAACGAGAGAAGACCGGAAGCAGGGCCAGGCTACTAACCACAAAGGCCTGACCCTAGTCCTTCACTGTGCTGGCTGCCCCACAGCCTCCCAGCACATGGCCAGTGGGGACCAGGATCCCAACACATGAGACCGGAGAACATTGAAACAGTAACAGTTCTCACCATTCTTTTCTGCGGTGCTTAGACCGTTAGAATCTGGCCTCCTGGCAGACACGTCGTGGTGGTGCTCTAACTAAGAGGCTGAGGGGAGGGGCTGAGGGAATCTTGAAGCCTGAGACTGACTGGTAGAAAGCGTCAGTCTCTTGCACCTCTGCCTCTCAGCCCAGGCTCTGCCATCCCTGATTCCCCCTGGTCTTCTGGATGTTCTCCTGGGTACCATCACTTCTTGTCTGGCAAGACATATGGGGCAAAGACATTTGTGTACCAGAGACTTTAAGGACTAAAGAAAGAGACTAAGAGCTTGGGTTCTGACAGCCAGCAGGGTCAGACTCAACACCAAAGCTACCCTGCATGGCCATTTAACCTTACTAAATTTGAGTTCCTTTTCTATAAAGTGGGAGAAAAGAGGGAATTTGTCCCACAAACGCACGCAGTGCAAACAGTGATAAAGGCCACAGATCCCTAGGTCAGAGTCTGGCTCAGACCAAGTGCTCAGGGAGAAGAAAGGAGCAGCCATTATGCTAACATTTGGATGGCTCCTGCCTTCCAGACAGGAAGACCTTAGAGACAGACACACAGGGATGTGCAGCAGAAGACTCTCTCGTCATAACTTTCCCCCCTCCCCTGGGGATGCAGGGCTGTGTGATAAGAATACCCAGCCATGGCTCGTTCTTTGGACACAGCCGTGGGTGGCCAGTGGCAGTTAGAGGTGTCAGCTCTCCTGGCTTGGAAATTGCTTAGTGGGGAAGCACTACCATTTAACAGGTATGAAGCACTGTCCTCGGACAGAACACAAAGCAACAGCCACATCCTCCAAAGGGAGCATATCAAATCAGAGCACACAGAACCCCTGGTACAGTTGCGGTTTAAGAACAGAGTAGATTCCTCTGGCGGACTCAGAGCAGGGAAAAACAAGCTGCTGGTTTTAAACATTGGTAATGTTTTTTACTGAATTTGAACAAAAATGAAAAGCAGGATGGTGCTGGGGGCAGGGGAACACACCTCTGTGAGAACTACGCACCTTCTCTTACACAGAACGTGGTTTTCAGGGGAATTACTGAGC
This sequence comes from Rattus rattus, assembly GCF_011064425.1. Classification (NCBI taxonomy): domain Eukaryota; kingdom Metazoa; phylum Chordata; class Mammalia; order Rodentia; family Muridae; genus Rattus; species Rattus rattus. The sequence continues at coordinate 210,494,199 of NC_046154.1, forward strand.
TCTGTTTCCTGGGCCTGGAAGAAGGTAGTGACGGCCACTCCCGACTGCAACAGGGGAGCTCCCGGGCTTAGCTCCCGGAACCCCCAGGCTAGCGAAGCCAGCGTGCTCCCACATCTGCCGCCTGTCCCCAGCTATCCGACGTGAGGTGCATCTGGGTGGCTCTCTTGTTCCCACAGTAGGGCCACAGCCACATCCTGTCCAATTGTCTCCTCACTGGGAGTCGTGCCTGTAGGCTGTTCTGTCTGCGCCCGTTTACCAGCTTCTCTTCCCATCCGCACCTGAATGGCTGACCGTGGTGACCTTTCTGTCCCCGTCCCTCTAACTGCACGCTCCTCTGGCCATTTTTTTCTTGATTACTTTCAGATATGGAGAGGCCTGACTGTCAGAATAACCCAATCTTTAATCAAACAACGGCTTGTCCCGGCCTCCCTCCTCGGGCGGAAGCCTGCTCTCCTTCCTGTGGCAGAAAGCCACTTCTCTTCCCAATTGTCACTCTTCTCTTCGCAACCCATTCGCCGGGCAGTGAGCTACGGGGTGACCACATCTCCTAGACTAATTTGGTCTGGGTATGGCCATGTGACAAAGTTGCTGCCAGGGTGACAAGAAGGAAGCTTCTTGGTTACGCCCTCACCAAGAGTGAGTGAGTGCCCTTCTGTCTGATAGAGATGGTGGGGTTGGAGCCTGGGAGAGGCAGTAAAAGCCTCATGCTGAGGACCGAGCACGTGAGCTTTTAGTCCTGAGGTAGTCGGGTGTGGTGGGGCACGCCTGGAATCCCAGCTACGAGAGAAACTGAGATCAGCCTAGGCAACAAAGTGACGAATAGATTCTAAATGTTCATGGTAGGTTGAAGGAGCTGTGGGATAGCTCAGCAGGTAAAGGCGTTTGCGAACGACAGTCTTGCCAACTCCAGTTTGACACCTTGGACCTGTGTGATAGAGGGTGCCAACCTCCACAACTTGACCTTTGACCTCCATAGGGACACCACGGCAGACACGCACACAGGCACGCACACAGGTACGCACGCACGTGTGCGCACGCATGCACACACACACACACACACACACACACACACACACACACACGCTCGCACACACACACAAATGTTCTTTTATTTTTCAGACAGACAAAATGAAAGGCTGGATGGAATACAGCTGAACAGACTGTCTCAACACACTTCCTGTTTTGCATGCCTGTAATTCCAGCACTTGAGAAAGAGAGGCAGGGGTATCCGGAATTCCAGTCTAGCCTCTGCTACATTAAGACCCTGTTTCGCAATGCTCCGTGGTTTGAACTCTGTTCCTGTAGCTAAGCGTACACCTCATCACCACTAATGATGACCACAGGCATTCCGAAAGTATCTTCCCAGCCAGACTGAGCCTCTCCACCAGTGGCCTCTCCGGAGCCCGGGCAGTTACCTAGGACCTGCCTAGCTCTGCGGTGCTACAGCTGTCTGTACAGATGTCTTAGCTGTCTCTGTAACTTGAAGCAGGACAGGGACCAAACCTTACCCGCGGAGTCATATTACCCAGCTGTACACAGTACATTCAGTAAGTGAGAGTTAATGGATGGTTCCTCGTTGTCTGTACATGCTAAGTTATAATAAACCGAGGTGGTTAAGTAACTACTCAAAGGCGGCCAGACAAGAGGGCTGGGGAGGCGGCTTAGACAGGAAGCTCTCACCTGGCTTGAGAGATAAGAGATCACCTGGAGGCTAGAGGGTAAGGGTTACTGGTGGGTTACGGGAGCTTTCCTCGGTTTGAAATACGTTTGCATCAGCAGCCCCCAGGGAAACCTGGTCTGTATGCATACGGCACTGTGGAACACAGGAGAAGCCAAAACAAACAAACAAACAAAAAAACAAAAGCTGGGTAAGAAACTCGACCCAGGAACCACAAAGATCTGCAGTCAAGAACGTTGGATGGAAATTAAACATTAACTGACAGTTTGTGATTATCAGTCCAAAAATAGGCAAAAGGAAATAACAGAAGCATTATCTTAGTTAAAGATTACATTAGAAAAAGAATTAAGGGTTTTATTTGACTGGAAGCCCATCACGAGTCTAGAATAAGACGCAAGGGTTCAAAGTTCCCAATTCAATTCTGAGCCAGACAAATCTATCCGCAAGCTATTTCCAGGGTACCTGGTTAGTGCTGGGAGAGAAAGATCAAAGGCAGCGCCCACAGCTTCCTAAGCTCTACCCAAGGCACAAAGCACAGAGCATTTGGTGCTGTAAGAGCTAAATCATGCTGGGTGGTTGTGACACATGCCTTTAATCCCGGCATGGGGGGTGGGAGTGGGGGAGGCAGATCTCTGAGGCCAACCTGGTCTACAGAGCGGGTTCCAGGACAGCCAGGACAACACAGAGAAACTCTGTCTTGAAAATCAAATCAAATCAAAACAAAACAAAACAAAACAAAAACAACAACAACAACAAAAACCCCAAACAAGCCAAAAGAGGTAAATCATAAGGAAGCCTGGCACAGCTCAGACTGGGAGTGGCTGGGTCTGACCTGAGGGTGACTGTGGAGAGAAACAAGGCTGTGTAAGGTAGGTATGGTGGTGCTGACTCTCTGGGAGAGGCCCAGTGCTGGCCTGACACTGCAGTTCATGTGAGAGGGAGCAACACAAGTTTTCCAGTCAAAAAAAAAAAAAAAAAAAAAAAAAGCAGAACAGCTGTGTTCTCTGGCATGGAGTGAGGTGGTGCAGAGACGGGCAGCTCTCTAGAGCTGGATGGTCTTGTTCAGCATCGTTTTTAAGTGAAACTAATGGAAAATGATACAGCTAAACTTCTGAGGGTGGTGGGGTATAGCAGAACCAGAATCTAGTGAGGTGCCAAGAGGACCAGAGGTGAACTGAACCAAGAATGACAGACTCACTGTCACTGTTGCAGTGAGGACAGAGAGAATGACAGACTCACTGTCACTGTTGCAGTGAGGACAGTGTCCTAGAAAGACTCCACACAAGAACAGCAAGAGAGTCAAGTAGAAGACAGTAAGCAGAAGGGTAACACTGGGCCAACGGGGGAGACTGTAGACGAAAGGGAAGGAGACTGAGATGAGAGGATCACTTCTAGTTCAGGGCTAGCCTGTACTACAACAGTGAGTTTGAAGCAAGCCTGGGTTATACAGTGAGACCCTTTCTCAAAACAACAATAGGAAAGAACGAAAGGAAGGAAGGGAGGAAGGGAGGAAGGAAGGAAGACGACTTTGGGGTGACTTTATATATTTGGAGGGCTCTGTTGCTACAATATCACACTACTTCCTAACTTACTTTAGTGGAAGACACTACCGAGTGGCAGCCATTTGAATCTATGGGAAGAGAAGGGCCAGATGACTTGGGGCAGTGAATAAGTTGAATACAGTGTTCAGGAGTTGGAGTCACAGAGGCCTGGGTCATTGCCCAGCTGTTAACAGCTGTGTGGACAAGTTGCCTTACACAGACACGCCAAAGAGGGCTGAGCTTCAGAGATCTCATGTGAAGTTAAAGTTCCTTGGTTCTGAAAACGTGGGCTCTGTGCAGAGCAGAAAGGGATGAAGAAGAGAGGGCCATGTTGTTTGGAGTTGGCCCCTGTACCTGTCAGTGATGGAGTAGCAACAGCCGGCTTGCTTGTCACACCCCACGACGACATGTAGTGATGGAAAGAGCTGACACACACACAAAAGCACTCTCCTGTGTGGGTAGGAGTGGGAACCAGTCCCCTCAGCTCATATCACTAATTTTTAAAGAAAGCCATATGAGCTAGAGGATTGAGGAGGAGTGTGGGGCTGAGTCAACTGCATTTGTTGCACATCAGAAATGAGTTTCAAAGTTTCTTAGAGCCTTTAAAGCTTGTACTTTGCTTTCCAGAGAGCTCATCTAGAACCATGCTGAAACACGTTTGGAAGACTCAACTGTACTCTCATTCCATGGCGTTTTTGAAACAAAGACTATACATTTTGCTATTTTGAATATAAAATGCACCTTCAAGCAATACTGCAAGCAGGCAGCTGGCTATTCCTTATATATAAAAAAATGAAACCACACAAACAAAAGCTAGTTACGCTCTCATGAGATACTCTCTTTTTCCCTTTTCAAATGGAGAGTGTTGCTTGTAAACACCCAGAATTTCCATCAGAAAGGAAACAATCAGGTTTCTGAAAGGCAATATATATGTATATATACATATATATACACAACATATATATGTGTGTGTATGTATATATATGTATATATACTTTAATCTTAATCTTTTTATTAATATTTTACGTGTATGGGTGCTTTGTCTGCATTCATGTCTGTGTATCACATGCATGCCTGGTGCCTGTGGAAGCCAGAAGAGGGCATCAGGTCCAGTGGAACTGGAGTTACAGAGATTGTGAGCCACCATGTGTGTCCTGGGAGTTGAGCTGGATCTTCAGGAAGAGCAGAGCCCCTAACTGCTAGGCTATCTCTCCAGCTCCTTGCACTTTAATCTTTTTTTAAAAGATTTTATTTTATGATTCCGGTGTTGCGGAATCAAAGGGGACAGCCTTGGACTGTAGCAGGAAGAGAACATGCAGCACACTGTTACTGTTTAATGGTGATAACCATTTTTTTTTTAACTTAGACAATACTTGGAAATATTTTAGTCCATTCTCTGACACACTTAACCATCCATCGATTATTACCATCAGTCAGATGGGGGCGTCTTTACTTCATAGCGGGGTGGCCGTGAGGCTGAGAAGAGATGCTAAGTGTGGTGCTTCTTGTCAGTCAACAAGGCGTTGCAGGTACCCGTGTTCTGCTCCTGTGGGTTCGAGGGGCAGCTCCTGGACAGTCTTTAGACCCTGGGAAGGAGCTTGGTCTAATACACTGCTTTCGGCACAAAAGCTGGGAGTGTGGTTTGGTGTGAAACGACAGTAAGGGAAGAAATCTGCTCCGCGGATCGCCATTGCGACGCACACGCTACTTCTTGGCACAGACCTCCCACTTGAACTAATTAAAGTTCCACACAGGTGGAAAAGAACCCTGACTTGCGATCCGCCATGTGGACCGGGAGATATAACCGTTGGCTCCCCCACCCCCTCACCCTACCCCTTTCTTCTTTCTGGTAACAGAAAGCAACGTTCTGTTTTTAAAAGCAGAAGCGAGGGAAGGGAATGTATGTGGGTTTACTAGAATGCTGGGAGAAGAGGGAGGAGAGGCTGACTCTAGAAGGGTGAGACAAACGCCCAGGAGACAACGGAAAAACGCTCTGGTGACAAATACGCGTGCATCGACAAGAAAACAGCCGGTGTTCGTACAGAAGAGGCACAGGGAAAACAGGTTTCTCTTTTAAAATAGCTTTGCAGCGGCACTCGCTTCCTCCCTTGCCTTTCCGACTAGCTCTTCACCTAGGACCCCATAGGCAGGTCGTGCAAAATGCTAATGAGGCCACAGGGAGTGGGCGGGGCAGAAGCCGGTGCTCCGAGCCACCTAGCGGGAGAGCAGCCCACCACTAGCTTGAGGGCTGCGGAGAGCCAGACTTTCTGTGGGTGGAGCCACCTGAGGTCTGAAACTACACTTTTGGTAAGAGAAAGATGATTCCCTTCCTGGATCGCTCACTGCCTTGCCTCGTTTGGAACTCCCTGCAGGAATATTGTGGACTTTTTATTATCCCCTGGTATCTGTTCTTTCCCCCCTCAATAGTGTTTTTTCAGAATACCTCATAGTGACATTTTCTAGATTTCCTTTCTGTTGGTGGTGGTGTGGGGGGCAGGAGAGGGGCATGGGTGCTTCCTCTCAGGAGGACCCTCCCTTATGCTCTTTCCTGGCTTGGATCAAGATGTAGCTGCTAGGGGCATCTGGACTCTGCTCATGAAGGCCACTCCTCAGAGATTCTGTGGACATGAACTGGGTTCCCAGTCACTACCAGGGCCCTGGAGTAGGCCTGGGCTGCAGCCTGTTTCTCTATCAACCTAAGAAGGGTCGGTTATCATATTGTTTCCAAGATGAAGGTCTTGCTGCATGTAGCTGAGCTTGTAGTCCAAAATATAGACCTAAGGGGCCAAACAGAGCTTCAGAGGTTAATAGCACTGTCTGCTCTTCAGAGAACCTCAGTTTGATCCCCAGCGCCAACGCTCACAACTGTAACTCCAGTCTAGGGAATCTGGTTCCTTTTTCTGGCCTTCTCGGACACCAAACAACACATCGTACATGTAGGCAAAACACCCATTACACATAACAAAAACCAAATAGAACTTTTGTAAATCGTCTTATGGTAAATGATTTGTATTTGGAGAATAAGCTTATCTTTTTCTACAACTAACTGACCTAGAAACAATGAAAAGGAATCAAGTTCTATGCTAGGTTATCTAAAAAAAAAAATAATAATTTCAGAAAAATCAATGTGATTAAATATGTATCTAGTTAGGAGAGATAAAAATGTCCCAACAATTTGCCATCTCTCCGGCCAGTTAGAAGTTGGTGAACTGGGCCAGCACAGTGTCAGAAAACAGAAGCTGTGTGTATGCACAGAGCAGGGGCGGCAGCTCTCTGTGGTGTGGTTCAGAATCGAGTGAATAGTTAAAGCTGGAAGATCGCACCCAGGGAGGTGCAGGGAAGCCAGCCAATGCCGAGAGTGCTGTGCATTATTTCGCAGTCTGTGGGAGAGGGAAAGGTCTGGAAGGGAATCATGAGGAGTGGCTGGTCCACACCCCAGCATACATTCATCCCTGGCCTCGAGAACAGCACCACTCTGAAAAGATCCACTGTTAAAATTCACTCCCATAAATACAGAGGGTCACAGCGACAGCTTGAATGCATCTCAGAACCAGACAGAGGGGGAGCTCTGCCAGATGTCAGGGCTAATGCCTGATTGGACAGGAACAGGTTAAAATAGCATAAACACTGATCTTTGTTGCAGCCTCGGCATGTGTCCCAGGCTGATCTAGAGTTATGGCCTTGAACTTCTGGTCATCCTGCTTCCATCTTCTGGATGCTAGAATGGACAGGAACATACCACCCTGTCCAACTACAAATCTCATGCTTAAATTATGCATTTTGTAGGTTTTTTTTTTTTTTAAATAAAGAACTCCTCCAGCTGGGTGCCTCACACTTGTTATTCAGCTGCCTTGCAGACACTTCACTATCATTCCTCATAAGCTTTGAGAACATGCGCGTATCCACTTATATCCAAAGATATTTTCAGTTCCCTAACATGCTTTTAGGGCCTAGAGACACAAAAACACATTGTACACATCTTCTATGCAGCGTGTTCTTTCAAACACTTTTGCTCCAGCTTTTGTAATCTTGAGAACAAGGTCTTTGATGGAGAAGCAGCAGAAAGGGTTGCTTGTTCACATGGAAAAAAAAAATGGACGTCGCATAGGAATGAGCCTTCAAAAATGCTACACTCAGATGAATGGGTCTCAACTGTGGCCACGCTGACCCACCTGGAAAGCTTCAAGCAGTGGCACCACGCCTGGTCCCCAGCACAGTGACTTCCGTGGTCTGCAGGAAGCTCAGGGATTTGTAGTTTTAATAATTATTAAATACCCCAGGTGACTCTAGCACACAGACAGAGCTGGAAATGCACACACCTTGCCATTAGGAAAGCTGCTGTGGGGGACAGGGCAGGCACACTGGGGATCTAACGCAGGGCCTTGGCTCTAATATGCTTTAATTGAGCCATACCCTCAGCCCCTAGAAAAATGTTTCTCTTTTGAAAGCTTACCTCTCCAGAAATCATGTCTGTGTTTGTCACATGAAGTAAGCTCAGCCAAGCTTTAGCAAGATGTTCAGGCTGTAGCCCATATACTCACGGAACCTGAGGCAGCAAGATGCTACCTGACGCAGCTCACTGTTGCGAAATTGTATTTCTAAGTAGAATCAAATATATTTGCAATGCAGAGTTCTGCAGCCGCCTCTCTCCCATCCTTTAGTACTCCAAATCTGATACTTTTGACCCAGAATCTGTGTTCTTTGCACCCGTGCAGCCTGTCTGGTGCTAGAGTTCACATCCATTAGAGTGGGGTGTGCCCAGCCTCTCTCATGCCTGGGCTGCTTTTCTCTTGCACTGGTCATGTGACTGACTATAGCAGAACCCGACTTTTTAGGTCCCCATCCCTCATACTAAATTCACTTTTGTTTCTGTCCAGGGAATCACCTATAGCTTTTAAAGTGTGCAGTCCAACCTCACTGAAACAGGTTTCTTCATTCAGGAGTCTCCATGCGCCCTCAGAATGAGCTCAAGGGCAGCCGGGGTCCTCCCGCTCGTGCCTGGACATTGTCCTTGCTTTTCTGACTCTTTCCACGCCACCTGCCCCGGCAGTCTCAATGTCCTTCTATATGAAATGGGAAACTCTTCCATCATATTGTCCTTCCTTTTGAAGTTAAGAACTTTATCAAATATACTTTGAGTAGACAGAACAATCTATCAAAGGCCCAAATGGGGCAGTACCTTGTTCTACATCTTATCAAGACCTATAGCTGCTGGGCAGGCCTGTGGTCCCCACTTTTGAACTGCTCCACTATGGTATCAACTTCTGATTCACCTCCACTGTTCCTCAGATGGGTTGCTGGGGATGGCTTTCGGACAGTCTCTGCTTCTCTGAGACCCTGCGCACCAGAGCTCTAGTGTGCTTGCAGGAGCCTGGTTTCAGGGTATACACTTTCTACATATACTTCTGTCGTTAACCGTGGAAATGTTTCCATTTCACACACTGCTCACCCTTCCTCCCCACTACTCTCCCATGCAAACGAGGGATCCTTCAGCGACTTCATGAACTCGGCTTCTCCAGGCACAGAGAGGCTGTGGCGTGCAAGGATGTTTGGTTTAGTCTTCCTGGTGAGTTCTGAATGGCTAACCAGCACGTTCTTTCCAGGCCTTGCACAGCGAACTTTGATCCTTGTTAACAGTCCATCCCCTGCCGTTCGCCACTCAGGAGGCAAGCAAGAGTTTGGGAAACCTTTACAGAATTAAGGACAATGGCCCCTGGCATTTTGTGCTCACACCCAGGCTTTCTGCCCACGGACAGGAAGTCTGACATGGAGGTCCACAGTGTGGCTGGTTCTCAGACAGCTCTTGCTCCCTGCCCCCGGCTTAATGCTCCCAAGGCCCTTGCCCTTCTAGTGGTAGCTGAAGTAGGAGAAACCTTTCCCCTTACAGCAGGGAGCAGCTCTTCCTCTCTGCCTGCCTACAGGAGCTTTTGCTCTGGCTCCAGAGCGGGGTCAGAGGCACTCGGGACTGTGCTTGGGCCCTCTCTTGCCCTCAGGAGCCTGTCCTGACCAGGCAGGTTTTGTGCTGCCTTTCTGATCTCCAGACAACCTTTTCAGTTCTTTCAGCGCGGAACTCTTGCAGAGGCCTGTACATGCTGGTCTGCCTTCCTACACTGCTTCTTTAACCAACTAAGGTGCTTCTACCCCCGTCTGACAGGAGGCACAGGAGGCCTCTCTCCCCTTAGCCACCCCTTCAGACCTCCTTGGACCCACATCCTCTTCCTCTCCTGCTTCTTCCTGTCTCAGCTCTAAATGCTGGGATTGATCTTAGGTCTCTTCTCCGCATACAACCCTTTTCTCTATTTCAGCAGTATCGTAGGCTAGACTGACGTTCGGTATTGAGATGAGTACCTGGGTGGTCATTCTGACAGTGGCAGACAAGCGTTTCTGGCCACTCCTAGCCTGCAGCTCAGCACAGCAGGAGCAGTGCTGGCCCCATCTTGTCCAGCACAGGAGCTCCTTGCCTGAGCACCTTTTCTTTGGGGCTCCTAGTGACACGAAGAAAAATCAAACTGTGTTCCCGTCTTACACCCTTTTGTGCCCAGTCCTCCTTCACAGGTGAGGGTGACACCTGAGCATGGCTAAGGCTGCCTGGTCCCTTCCTGCTCCTGCCTCCGTCTTTCTTAGGGTTTCCCTTTATACTTCAGTTTTGCTATCAGCTTCCCAGGGACAATATTAGAAGCTTGACTTTTTTTTCCTGGGCATAGAACCCAGGGCCTCAAAAGTGCCAGGCAAGCCTTCGCTAGGCTCCGGCTCTAGAAGCGTAGAACACTGGCACTGTAAATCATGGCCTGTAAAATACACATAAAATCATCTGCTTAGTCCTCACACCATCCACTGGAGGACTGGACACACATTACAACAACAAACACTAAAAACAAAGACAAACCACTTGTGTGCCCCACGGCCTCTGAATTACCACCCGCACTGCAGATCCAGTCTGGAATGGACAGCCATTGACCTGCATAGTAAATTCTGTAAAACCTTAAAACTACAGGAGGGCCGCACATTTATACTTAGGGTCTAGAAATCACTTAGTGACTTGGTCACCAATACCTGGCACCACTGGCCGCTTCACTAGCTCTGTGGAAGGACTGTGGTCACGGAATTCTGTTCCTGTCACCTGAGGAGTGGCACTCATCCCTGTTCTTCTGAAATCTGAACATGTCAGCTCCACACACACCAGAACTGTTGTCACCTGCGTCCCCTGCTGTGGCTCACAGAGGCCACTGAGTACTGTTGCTGATCCCCTTATCCTATAAGAGACACTCTCACAGTATCTCAATTAAGCCTCAAACAATGCCAAAGGCAGTCTTCACATACTAGACCTCAGAAAGACCAGGCCTTCTCCAAGATCACCGGGTACCATCCTGAAATTCAGACCTCAGTTACTCAAAGACATGCCTGCCAGGGTCAGAAAACTCGGTTTCTTAATTCAAAATGATAAAAAAAATTACCATTCCTTCCTCAAGTGTCCAGAACCTAAAACAAGTGTGTCAGCAGTCAGGACCTGGAAAGAATGCCTGCAGTGCTGTAAAGGCACTGACTCCCCCACCTTCCTTTAGGAAGCGTCTTCCTCTGCCAGCACTCGCACGGAGACTGGAGGGACACTTTAGAAAGGGCAGTATGCTTGTGCCCCAGTGAACGACCACGAGAACGGGGCGGTAGGGGAGGGAAGGCATGCAGTGGGCTTTTCCCCAGGTTTGGTGTCCTGGCAACCTTACACTGGCCGTTTAAATCCCACGATTCTCTCCTGTGCTCAGCGTTGACTGAAGAAGTATCTGTGTGTGCTTGGGACTGCTGCAGTGCTGTGCTGCATGGCTGCTGCTGCTGCATACAGGGGCGAGCGGTCAGCACTCAGGTGGCTTACTGTTGATGTTTTAGACAGGGTTTCAAGACAACCTTACAACCCTGGTTATCCTGGAACTGTCTCTGTAGACCAGGCTGGCCTGGAACTCGGAGATCCACTTGCCTCTGCTACCTGAGTGCTAGAGTTTTGTTTTTTTCAAATGACTTGTGTTTATGTGCATGACTGGTGTTGCGCCTGCATGTGTGTCTGTGGGAGGGTATTAAATTCCTTGGAATTGGAGTTACATATCATTGGGAACTACAGTATGGGAGCTGGGACCCAGCTCTTCTGGAAGAATAGCCAGAGCTCAACTGCTGAGCCATCTCTCCAGCCCCCAAACTCAGTTTTAACAACTCCCAGGCAGTGTTAATCAGGAGTCCTTGGCCTCTTCAGTTGTGTCACCAAGTCTTTAAGGACAGTGACTGAGGTGACTGCTATCAGTTGAAATGGGCCAGGCGGGGGTATTTCATGGCCACTAGCAGGACCATGAAAGTCATTCAGCCTTGAACACACAATGCTTGGGGCACTGCTTTCAACCTTGGGAGGGCGAACATTTACTACTGAGTTTTTATATTAGAGTTATTTTATATTAGACAAGTTAATGAAGAACCAGTTGAGAACACTAATAAGAGACACGCCTCTATATTTAGACCTAGGGCCAACGTCCCCGTGTTGACATACCATTTTCTAGTCCATTTGCTCCCTGGAGTCTGAGGGGACACACAACAATCTCAAAAGGTACTCTGATGCTCTCAGGGCTTCAGTTAGACTTTCGATAATCAAAAACACTAGCAAACCCCGCTTTTATGTAACCATGTGAGCCAGTATCCCTTATGTAAATGGAGCAGGAGAGCTGTGACAGGAGGCACAGGGCCTCCCTCACAGGGAGCTTCTGCAGTACCAGTGGGCTGTGGCATTTCCTTCAAGTGGCAGGGTCTATTATTAGAGCTTTCATAACACAGCTCGGTTAGACAGCTTTCTCCCGAGCTGCAGGCTCTGCTGCTAACAGCTTTTCAGGTACGTTCCGCAGAGGCCCAGCACAGCCCAGCAGAAGCCGCCGAGAGCCGGACGGCGGCCTCGGGTCCTACGTCTTCCTTTCAGAAGCTGTGAGGTTGGGGGAAGAAATTAAGTGACACTTTGCATCTGAAAATCAAAACTGAAGCTGACCAACCCCCATCTATTACAAACCACCCAAACTCAAGAAGCATGGCGACATGGTGGCCCTGGAAGGCTTCAAGCCTTCTCAGCAGTAGGAGCAGCAGCTGTCAGTCAGCCTAGGCTAGACAACTTTTCAGCGGTCTGAGGAGGCTACAAATGAGATGGGGTCTCAAAACTAACCACAGCAGAGCGAAACAAAAGAGGACCAGTGCCAACAGCTCGGAGGGGGTATTTCACTGTCATGAAGCATTTTATATTACTTCCATAATTAAAAATTATTCTTAATCACACCAGCCAACAAACAGATACTAACAAGAAAAAAATCTCAAACCACTTAAGAGCCAAACAGGATTCTCCTCATATGAATTTAAAATACAAAAACTCAAGCATTTTTAACACTCATACCTAGCCCACCAAACACCCTGATCGAGCAATGTATTTTCCCAGAGAGCTAGGCTTTAGATGGCTAACACACCCATCGTAAAAACATTTATCATGTGCAGCTTCAGGTAAATGCTCACAAGGGCTCAGCAGAGAGGCACTGTCCTCATTTCACAGGCTGTGAGTGTGGCGCAGGCGATGTGGAGGTGAGCTTTCGACTCGGGTCAGACTCTCAGCAGCAGGGACAGAAGGGAATCACAGCACAGCTGAGAAACCCTGGCCTTCTTCCTCAGTGATGCTGCATATTTCCCCCAGTCGTTTGACATCCACGTATGGGACACGGGCATCGATTTAGATTTGAATTATAATTATTTACTTTCTGTGTGGGTCAGAGGGTAACTGGTGGGATCAGTTCCATTCTTCCATCGTGTGGGCCCCCGGGACTTGGTCATCAGGCTTGGCAGAACATGCTTCACCACGGAACCACCTTGCCAGCAGCCCAGACATCATATTTTGGATTTGTTGGCCGTAATTGAGCCCTTTCTCTAGAAAGTACCCTGAATCACTAGGGAGTAAGATTCTTAGCAGAAAACCCTTACATCCACTGATAAAATGATTACTAGCTAACCACACACCAGCACACAGCAGTGCCCTGGGAGACCCATGCAGCACCTCTCAACACATTTTATATGCTATAATTCCCTGGGTTTTGTTTGTTCCTTTTTTTCTTTCAGACAGGGTTTCTTTGTGTAGACTTGGTTATCCTGGAATTTGCTCTGTAGAGCAGGCTGGCCTTGAACTAGGAGATCTACCTGCCTTCGAGAGGATCGAAGGTCTGTACCACCACATTCAGCAAATTTCCTGTTCTAAAAAAACAAACAAACAAACAAAAAACAAAACAAAACAATCCTCCTCCTCCTCAGCCTGTGAGGTAAAAAAGAGATGGCTTCAATGCCAAGAAAGCTGGGCCTCAGAGGCTGCAGTCACTTGTCAATCCAAGCTGGTTTCTGAACCAGTGGCCCCTCTATCATTTCCCCTTGCAAAAACTTGGCTGGCTAACCCCAGCCAAAAGACAGCTGCTATGAAAGCATTGTTTGCACTTTTTACCCAGGAACTTTATTCCCAGGAGGTTTTCAAGATAACCACTACTGATTTCTTGACTGGAAGTAAAAATGGGCTTAGAGGTTGAAAAGGGCATCGTAGGCCAGGTGTATTGCCCCTTTCCATCTACCAGTGAGTGACGCAGGAGTGCTTGTTTTCTTGCTAACCATTAAAATCTAGTGCATTTTATGTATGTGGCAGTATTTTATAATCAATAATGCATAAAATAACAGACTTTATAGGTATAAATCTGTTATGAAAATGTATTAAAATATACAATAAATTATAAATAAAATGTAAGTATATAAAATAGTGAAGGCTAAAACACTGAAGAACATAGGCTGAACACAGCATAATCACTCCTAAACATTTCAAGGCAACATTTTAAAATGCAAGTTAAGCTCTCGATGCTTAAAAAAGTAAGCAGGACACAACACAGTACATTTTAAGCCGTGAGTACTTTCTGTTAAGTGACAGACAGAAATACAGCTCCTCAGAAGGAAGCCATGGTCACTAGTTTTTGTTGTGTTCAACTACTTACTTCTCAAGCTGGAGATTGACATCTGCCAGCCTTGTTAGTAGCTCGTTTGTGTGAAACCCATTCCTTGACCCTGGAGGAAGGCTGGGAGTGCTGACTGCTGGTGTCAAGCATGGGGACCATTGATAAGTCTCCCGTCACCTGAGAGCCTGGACGGAGTCTTGACTTGACTCCCCCTTTCTCGCTGCTCCTCAGTTACTTACAGCTTTCTACCCATTCACGAGAACAAGGGCATTCCAACATTTTAATCTTGGCTTGTTTGTTCTTTTGACTACATATTGCCTTAAAGATATCATCTGTTTCTAAGATTTCATCTTTATGCATGTCTATGCAAATCTCAGTTCAGTCCTGATTTTGAGCTCTAGTACCATATTCCAAACTACATGCTAAGTGCTCAAGGAATGCGGAGGCCATGTCGCTTTACCAGTATGCTGTTTCACAGGCACACCGTACTTTGGCGTTTGACTTTAACACAGCATGAACCCTTATCATGTTTTCCTGTTAGTTTATAAAGATTGTTCGTGAGTTGCTCGAAATGCTTTAGATTGAAAACAAACAGGAAAACCAGGTCATTTGTCATAGGACAGAGGGATGGTCCCCAAAGCATGCTGTGCACTAAGATGATCCACTGGGACATCAAGTGTACGAGTGTTTATCTACACATACGTATGTTTACCACACATGTGCCTGGTGTCCCCGGAACTGAAATGCAACAGCTGTGATCCCCATGAGAGTGCTAGGAACCACACCCAGGTTCTTGGCAGGAGCAACAAGAACTTTTAACCGCTGAGCCATCTCTCCAGCCCTTAGTGAAGAAGTTTTGTTTGCTGATAGGACTTTTTGACTTCTCTGTTACCTTGGCTGACCTGGATAGGTAATGGTCTTCACCTACTACTCATAATACTATAGTGGTACATGCCAGATGATAGGTCTTTCTACACTAGGCTTGATATCCATGTGGCCCTGAAAGACCTAGTCAGAATGTACCTACCTTATGGTGTACACTTCTGCCCCTACAGACCCAACCATGTCAGTGAACGGTAGTTAGTTAAAAGCACAAGGCTGCTCAGTTTTCTAAGAATAAATGAGTGAGTGCTTGGCCTCAAATGGGAACATTTATACCACCCGTGAGGCTCAGAGAACACCAAGCAAAAGGAAGTTAACAGTCTGGAAAGGCACTGACAAATGCTATCTTTAGAACAGGGGACAGCATTGTAAAGATGACTCCAGAGGAGCTGGGATCTCGTACACTGGACCTGCTTAAGACTGAGACCGTCAACAGCCAATCCCAAACCAAGGTGGAGTTCCTTGATGAACTACTGGATTCTAGGGAAGGGACAGTTATTATCTTCAGTTATGTACCAGACAGTGAGCCCACAGGCTCCTATGGACAAAGGTAGTCCTGGTTAAAAACAGTGGGTCACAAAACAAAAGCCATGACTGTAGGAAAGGCGCACATAGGGAAGGTGACAGGGATGGGAGACAGAGAACAGGGGGTGGGTATGATAGTACCCAGAATGCATTACAAATGCCAAGTGTGACACCATGATTCTGATGGAATATTTTTCCCATGTAAAGTTATAAGCACAGGAGGATGAGGACAAATAGTCAAAAGGGTCAACAGAAGAACATACAAGAAACTGGCTGGGAGTGAGACTTATCTGAGATGGCTTCCAGTGCTGTGGACTGTGCCTTGCAAACGCCAAGTGAGCCTGTTTACTGGCTTCTGAACAAGTACAAAGCCTCACCATACTGTACCCTCCCAGTCAGCACTAGGGACAGCAGAAACTCTAGGGAAAATTCAAGGTCAGCCATTGTGACACTGAATAAAACCAGGTGCAAGTGCACCCACGGCTCTTGGATCAGGCCCTAGAACGACAGAATACATCTTCCTAAGGCTTCCCTTGTAGGCAGCATTATCCACTCAGACTCTTCCTCTAGCACACAAAATCCTGCCAAGCAATACTTCCCTGAACACAGCAGAGATCGAGAAGTGGGCATCAACTTCACAGGATAGCCAGCTATCTACAAGAAGAATGGTTTGTGTAACCTGTTTCCACAAACTTAAGCTTGCATTTTTCTTTTAAAAACAGAAAAGTCATGCTTGATCCGAGCATGCCTGCTAAAAGCTAACACAATGGCTCCCACAGGAAAAGGTGCCAGGACAGATTGCTGCCATATTTTGGGCTCATGGAATAAATTTTCTTAAACCCTAAATGAATTTGCATTTATTCCACTTAAACAAGTACTTACTGGTTTTACTTCAGTGTTATTCTGACCTAAAATCTCCCCCCATACTTTGTGCAAATTGACCATTTAAAAAAAGCACACTGGACGGAACTGTTCTGGAACACTTAGAAAGTAAACATAAAAAACAATGACAAGTATTTGTTACAGTTTAGGGGATGCTGCACGGTTGCACACTAACTCAAAACTCAAGGAACCAGAAGTAGGACCACTTCTGCTGCAGAGGGCCCTAAAGAACCTTACACAAAATGACAGAGATCAGGTTACTTCTAGTAGTTATGCATTCTAGGAGCAATCCCATCAGACTGGATAGGCTAAACAGAGTCTCACTAAATGGCAGGCAGGCAGGCAGGCAGGCAATGCAGAAGAAAGAAGTAGTTAGTGGCTCAAAGAATGCATGCTAGCTCACCTTGACAGGAGCTCATAATGAAGTCGTGAAGAGCTGGATGTGCACACTGGGGCTAGACTGAGGAATGCCTGTCACTGACAAGTCACATGCTTCAGGAGAGGAGCAGGCTGGAATTGTGTTCTAGGAAAATGTCTCCTTACAAACGAAACATGGTGAGGGAAGATACAAAATGTAAAACTAAATATGATCATCATGGTTTATAGCCAAGATACTTAAAGACCAAGACCAAACTGATGCTACGACCTTTACTACTTTCTTTTTAAAAGTCAAGACATGAATTACATTTGCTTATTTTTCTGGATAGCTTCCTGCTGTTAGCACTTCCCTGCACTGACAATGGTTAAAAATCTCATATAAATTCTGTAAGCTATAAAGCCCTGAGCAGGGTAAGCATGAAGGGCATGTGGAAACCAGCAGAGGCATGTTCTCATCAGGTTCCTCTCCTTAAAAATGTGTATTTGTCTGCCTGTCTGTGTGTGTGTGTGTGTGTGTGTGTGTGTGCGCGCGCGCGTGTGCCTGCATGCGTGTGTGTGTGTGTGTGTGTATGTGTGTGTGACGTGGCCATGGTGTCCTTTTGGATGGAGGCCAGAATACAACTTTTGGCAGTTTGTTTTTCCCTTCCACTGCAGGTTCCCAGGACCATACACAGGTAACCAGGCTTACACAAGTATGCCTGTCTACCCATTGAGCCACTTCACCGCCCCACCGTTCACTTTCACAATGCTTTAAAAAACTTGTGGCAAGAAGACCAGAGGCAGGACCACTCAGCCCCATTCTTGTCACTGCTCCAAGTTTTTAGCTTTGGGGGCTTCTTAGCATACTTCTAGCTTGCTGTCTTGTTTCCTGTATTGGTATGTGTCCCCCTCACATGTATTTTCCTTAAAGTGCTGAGCTTCATGGAAAGCTTTAAGGAACATGCACATTGCCACCAGAAAAGCCCACAGGCAGGTGAGGAGGAAGCAGTACAATCCCGAAAACCAGAAATGGGCAGGTACGTGTGAACACGCATCACACACTCGCTTCAGCAGCTGAGCAGCAGAAAGCTGCAAAGCACTGAGCTGTAACGGGTACATGTGCTCACACATTTCCTTTACTTGAGGTCTGACACAGGTCTCAGCTTCTCCATCTTCAAAGGTGACTAAAGACTAGACACCCCACCCCACCCCCGCTTAATAAAAAGCAGACCAGAAAAAGGCCAAGGAATAGGAAACTCAACATTGCTACTTGTCTACTTTGCTACCTTTCTTCCTCCAGAGCAAGAAGGTGCCATAAATAAAATGTGTTTACCGACTGAGTAAAATACATGTAAATACTAAGTTCACACTCCAGCCATGTGGTAGGTAAAGCTTGGCACACACCTGTAATCCTAATACTCTGGCTGAGGCGAAAGTGTGCACTGGAGGCAGCATGGCTCTACGTACAGCACTTGGCTCTACAATAAGGTGTCTGAAAAATGGGGCCCATGAGAAGTCCTTCCAGCAACTACTGCAGACGCAGCCCCCATTTTAGCAGGTTGTGGATTACGGCTTTCATTATCCATGTTCCCTGGGAGCCTTCAGTTCTCCAGCTTGCTGTGGACAGCACACATCAAGCACACAGAAGGTCCAACAGGAAATGGGTAATGGATAAATTGTACCTGGTAACGAATAAAGCAGAATGTTCCAAGTTTCACCAAACACCAAGGACTACAGCACATTTAAACAAGTTGTGTGAGAGAGAGACCTGGCCCTCACAAAGTACTGAAAGGCAACACTGCTGCCCAGAAAACCTGGCCTGCAGTTTTGGTTCTCCCTCACCCTCTGATAAAACACTGCACATCTCATCATCTGCTTCCCAGCCGGAGCTGTCAGCTTAAGAAAAACGTATAACCAACCACACAGCTACGCCTAGGCCAAGTCATGAAGACAACTGGCTTGCTATGCTATAAACAGCGCAGTTCCATGACAGACATGACTACAGAATATGTACATGTGTGCACAAGTCTCAAATAGACCATGGCTGGTTTTTTATAGTTTTAAAAACTCAGTTTTATCATACTCTCCAAAACATACATACATATATATAAATATTTTTCAAATATATGACTTTTTAATCCAGTAGATGACAAGTATCATGTACAGACTCAACACATCTGGATCTCTCAGTGTAGATGAAAACAGCAAGGTCTCTGGACACTACCAACATCACTGTACCAAAGCAAAGCGAAATACCTTTATTTGTTTTTTAAAGATTTATTGTATTTATATGAGTATACTCTAGCTGCCTTCAGACACACCAGAAGAGGGCACTGAATCCCTATTACAGATGGTTGTGAGGCACCATGTGGTTGTTGGGAATTGAACTCCGGACCTCTGGAAGAACAGTCAGTGCTCTTAACCACTCAGCCATCTCTTCTGCCCAAAATTCTCATTCTCTCTCATTCATAATCTCTCCATATTCTCTCTCGTATTCATTCTCTCATTCTCTCTCTCTCATTCTCCCTCCTTCCCTCCCTCCCTCCCTCCCTCTCTCTCTTCCAGAACTGAGGACCAAACCTAGGGCTTTAAGCAAGCGCTCTACCACTGAGCTAAATCCCCAACCCCTTGTTTGTTTTTGAGACAGGATTTCTCTGTGTAGTCTTGGTCGTTCTAGAACTTGCCCTGTAGTCTACCTGCTTCTGCCTCTTGGGTGCTGGCATTAAAGAGGTATACACCACCACTGCCTGGAAAATTCTTAATCTATATTTATAACTACCTTAAAAAATAAAGTTAAATTATAAACAGGTTAGCCTGTAATAGGCAAGGTACAAAATGGTGTATAAAATAATTTCCTTCAAAGAGTATTTTACCCTAACAGAATCTTCCTACCTCAGCTACATTATATCCCCACTGTCAAGTAACATCATACTATACACACTGCACAACCTGACTCCACTTTAAGAGCTGCTCTCCACTCTCACCCATGGGCTCAAAGGCTGCCATTCATAAGCCTAAGCTGACTAGCCCACACACTCTCAGGCTTCCTCTCACCCAGCCACCCCCACCTTGCTTTCACTCTTTGCTCCTGTTCCTCTCTCCACAACTCTAGACAACTCCCCATCCCACTGGGCATAACTGACCTCTCTCTCTCCCCACAGAGGCTACCCACAATACACAATGCACTTAATATCTACCCTAGACTTATGTAAATAATTACATTTACTTATGTAAAGAAATACATGTATTTATGCAGAGGCTTGGGACACTTCTTTACACAATGTTGCTTTCATGTTTAAGTTTACAACCAACATAAGACTCTCACAGCACCACCCTCAAGTATATCAGCAATTTCAATTTGGAGCCAGAGAAACAGCTTAGGGCTAACCCTAAGGTAGTAGGTGTAGGCCCTGGGCTCAGTCTCCTCTCAGCCTGGGGTATAGCGGGGGCATCGCTAGGTATAAAAAAACTCAGCCAGAGAACCTGTCCCATAAACACGTGGACCAGGAGATTCTTCCTCCCCCAAAAAAATATTCAAGTAAAAATGCTAAAAGAAGAAAAAAAAAAAAAAACTTTCCCCCAAAAGAACCATTGGAGAAATGCTTATTCTGGGAAGATAGTAAATAAGCCTGGCACTTGTTAGTCTTACAAACTGGGAAATTCTGAAAAACCAAAACACGGAGTATCTGACACTGGAGCCAGTCCGAAAGCTGCTACCAGTCAAAGCTGGAATAATTTCAACAGGGCAGATAGAGTACAATCCAGTAGTACTGGGCTGAGAACCCGTACGGATTCACATAGGCAACTGAACAAATGGGAATAAGCAAAGCCTCCATAGACCTCCAAGTAACAAAGGCTGCTTCTCAGCAGCCAGAACTCAGCGAGAGGAGCGAGAGGCAGAGAGCGAGCATTGCGGTCCATACAACAGAAGCCATTAGCAATCACCATGCAGAGCGATGTGCAGGTTGGTGCACACCTGCAATCCAAGCAGGTAAAGACGGCATGGATGTCAGAGAGCAGGCCAGGCTATACGAGACAGCGTCTCGAAACCCACACACAATTATGCAACAGCACTGTAAACACAGATGATTCTAAAGAGTAACTTTTACATTATCAACTCTGAAGATCACAGCCGTACAGGCACGGACAGCACGTGACTGAAGTGTATAGTGGACACTTCAAACCTGGAGCTACTCTACACAGGAGGTGAAGGTAAAAGTGGCTGCAGAAAGAAAACGACTCAGCTCATCAACAGAACGCTTACGAGGAGTGCTTTACTGACCACTCTGGTATGTACAGTGACATCACATATGGCATGACTTGGTTCACTATCTATACATACTAAATAAGAACCCCAAGGTAGGAAACTGTACAAGTGAACTCATTCAGACCTGGTTATTTAAGTGTGACACTTTAGTTTAGACTGTGCTTGATCAATATAGAAAGAGTGACACGGCCACTGCAGCAGGCAGTGGGCTACAAGTGTGAATAATGAAAAATAAAGGCTGGGGCTTTGGGTAACCTGTAGTTTTAACTATTATTTTATGCCATAGCTCAAATTGCAATTACTCTGCAATACCTTTGAAATATTTGTAATATAAATCCCAGTCACGGGGTACATGACTGGTGGCACAGGACTTTAATCCCAGCACTCAGGGAGTAAAGGAAGGTTTTCTGAGTTCCAGGTCAGCCTAGTCTATAGACCGAGTTCCAGGACGCCATGGCTACACAGAGATATCCTATCTCAAAAACAAAAAAAACCACAAAAACACAAAAAACAAAAGCAAAAAACAAAAAAACCCTTACACCACCACCACCACCACGGACACATCCCAAGTCTTGCCTCAAGTCTTGAGGTCACCGCAGGGTTAACCATCCGAGTCTAGCAGCTGGCCTAAGCAGTTTGTCGTTCTTGTCATTAAGTCAATTCTTTCCTTCCAGTGTAGTACACTGCACACAGCAAGCCTCGAGCGTGACAAACCCTTTGTTCATTCGTAGGCAGTATCTCACAGACTCAGTCAGATACAGGGAAAACGATGGCCAAAAAAGAACGAAAAGAACTTACTTGCCGTCCTCTGGATTACCGAACTATAGTTCAGAGACAATTCTAAAATCGGAGAGGGAGGAGGGGGAAGAGGCCATGCAAAAACCTCTTAAAAGGTTCAAGAAATTAGACTAGTTTCATTTTAACATCTTCTTTAATAAGACATTACAGCACAGTGAGGTCCCAAGTGTGTCAGCTAAACATGGGAGGTGAGAATGGAAACAGGCTTAATGTGAACCCCATTCCTTTCGACAACTAACGTAAATACAGAATACAATCAGATCAGTCCCTTGCTATTTTATATCACCTTTGAAGACACCAACACAGTTTCTAAACAAACTTGTCTGTTAAGATAATCTCCAAATTAAATTACAGAGATGTTTGAGCTGTCATTTTTCTCCTTACAGCAGATTTAACTGAAACACAAAATAGGACCATGCTGGCAATCCCCATGCTAAGAATGAAGATCCATCAACTATTCCCTATCACTGAGATACAGAATGAAATATGGTGTCTTCAGCTGCTCATAAAACAGTTAAATACAAGATTGAAAATGTTTTATTCTGAATTACAACAGTGAAACGAACAAAAAGAATTAAACTGAAAATTGTGAACAGGCTCTAAATAACCAGTTTGTTACTAAAGGAAACATACATCTGTGTAAAGCACTTTTGAAAGCTCTAAAATTGCCTTTTAACTAGAATGTCACTAAGATCCACAAAAAACAGGTAAAACTCTAGTCAGCAACATTTTAGCAGAGGATAACCAATTATGAAAGGCAGGAAATTAAATAAGGAACAGACAACTGTACTTATGTGAGGCTGGGGACAGGGCTGCTGTGGAAAGAACCAGCACTAAGATTCTCCCTTGAAACACCATCCTTCAAATTCAGTGGCACCTGAGCCAGGTGGTCAGAGTATGTTAAGCTGTCCACTAACTGCCCAGGCTACATCACGAGGGATCCGAACCCCGTTATCCACAGGTCAGGGCTGCAGCTCAAAGCGGCTGTCAGGATGTAATGGGTTTCCCACTACATCAATTTCTAAACTTAAACTTTACAGCAGACTTGCTTGTAAACTACAAGAGCAGAGCTAGTCCTAACTGGCAGAACACTTTGCTAGTTCAGGTAGAAGTCAGACTAGACAGTCTTTGATTTCAGGAGCCAGCAAGACTAAGTCTCTAAAATTAGAGTTTTATTTGAAAGACAAAGAATGTTCTGGGAATTAGCCTGGAACAAATCACTTTAATCTTCTTGTTAATGCAAAAATCCATTCATAAAATTAGCTAAATAACTTTCAAAATCTTTCAAAACTTATAGTTCAATTTCCAATGACGAATCTGAACAACCTGCGAAGACCCATGTGAGACACAGGCCTTCACAGCTCCCATCGCCCCTTCATTCGCTGCCCAGAAGGGCTCACTGGCAACCCTACCAGTCTTATGAACTGGATCTGTCATCTACAGGGCACTCCCAGATGGACACACAGGAAATGACATGCAACTGTGAATACTCGGAAGCAGCAGCTCAGCCATTCCTTAGCCTGCATCAGCTGCTGTAGAATCATGTGCACGATTTAACGAGTGAGCCTGCTCTAGTTTAACAAGCCTGCCACTGAGCTGAGAAGGGAGGACTGCTCTTGCAACACTAGCTCATCAATTCATTTTTATAATAAGGCAAATAATAAGGAAAGTTAGAACAGAATTTCTAGAACCATTTATCCTGTGGTGTTGTAAAATCAAAGCACTACTTTATTAAATGAGTTATTTTACACAATATGAACATCAATATAATTACAATTGTAAAAAAATTTTATAACAAGAATGGACTGATTTTTCAGATTTCCACATCAGAGTCAACTGTACATTTACACAGAATTGTCTTTGCATGAAGCCCAAAGGGAACAGCATAAAAATGAGTGTTTCTGTAGCCCCTTTATTTTTTTGCTGATCAACAGTTTGTTTAAAAAAGCAGCTGCAGGTTTGTTACCTAATGTCTGAGACAGTAGAAGAGTCCAAGGTGTCATGAATTCACCTGTAAGACATAAGAAAAAGCTTCAGTAAATGTAATCACTGACAAGCATTTCAAATATCTAAAATTAAAGACTATCAAGATGTCGGTCTCTGGTGTATTTGCAAACAGGTATTATAGGTAGAAAGAACTCTCAAACACACGTGCAGTATGTATCACACTATTTAGAAATCCATCTACACATAAAGTTAGAAATAACTTCAAGGGAGTTCCTACAGAGCATGCCCATATTTTGCTCTTTATTTTAATAGAGAAAAGCTCTGCCTAGCACTGTAAATAAAAGGACAGTAAAAATATAGTCAGTAAATTGCTGACTTTCTGGGAGAAGACCCTTATGACTTTGAAATGGTGGTTTCTCCTACAGCTGACAAGTCTTTCATTCTTGGCTCAAAGTTGGCCAACACTCACTCACCCCTCCCCACTATTCTTGGCAATAATTGCAAAAACCTGAATGTTTTGAAGGCATAAAAAAGAAGGGCACAGAGAAAAGACCTTTGCCAATCGTAAAGTGCTCTAGTACAACAAGAGACACTATTGTTTAACTTTAGGACAACAGTTAGACATAAGGCTGCTAGAGGCAGAAACCCATTCCATAGCTGAAGAGATAGTTTTGCTTCTATATTCAAAACCAAGACCAAAAACCCAATAGAAAGATCAACTACCTGTAAACAACTTTATGCCTGAACATCAGCCAATTCTGGAGGAAGTGGAGTCTTAGGGTGCTTGCTCTCAAAGTGCTGCTTGAAGGTCTTGGGGTCAGGCATTTGTGTCTAATTTAGAAAGTGTGCAAAAGAGAAGAACCAGACTTTATGTAGGAAAGCAGTACATGTAACCTGTAAAAAAAACTTTGAACTTGCTTATGCTAGACTAGTAATGCAAAATGCTTTTAAATTTCTACTTGTGACTGGTATATGAAAAAGTATCTTACAAAAAGGAATTTCCTATCATTACACATACCAAGAGGAACAGCACATAAAATCAAGGGATTTTATGACATTAGTAGCATTAGAAAGCGTTTACGCATAGGTATGTTATAACTCTCACAGAACCTTGACAGTAACCTTTAGCTTCTATCAGCTCATTTTATCTGCTAGACAAACTAAAGCCTAGAGCTCTCTCTGCCTGAGACTGAGAGCTGTTTCAGCTCAATTCTAGGTTCTCCTGGTTTCATGTAACACAGAGTAAAACAGAAACTCCCTTTGGCAAGTACATTTATTTATAATTCAAAACATTCTACTACATAAAACAAACAAAAAAATAAAGTGTTTTCATTTATTTTGCTTATTAAGTTTTTTAAAGTGTATTTCTAGGGACTGGGGAGACAATTCAGCAGGTACAAGAGGACCCGGATGTGGATTTTCAGCATCCACATAAAAGCCAGGCATGGACACACATTTCATGACCCTAGAGCTACTGGGACAAAGACAGGGATCTCCACAACTTGTGGGTCAGCCAGACTAGCCCACTGGTGAGCTGTGGGTTCAGGAGGAGACCCTGATTAAAAACTGTCAAGTGGGAGCAATAACACCTGACATCTGCACATGTATGCATACACAAGCACCTGCACACATATATCAATTCATGTATATACACACGCAGACCACACGCACCTGACAAAATATACCTTTAAAGTCAGGGTATGTCTTTATTACTAACCTAATGAAATTTAATTTCACCTTTCCTCTGTTTAAAAAAAAAATCAGAAGTCATTCAATTTCATCATCAGCACCAAGGTTCAACATGCTTACAATACTGACTGTTAGAGATTCCCTCTTTTCATAAGAACCTTCGTGTAGTTAGGAACTCCTGTTTCATTTGTAAAGATTTCAACAGATGACTACCTTCAGTCTAGCAATCATGTCATAGCAAGATCCCTTCCCATCTGCACCAAGTACAGGGCTTAAAACCACTGTGTCTATACACCAGACCAACCCTATGTTTTTCCTCTAGCACCTCATTAACCTCAAGGGTGGTGAACTCACAAAGGCTAGACTTTAAAGCTAGACTGCCTAGACTCAGGTCCTATCTCTTCTTACTTGCTGGATCTGCAGCAAATTATACAGGTCAGTTGAACATCTGCACATCAGGAAGGAAGCAGCACAACTCACTGGTTGCTGTGTGGATTAAACATATGACCACAGTAACACAGCTGCCTCCATCCTCACACATGGCAAACACTCCAAACAATTCTTTAAGCACATTAATTCTCCTAAGAGCCCTCAATGTGGATAGTCTGTGTGATCGCATGTGCCCACACTGCATCTGGTGGAGATGGAGGAAAAGAACTATCATATGGGTAGCATTACATCTGGTGGAGATGGAGGGAAAGAACTATCATATGGGTAGCATTACATCTGGCAGCACTGTAAAGGTTAGCCTCATCGACTCTAAGAATGCAGTCGAGACTTTTTACAGCATCCAAAGTGGATGATAAGCTCCACAAAGACACCTTTATTATACACAAGGGCAGGACACTGCTTTATCCACATTTTCCCAGCTAGCACTTAGAGAAGTGTGCATGGCCAAGGAAAAACATTTCTTGAACAGGTGACTGCAGATGAATTCCTAGGAAACCCACTCTCAAATCTACTAGTTCAAAGAAAGCATCCATCTTGTTGTGGAGGAATTTTAACCTCTCTGTTTCACAGGGTGAGAACTGGCTACAAGAATGCACCGTCCTGGGGTTCCTTACCCCACAGACCATGAAGGTATATATTAAGGCAGCTTTGGTCTGGGGACCCTTACCCTACAGACTGTGCAGGTATATATTAAGGCAGCTTTGGCAGCAGCCTTTTGGTCATGTCCTTGTTTCTTCTTTTGTCCAGCCTGCTTTTTGGCATTTTTCTGCTGAGACTGAATCTTCTGCTGTCCACGAGCCATATCTAAAGACAAAAGAGTAGGCACCAAATGACTTCTTCATTCTACAACAGAGCAATTTAAGCAAAGTAATAATATTCTCAAAGTTGCCTACTTAAATTTCAGTCATGGTCAGTAAGAGGCGTGAGTGGGTTTTCAATTTCACACACAATGTTGCTAAATGACAAATGAGTATATTCCTCACAATACATATTCAACAGGATCAATGCATCAATGTATATACAAGGATGTTCACAGGACCTGTTCTAAAACTAGGCAGTTCAAATATCAGTGGTAAAAATAGATAACACACAGAGGGATGCCAGGCAGCATTAAAAAAAAAAAAAAAAAAAACAATAAAAAAACACTTGTAGGGGTTGGGGATTTAGCTCAGTGGTAGAGCGCTTGCCTATCCTGGGTTCGGTCCCCAGCTCCGGAAAAAAGAAAAGAAAAAAACAAAACAAAACAAAAAAAAACACTTGTAGCCAGGTGTGATGGCACAGGCATTTAACCCCAGCACTGAGGGGCAGATCTGTGAGTCTCAGGGTTAGCCTGCTCTACATATAGTTCCAGATCAGCCAGGGATACAAAAACACACCCAGTCTCAAAAAACAAACAAAATAAATTTCTTCTGTAAGTTTGTATCTCTATATCAAGGAAAGAAGCCAGTTAGAAAGAAACCACACTGTACAAAGTTCAAAACAGGTAAAACCATCCTTAAAGAGGTCACTTTGCTATTTATGGAGTAATGACTGGGAAGAGATGACAGGAGAGGTATTCACAGGGTGCTGAAAATATTCTTTATCTTGAACCGGTAATGATTATAAAGGTGTATTTGTTTGATGGTGATGATGACGATCATCAGAGCTGCGTATGGAGGTACCTCCCTACCTAAGTAATTGGGAGGCAGAGGGAGGATCATCTGGCCCACACAGCCAGACCACATCTCACTCCCAACAGACTCAAGTTTATTATATATGCATAGATATTTAGGCCTTTTTTCCTTCCACTTTACATGTAACCTTCAAAAGTTTGGTATTCCAAAATTTAGTCTTCCTTTATCACTTGATTACAAAGGTAGCTTCTCCCTGCTAGCATCCATGACTATGACTTACAATTTGTGTATTTTAAAACTGTCAGCTAATCCTCCAAGATACATACAGGGACACAGCAACTCCTTTTAGTACTCAGGTTTCATTAAACTATTATACTATTTGAAGTTTTCCTTAAGAGTTCTTTCCTGCATAGAAACACAAACACCTACATTTATTTGTGTGCATACACACACACACACACACACACACACACACACACACACACACACACACACACACACAGAGGCTCCACAGAGAGCATTTGTTGTGGAGTCCATTCTCCTTCCACAATGTGTTTTCTGGGGATCCAACTCAGACCTTCAGACTTGACAGAAAGCACCTTCACCAGCTGAGCCATCACACTGGCCCAGCTGCACACATTGTAAAGACAAATTAGAACCCCTGGTGTTAAGGGTACCTCTTACAAAGCTGAAAGGTTCTTTCTATTCCTCACTACTAATGGCCTGGAGTAAACAAAAATTAGTTAAAAGAACTGATTTTAAAAGAATTATTTTCCTGTTAAAACCAGACTTCTGGTTAGACAGCACAAGTTAAACCTGTTCACACAGGATCTACCAGAATAGTGCTTTTGAAGCATATTAAAATGAGATCCTGTGCCATTTTAAATAGCACTGTAATTACACTTTAAACTTTGAAATCACTAAAAGACATGAATGTACAAAGGACCGTACTAAGAAGAGGGTTGGCCTTTCCTGACTGCAACCCTCTTAGCTACTGGATATAAAGTCAAGTGTTTCAGAGACAGTCAAAGCTCTTATCCTTATCCCCCAGTCCAATGGAAACTGAATACACTTACTAGACATACTCCCACTTGTATTACATAATAAACTGAAAAAGTCTAATAAAACAGGAGGATTAATGCTTTCTTATAAACCCTGTCCAGTCTTTCACCAACTACAAGAATGTTTAATATGCTAGCCTAATGTAAGAACCCCATTCCCACCCAAGGCAAATATCAACTGTTTGTCATCAAAACTATACTTCATTTTGTGTTTTTAAACCAACATTGCATCAGTTCTAAGTTCAATAGCATATGGAAGGGGGGGGGTGTCTCACTCTATACTTCTGGCTGGCCTAGAACTTACCGAGATTTGCCTGCCTCTGCCTCCTAAGTGCTGGGATTTTAAGGCGTGTGCTACTATGCCATATGGCAAATTTAAAGTACATTTTGATGGTGGGTCTTCAATTTATGTACACCAAAAATTTGAAAAGTCTTAATTTCCCCTGTCTTAGTATCAGACCCTTACTAGAACATTCTGGTTATTTAAATAAAACATCTTAACTCTTCCACACAGCATGGCTTGTGTATGTGAAGACATTACTTGGTGAGCAGTCCTTAAGGGTTTTATGTTTGCTTTTTTAAGTTACAAAACCCCACATCAGTAATTCCAGAATTTTCCTTGTCATCTAGAAATTAAAGCAGCGACTTTGATAACCTTTTCATGTAGTGTGCTGTAAAAAAACAATGCCATCAGATAAGCAAAAACTATTTTTAACTTTTGCATTTAGGGCAACAGAAACATAACAGGACACCTAAGATTTAACCCATTTTCTTTACCACCCAACAACAGTTACAAAAAGGCATGCGCTTCAATAGACACAAAATGTAACACTAGGCAAAGGCTATCTGCTCTAACAGGCTAGCTGAGTGGGGCAGGCCCCTGACTTCTGACAGCACAGTGGCACGGATTTCCTTTCCGAAAGCAGAAGTGCAAACGATCCAACCACCTGCTTTCGGACAGCTCAACTTACGATTTGCCCTCGACCATCGAGTTTTCGACAAAATCTTACGTATAAACTGCTCCCTGATTAAGTGGGACAAATTGAAAGGCAATAAATCGTTTGCAAACGGTTACCAGCTGATTTTTAATAAAAGTTTTAGCTTTCCTGGGAGGCTGCAAATGAGCTACAAACCAGGGAGAGTTCTTGGAATACCAAGACTCTCGAGAAGGAGGCAACAAGTAAAGCTCCGGCCCTTAGGGGCTGCTTAAAGCCAAACAACTTACTCTGAGGCCGGGGAGCCAGGAAATGGGCTCACACTCTGCAACCAGTCAGAGCAAAGAGGCCCAGGCCGGCTCCACAGCCCGATCCCAGTTTTGAGCAGCCATTCGTGGGCAGACTCAACCCCACAGCTGCAGCCCGGCCCGCCCGAGGCCTCGGCCGCCCTCAGCCCCGCGCCTGCTCCGCTGGGAGTCAGCCGCCCGCCCCGGCCTCCCGCCGCCGCGTGCCTCCCAACCCGGCTCCCGCGTCCTGCGGCGTCGCTCACCTGGGCCGGGACGGACTGGCGTCCGAGAGACGGCGCAGCGCGAGAAGAGCTGGGCAGGACGAGCAGGGAAGGAAGGGTCGAGCCCCGCACCGCTTGGGGCCTCCGCCACCCGCAGAGGAAGGACCGAGCAGAGCCGGGAGCACAACAGCCCGCGCCTCGCACACCCGCCGCAGCGCGCGCCCGCCGCGCCTGAGCCCGAGGCAGGCCCGTCGCTCGTGCCCGCGCACGCCGCGCCGCACTCCCAGTCGCCTCAGCGCCGCCCGCCCGCCCGCGCGATCCCGCCCCTCACCTTCCTGCGGCGGCTTTGCCCCGCCCCTCTAGCATGCTCGCGTCCTTCCGG
This sequence comes from Rattus rattus, assembly GCF_011064425.1. Classification (NCBI taxonomy): domain Eukaryota; kingdom Metazoa; phylum Chordata; class Mammalia; order Rodentia; family Muridae; genus Rattus; species Rattus rattus. Next base: position 210,524,702 of record NC_046154.1, read on the forward strand.
TCTGCAAACCAATGGCAGCTCTCCCCTGTTACATAAGCGCGCAGGGGCGGGGCCTAGGACGGGAACTGCAGAGCCCTCGCCCGCCTCCCTCCTTCCAGCCGGCTCTCTTGGTGGGGCCTCTGCGCGGGGGCGCTTTGTCCTGCCCCTGCGGTGTGTGACCTCCGGCCTGCGGGCGGTGGTCCGCAGAGTAGCTCGACAGTCACTCCCTTGTTTCCCACTCACCAGGCCTGGCCTCAGCCCCGCCGCCCTCGTTCTTCCCTGGCTTGCTCGGAGCCCTGTAAGGCGCTAGCCTGAGCGGCGGGGGAGTCGCGCCCGGGGCCCCGCGTGGCCGCCGGTCGGCCGTGACCCCTTGCCAGACTCGCTGCCATTGTTCTCTCACTGGTTCCGTGCTCAGGGTATTTTGACCTACCAGGGACTTTCACATAGTTGGAGACTTGAGCCTGAAAATCCTGCTAAATCCATCCGAGCCTGCTTAGCCTGTGCAGGCAGGCTATTGGATTGCTAATATTTGGGGAAAGAATAAAAGGTCGCTCCCTGCCACCACTTGATTTAGACAACGTAGTAAACTTAAAATACCTGATTAAGAGCGATTGCAAATCTAACATCGAGAACATCTAGTGGTGATTAGAAATGGTGGTGGTAAATATCTGCATTCCTTGCCCTTGTACCTGCAACATGTTGCTTCCCAGTTAAATCTAATTGGGTTATAGTTATACTGCATTTGTGGCCTTAAAAAATCACCTTGTGGGCCAGACTATCCTAGAACTCCTGACCCTTTCACCTTCACAGAAACTGTGACATGTGTCACCATGACAAGCCGGAATCTCAAATTTGCCTGGCACTGTCCAGAGAATATGTTGAATATGAGGATAGTCTACTTTGCTTGGACTATGATAGCCTTGTCACAATATTGTTTCAAATAGCCAGAAAGACGTGAGCTTGCTGCTTACTGCAGTTGGGCCGTGATTGGAGTGTGCTTATCTTTGATTTCACTTTTTTTGTTCACATTAGTTTTGTTACTATTGCTGACGGTAATCTGTAAGCTCATTTTTATTACTGTTTAGCCAGTGACCAACAAAGTACTGAAAAAAAAATAGATATTGAACAGAATGTGTCTGAAGAGACTGAGGTTTGGAAGACATGTCAAGAAGCTATAATATGGGTTGGAGAGATGGCTCAGAGGTTAAGAGCACTGACTGCTCTTCTAGAGGTCCTGAGTTCAATTCCCAGCAACCACATGGTGGCTCACAACCATCTGTAATGGGATCTGATGCCCTCTTCTGGTGTGTCTGAAGATAGCTACAGTGTACTCATGTATATAAATAAATAAGTCTTTAAAAAAAGAAAAGGCTATAGTATAACTATTAATGGTGGTCACATTTGTTGTATTTTGGGTTGAGGGTCTTGGAGGATCTAGACATGAGAAACACAAAGAGCTGTTTGTCTACACAGGAGTGTCAACACTGGAATTGGACCATGAAATCTGCAGGGGTGGGCTAGGTCTGAAGACTTCTGTTGTGAAGTAGGATTGGTTTGTCGTTTTTTCCTCCCGCGGCCTGGGAAAGTATTCATAATAGCTAATATTCCTTGAGTTTTTAATTCATATCTCATTTGAGAACTTAATAAAAGCTATAGGTGGAGTTCTCCATCTCAGGACAGGGCTTTGTTAAACCGGGTCTATCGGGAATCACGAGGTGTTTGGGTTCTACCTGGCTGGTGCCAATAGCATCCATTTACACTTGAGGCAACTAAGAGTTGAGGATGCTTACAGATGTTCCCTGGGGAATCAGAGTTTACAGTAGTTTCCTTAGCGGCCACCACTTTATCTGCATCCTTCGTGCTTGAGGTTTTTTGTTTTTAAGAATGCCACCCAGATTTTGTCTCCTCTATGCTTTTTGTCCTTTTTGTCACTCCTGTGTTTAAGTACTGTTGCCTAGAGAACATGGTGTGTTGATAATTGTGTGTGGTGATTAGGGCATTTGAAATATAAAGGAGAACGGATGAAACCGGAGTGGGTAAGCTCCAGCATGTGTGCGGTGACAGTTGGTAGAAGGCGGGTGCCTCTGCTTTGCCACCAGCTGGTGTCTTTCTTGCTTTGGTTACAAAAAAGTGACAGTAAACTAGATGGGAACTCTTGGGTTTCTGTGCATATTCCAGTGTTCAATTTTTAATGCTACAAGTACTTCTGGTAATATTTTCCCTTTTCTTCTTATAGGTAGTCAGTCACTTTAAAATATTATGCGATAAGAACTTGCTGATTTTCTATCCAAAATCCACCTCATGAAATGAAACTGCTTCTCTGGAGATGAAAGATGAAAGGTGCATTGATCTGTTTGGATGCATTCTGGGGTTCCTGCGATAAAGGAATTGGTAAGTTTCCAGCATATTAATTTTCAATAAATAAGTTATTAAAAGATTTATTTTCCGTTGTAGCTGTTGTGAATTGATAAATTAATAAAGTGGCATGAGATTTATTAGGAAACAAAAGAGACAAGGTCCAAGCTTACACCTATAATCCTAGTACCCAGAAGAATGAGACAGGAAATGGATAGCCACGAATATGAGAGGCTATGTAGTGCGTTCATATCCTGTCAGAGTTCATATACCTGTTAGATCCTGTCTTTAAAAACCAAAGCAAAATAGCACTACCATCAATAACAACCAAAACGGGCTCACGGAGGGGCTCCTGTCTCTGTAGCCCTTTTCTTGGAGAGAGCAGTAGAAAAAACAACACTGGTTGCTTCACTGCTTCCTCTTTACCTGCACACCTTCTGCTTGCGACTTTTTGAGACTGCAACCCAGATCCTCTTGTCTCCTCTATGCCTTTTAGCCTGGAAGGAGTCTGATTCAGTCTTAAGGCTCTGAAGGTCACTCACTTGAGACAATCCCTGCATTTCCAGCTCTCATTACAGCCTCTCCTCTGAGTTTGTCTTGACAGTACAGATGCCCGCTGCTCACCTCTGCCTCGGGGTTTTACAGCTACTTCACACTAGTGTCAGATTGTCCTGACTGTGGATGTTTATGTGTTGTAACACTTTAAAACATGCTGCCAGTTCACTCCTGGTTGTAAGGTACATCTTGATTTCAGCAAAACTAAAAGAAGTTTAAACAGCAGTGTGGGGTGTTAGAATGCATCAGGAAGAGTGAAGCACTTAAGCGCGGCCTTCGAGAGAGACTCAACACTTGTATTTTGAATGCCAAGCAACACTGATGACAGGCACTGCAGAAGACCTAAATGAACAGAAAGGCACCTTAACTCTGTAGGTCAGAAGACTCAGTGATCTCTGCATTGATCTGCAAATTAAATGTGGGCCCTGCTGGTGTCTTTGCATATGTTGAAAACCCTATCTAAATTTATGGGAGTCGAGAATAGCTAAAATAATCTAAAAACTGATGATACGCATTTCCCAATTTCAAAACTTACTGCAAAACTATGGTAATTGGTATGGCATGGTAGGGGAGGAGGACGGCCATACACATCAGTTCATGGAATTGAGAGTCCAGGGATGAAGCCTCAATACCGTTGTGCTTTGTTCTGTGACCACTGTTGTCAGCACTGTGACAGAATACCTGAGGACAATGACACTGGTAGAGAGTGCTCTCCATTGAGAAGGCTGGGCTGACTGCATGACAGGCTTGAAATAGGCAGTTCAAGAGACGAGGCCTAAATCTCTGTCTCCAAGAACTGAGCAATTCCAGGCAAGTCCAGGCCTCAGAAGCTGCCCTGCATCTGGCCTAAAGCAAGGACAACGGTCAACAGCAGTTTCTAGACTTCCTCAGCTACTTCCTCAGTAACAGTCTCCAGACCTCTCCTGCAAGTTTCCAGCCCCCACACCCCGGTAATGGAATGTCTGTAGAGATGGACCCAATGTGCTTTAAATCAGGCCTGCAAGCTCACTTGGGCGTCTCTCTGTTCTGGAGTCAGGGTATCATTCTTCAGTGAACCATGGATCCTTACACCCATGGGGGTAGGTATGCGGGGGTGAGTGGGAGGCAGCGGCTCACTGCCTCTGTAGTCAGGAAGTATGTTGATGAATGCTATTGATCAGCTCATTTTTTCCTTTGTATTCAGTTCAGGACTCCATACCATAGGATGGTACTGCTCCCCATTTAGAGGGAATCTTTCTACCTCAAGTAGTCTAGAAAATGCCCCACAGACATGGCCAGAGGTCTGCCTCCCAGGTGATTCTAGGTCCTCTCAAGTTGACAATTGTAACTATCAGAGCAGCCAAATAAATTTCAACACTAGCATCAGAAACAATTCAGTGGGTAAGGAAAAATCTTGAATAAGTGGTCCTGTAGCAACTAGATGTCCACAAATGAGGATAGACTAAAGTACAAACCACCCAAGGTAACCAAGCCTGCTGTGGAGTGGAGAAGCTGAGGTATTCTGTGCGTGTCCACATCATTGCTTGTAGGGAGCATTTAATATAACCCCTGGCATGATGTGGGTGCCCCATATGTGTTTACAGAATGAATGTATGCCCTGATGATTCCCTCCAAACTAGGTTAGAAGGCCTACAGGACATCCCAGAGCCGTCCTTCCACCGACAGCAGCAGTTGCCTTACTTGATGGTTCTAGCTTGTGAAACCAGCTTCACCCAGACAGCCTTTGAGCACCTTGTGGTTCCGATCTATATCTTTATTAATCAGCACCTAATGCAGCACTTGGCACATAGTAGGTACTCAGTATGTGTGAAAGATCAGTGACTATTGGTACAGCACATTTGGAATGAATACTCTTTCTCTTGAGGGCCTACTAAGTACAATGGTAAAGAAGTTTCAAAGAACACAGAAGCCACCAAGATAGAAGACAGAAGGGAAGACCTGTGTCACAAAATTGAAAAATATTTGAGAAATAGGCAAGGAGCCTGAGGGTTTCCATACTTTGGGGTAGATAAGCCAGCAATTCTAGGTTGAGAATCGTGGGGTTGAATCAAAGTTTAAGCTGATTAAGGAAAGCCCTTCCCCAAGCCAAACCTGGGAGCAAATGTACTTCACCTCCAGTATGACAGTGGGAGAGTTCTCCTAGAAATTATCTCAAACCAATAGAAATACCTAAAGATATCACATGGCCTGTTTTCCTGTTTTCATGAGCCCATTTGAGAAGTGCGAGCTCCCTGCACAAACCTTGCAGCTAGATGTCCAGAGCCTTGCTCTATAATGTGATCTAACAGCCAAGGATAACCAGAAATCAGAGACCCCAGACAGCAACTAGGGAAGAAAGTAGCCTGAGCAACAGTCTGCTGGGAGAGGAAAACGTCAGAGAACCACTGGAGTCACTGCCTTAAGAAGACCTCAAAGTACTAGCCTGGTGCTATTTAAGAATAAGGAACAGTGGGGAATAGAAAAGCAAACCCAATTTCAACATTGCTCCATCACCTACTGGTAGAAGTGCTGGAGAAAGGCTGAAAGGTAAACTTGAAAAACATTGTAGAAAGAAGGCTGAGAAAGCAAAGAAACTGTGGTGTCAGGAGGCAGAGGCAGGCAGATGCACAAATGAGCTCCAGGCTGTTGGGGCTATGCGGTGAGACCCTGTGTAGACAGACAAGTGAGGAGGCAATCGAGGGCTGGTTTCAGGACTCACAGCACCCGACTGAGAAGGATTCCAGGGAAGGAAGGCAGGGAAAGCAGAGAAGAAGGGATCAATCGTAACATCTATGAACACTACATTAACCTGTTACTTCCGAGTCCCCATGAGTGAGTGCTGACACAACAGATGGGAAAACACCCAGAGGCACAAGGGTGACACTGTAGAGCCCTGGACAGACAGCATAGCCAATGCATTCTGAGGAAGAAAATGGATTAGTTTCATCAAAGAACCAAAAGCTGGTGTTTGAGCAATATTGAACACAATGGAAAAAGACATGAAATGTATTGAAATATCTCCTTTCTTTGTGTTATTCTTTCTGGACTCCAATAAGGGGACAAACAAAAAGGGCGAGGGGCATATGCTCTAGACTGGGATTTAGCCCAAGAGTTGAAGGAAATATGGAGGAGGAGGGTGAGGAGGCCAAGATGGCAGCTGGCAGACCAGTCAGGGTAGTTGAAAGCAGAAGAAATTTCAAGAGGATGAGATTGATTGCTTCATAAGTATGAGTTTGTAGAAAGATTATATAACTTGGATTTAATTGGTAATGAGGACATTGGGGAGGAAAAAAGCCAAAAATAAGCAAAACAAGTTTCAACTACTGGGAAGATTAAAAGTTACACAAGGCAACTTGATTGCCCCTCATCCTGTGGCTCAGCAGCTCATTTACATACTGCTGATGGCGAGCATATGGATCAGCTGTGGGTGTGTGTGCACACGCCTGCTCATGCCACAGTGTACCGGCGGAGTTCAGAGGACGGCTCGGAGTCAGCTCTCTTCTCTAATCGTATGTGGGCTCCAGGGATCTAATGCTGGTCGTTGTGTGCTCAGGCTTTTATCCACTGAGCCATCTCAGCCCATCTCCTGGAATATTTTAACCACAAATATAAGCTCCTTGAGATGATTAAGGAATATAAAATCGCTGCGTGGCCACCCTGGTGTGGAGAAGACCTGAGAAAAACCCACGGTGTCTTCTGCGTTGTGGGAGGTCCATTTATAGTGCCCAAGAGAAGAGAAAATCCCAAGAAGAAATAGTAAATAAGAGTGTTATTTAAAAGTGACATACCCACAAATGCCAAAAGACTGAAGTAATTCCAAGGAGCTGCTGCTGAGACGAAGGTAGCAAATTAGAAATAACTTTCAGAACTAGTGTTGGATTTCTTTAATGAGTTCGTTTTCATAAAACAACATATAAATTAGTAGAATGAAGCTTGGCTTGTGGTATGCTCCTGTGATCTGAGACTCTGGAGGTAGAGACAGAAAGACCAAGAGTTCAAGGCCATCATTGGCTACATAGCAAGCTTAAGACCATCCTGGGATACAGGAGACCACATTGGGTCCTAGGCAGTATGCTTGTCTCCCAGCTCCGGACTTGAGGGAGGTGTGTGTGACTAGGTGCTGTACTAAGGTTCCTGGCATCTCCTGCAATTATAATTCCTCCTTGTCATTCTGGGGAAGGGCGTGCTTCGCCTTCCACCATTCCATTTTTCTAGCTCCTTCAATACCATTCTTATTAGGTTTCAAGAAGAAGAAAAACTCAAGGACAGACTGCTTCAATGTAACATGTGTATCCTTGTCTTGCTGCACTGTTGTTGGGCAATGAGTGGGATGGGAAACAAAACCAAACAAATTCTTTTCCAGGCAGAGATTTGCACAGAGATTCGCTGTGGGGGGAGGCTTCAGTTGAGTGTGTACAGTTGGCTCAGTCTGATGGGTAGTCTTGATGTGTCTTAGTCCTGTTCACTGTGTTGATGACAGCAAGCCGTTACAGTACAGAGAAGTCTGTCCTAAGAATGCCCCTGTAGGTTTCTAACTTCCAGAGGCTTGGGGAGTTTAAGCAAACCACTTGTCTCTGAATGGTAACTTTAGAGGAGAGAACACAATGAGAAGGTTAGTAGCACCCCAAACATAACTGCTATTTGGATGGATGTGGCTCCTAGGGCTTTAGGTACATACTCCTTTTGCTATAAAGATATGCCCTGGTTTGGTTCAGCCGTGAAGGCACAGAAGAATGTCTGCTGATTGAGCCCACGCACGGAGGAGGTTGGAGGAACTCCAAGGCCCCTGCCCTTCCTTGAACTTCTCTGACTTGACTGGTCAGGGATTTCAGTGGTGGTGGTGCTAATGAATTTTACATGTAACAGACAGCAAAAATCCCCCATCTGTATGAAAACTTGAAAAGGAAGACCCCATGTTACTTATATATAAAGTAAAAATTATATCTGTATTCCATGGATGTAGATCACATGGTTGAAGGATGAACAGAGAAGAATATGAATTAAGTAAAACTATTTGTTGAAATCTCTGTGACTTTATTAGTAATATTTTTTCCCTGTATTTTAGACATTTTAGAGGGCTGACAGCCCTGGAGAGAGACTGCCCTTTGACAGGATGTACTAATTCCTAAGGTTAATACAGTTTGCCTAGGAGTACACATTTCATATGCAAACAAGTCCACTCCAAGGCAGGGTCCTCAAACACTTGCTGTTCCCGTGCTTCAGACGGATGTCTTCTTTCTGCCTGGCCCACTACCATGCAGTCTGATAACATAGAGAGCCTAGCTCAACAGCACAAACCACTGCTGAAGCTGTGCAAGTGAGCCAACTCCTTCCTGCCTTCTGGAAGGCTCCAATAAAGGCTTTGGTCTCAGCCTTCCCTTCTCAGCTCTCTTTACCTCTAACCAAACTCTGTGCTCCCCACATAGCCCTGAGGTGCTTTGTGGGCCTCTTCTCAAGCAGTGTAGTTAATACATTCTCTTCCCGCGGTGTTGGTCTTCTGTGTCCTCACCCAGTCACTGATGAGCCAGCCGGTCTCCATCTCAGGCTGGAAAGCCATCTTGTAGTAAAGACAAACGAGGTCCATTCCTGTGTATGAGGAAACCTCTGTCTCTCAAGGACTGGGCTAGGCCCACCTGTGACCTTAGTTATGTACTGCCTGTTCCAGGAAATGGCAATCATGCCTTTGTTTCAAAACGTATAATAACCATCTTGTAACCCTACCTTTGTTTCAAAAGGTTACCTGACCACTGATGACTACCTAGTCATGACTACCTGGTTATGCCCACCTTGCAACCGTGTCTTTGTCTCAGGAGGTTGTTAGGAGTGGCTTATTCTGCTTGTGTTCTGCTCCTGTAACTCTGCCTGTTTCGCTTGACAAGTTGCACATTTGGAGAACTCCCTACCTATATCCTATAAAAACCTTGTCTTCCTCATGGCCAGTGCTGACTTCTTGAACCCCACCTTAGGGGAAGGCATCCTGTGTACATGAATTGTTTTTTTCAATGCTTATTTTAATCAATTGTTTGCTTTAATTAATTTGGCCATGAAGATTTGGGTTGGTAGTCTTTCTCCTCCAGTCTTTGGGATTGACATCACCTCCACACATGAATTCAGTGCTTACAGTGAGACGGCAACCTCCATTTATCTGTTGTCTGCGTAAACTGAGGAGTACTCTACTTTTGGTGACCTCACAGATAAGGTGACTTGGTTCCTCTGAATAGAGCATTGTCTCACCGATGCCTGACTGTACAGCCAGTCCCTGGGAGAGCCAGGAGGCTTTCCAGGACTTCATGATAGTACATCACACCTGTCAGGATGGACAGACAGACAGCAAGGTGGCTCTGAGCTCCTTCTCTGGGACACTCAGTCATGGACTGTGTTACACTAAGCTTAGGTCCCTTGTGCTCTACCTATGTAAAAGTCCATTCATTGTTACCTAAAGCTTCCTGAGGACAGCTGTAAAGGCTACAATCTATCCAGCAGCCCCCATGGTGTATCCCTACCCTTCACCTGCAGCCTTCAGAGAAGGTCTGATGCGCCCTCACATGTTTACTGATAAAGAAACAGACACCATGAGATTTCTCTTGTCACTCAGTTGTGGAGAGCTAGGATAGAGAATTCAGATTTACCTAATCCAGAACCTAAGCTCTAACCCCAAGCTGTGCTGCGGTTGGAATGAGAGCTTCATTTCCTTAGCCATCAGAGAGTGCAGCTTTGCTGAGGCTGCATGGTTAATGTGGTACACTTAAGAGTAGCCAGTGCTGGAAACTAACTTTATTCCCTGGCTATTGCTCTGGGTTACACAGGGAAATATTTGTTTCTGGTTTCTCAAGCTGAAGAATGAGAGGTTTGAAGTATTCCTTTTCTACTAACAATTTGAATTCTTGAGATACAATTATAACTTTGTTATAATATACTTATGCCCTTCTTCATTTCAAGAGTTAATTCCAAGTATTTAACTGACATTTTAACTATTTTTCTTTAATTTCAGAAATTCATTAAAACATGAAACTTAAAGAGAACTATCATCACTGTCTTCAAATTTAAGATCTGAAAAAAAATGAAACACATCTTTGATAAATTATGTGGGGTAAATGAAAATCTGCATGTGGCTTCATTCACAGCCATCAAAGCCCAGCACAGGGGAAATAGTTATGATTTTTAAGGTGGGTGTATGCACAAGTTAACCTTAGTCATTTATCACTGACTAGCCTGAGCTGGACTTTGTTCACACTTGCTCATGTGTCAGTGGGGAAGAAGAATGCACACAGACCCTTCTGTCACCAAGTCCATGCCTTGACTCATGGCTTACATACGCTGGATGATTATTTTACTGTAATCTGTGACCAGAACTGCATATCCCCTGTCCAGAGGTTGGGACCCCAAACCCTTGTCCTGTTGTCCCTTAGAGTCAGCTCGGTGACTGTAACCAGCTGCTCGGCTCAAGACCATGAACACTGGCTCTGCCTGTCTTACTTCATTTCCATCCTTAGGTCATCTAAGTTAAGACTTCAGTGGTCTGGCTTAGTGGGCCTCCAGGAATCTGCCCAGAACACATAACTAGCTTCTGAAAGAACCACCCCTGACCAGAGAGAAGGATAGATAACAGAGAGGGTAAAACTGTGCTGGGGACTAAAAGATAATCAGAATTAAGTAGAAATTGTCTGTCCAATAAAATGTTGTGAGTTTGGGTGACAGAAAAAGCTGAGAGCAAGGGACACATTGAAAGAAATGGGATGAGATTCATGTTTCCTAGTTTTAAGTCAGAAATTATGGGGGAAGCATACATACTTATCCTGGTTTTTATTTCTGTGGAACACACCATTTATTATAATATGAGGAGTCCTGGATTCCTTAGTTTTCAACAGGTGATCTTTTGCAGGGACATCGGGGTTTCAGTCATGAGCTGGTCTGTCCTAGCTGACTCAGCAGCTCCTGTTGCATGCTGCAGAATGCTGGGTTGTGATCATGAAGCAGCAAAATTAAAACTTCAGGTTGTACTGGGTATTGAAATGTGAATGAACTTAGCAGGTCCAAATTACTGGAAATGCAGCTGAATGAGCATCCAAGGAGGGTGTGCTCCTAAGTGACACCAATACACATGGCTGCAGCCCAGTTAGGAAACCGATGGATGAGTCAACTCGCCAGACAAGTCCAACAGAGACTGAGCCAAAGCCCTGAGGTTGTGAGAGCGCTCTCCTGCCTTGTTCCCACAGATGATATGTTGGGTTCAGAAAAGAATAAGAAAAGAGCTGCCAAGAAACCCACTTATCAGCACCTGCAGAGTAGGCCACAGGGGTGTCCTGCTGAGCAGTTTGGTATTGGAGCAGATGGCTGCTATAGCAGCCGGTCCATCAGTGCTCTATACTCCTTACACTGGAAATCCCTAGAGTGTCCCAGGCAGACCTGCAGAAGAACAGGACAGGCATCTTGAAGTTCTCATTACATTGTTATACAGACACCCTCATAACCACCCCCTCCTGCCACACTCCCATGGATTGGTTTTCTTCCTCACCACAAATAACCCCTTCTGGTTGTCATGACATAGATGCACTCGCGCGCGCGCGCGCGCACACACACACACACACACACACACACACACACATAGATTATCCATATCAGAGAAAGAAAGCATGCAATATCTACCCAGTGTCTACCTTTCTGAGTCTGCCTTGCTTTGCTTAACATGGCACTCTCTAGCGCAGCCATTTCTCTTCAGATTTAATTCTTTAGAGAATGAATGACTGATTAAGATCCACTCTGTGTGTGTGTCTGTGTGTGTGTGTGTGTGTGTGTGTGTGTGTGTCTGTGTGCATGAGCAACACAGAGATCTCACATTTTCTTCATCCATCTGTAATGGAAAGAAGCAAGCCAGTTTTAAAGGTAAAAGACCAGCCAAGGAAGATGTGGCCTCTCCTGGCCCCCAACTGGCTGATGTGAACAGCACAGCAGGGAGCATGGCTGTGCCTGTGTCTCTGTGCTATGCTGACTGGGCATGCGTTTTCAATGACCCAAAAATATTTTCTCATTGGTTTTCTTCTTCATAGACAGAAAGCAACCCAGACGTTTTCTTAAATCCCAGCTTAGTGTCATCACAAGGTTGGGAGGGAAGAGGAAGTGGCTTAATGGAGGAATCACTTTGGGAAATTATCGAAGATAATCAAGGGCTTCTCAAGCAGAATAATCACGAGCTTGGTCTTGTGTATAAACATGCTGATTTCTGTGAATACATCACATATGTTTGGTTTGCTCACATATTAGCCTCCTGGAAATTACATTATAGATTTTTTTCCTTTACATCATTTTCTCAATTGCTACTTTGAAATCTCCGTCACAGCAGGTAAGGCATTTGCCCATGCAAGGGATATGTGCTTATGTGTCTGTGAACAGTAATACATACTTTGGCCCGGCCTGGACCAAGCGTGGCTCCTTGTCCCAGCTGAACTCCCTGAAGATTAGCAGGAGTGATGGGTGCATCTGGTCCAGAACTTGTCAGGGAAAGGCCCTGTGTAGCTGCTTTTGCACATAAATAAAAATAGTCTCCACACAGTGCAAATGAGCACAGCAGACCTTCCGCCACCTCATTTTCTACTGGAGCGACTATCCCCAGGAAAGGTTACTCAACACAAAACTGTGATTTTGAGTTAGAGGTCTGCTAGTCTCTCCCCGAATTATTCATTTGAATTAGAACGGTGTCTATCTCCTGTTCCTCCTTCTCTCTGCCACCCTGTGGATTTTACTTAATATTGCAGTCACACGGTCTTGAAAGGGACAGGTTGGTTGATGATCACACTGTTTAGAATTATTTCATTTGAGTTTTCCCAAAAGATTGACATATATATTTAAAACATTTTTAAAGTCTATGATAGACTAATCACAAAAATCCCAAGGACATCTAGGTCTAAGGCTTTCTCAAATTTTTATTTTAATATTATTTTTTGCTTTCATACATTTCATGCATGCATTTCTATGGGCATACTGATGCCCAGTTCTCTCTCTGGGCAGGAATTTTAGTCAAGACTTCTAATTCGTTTTTAACTTTTAAAAACATTTATCTACTATCTAGATTTACCTTCAATACAATAGCTTTATTTGCTTTGTTATTGATCATCCATTCTCCTCTCTATACCATTTTATTATGTGTGTATGTGTGAGTGAAACGTGTCCATGTGGGTGTGCATTTGTGTGTGAGTGTGTGAGTGTAGACCAGAGGTTAATGTAGGGAGTCTTTTTCAATTGCTCTCCACCCCATTAGTGAGCCATAGGGTCTCTCACTGAACCTGGAGCGCTCTGATTGGGCGGAGTTCGCTGGCCAACGACCTCTGTGATCTGCATGTCTCCATAACCACATCCCCCAGCTCTGGATTCCAGATGCCACAGCACTTGACTTGGTGCTGGGGATCTGAACTCTGGTCCTCATGAATGTGTATGTATCTGTGCTCGACTCCGACAGAGGCGTCCGCTGTCCTCATTTTCTCCACCACAGATTGTCTCTTCTTGGACTTGGGTTCTTTGGCAAAGCTGTTTGCCTCAGCATAATGTTTTTCATAATGAAATGAAGACATTGTTATTGCATGATATCATCTATAAGCAGTATTCTCTCTCTCTCTCTCCCAGACTCTTACCAACTGTTACCTCCTGTTTTAAGGGGAGTATTTGTTCCACACTCATTTTCTCACAAAGTGCTTTCAAGTCTGCAAGCTATGAATGACAAATACTGGGCTGGAGAAATACCTCGGTGGTGTGAGCATGCATGCTCTTCCAGAGGACCTGAGTTCAATTCCCAGCATCCACATCAGGCCCCTTGTAACACCAGGCCCTGCCTATAACACCAGCCCCAGTCGATCTGACAGTGTTGGGCTACATGAACCCCTGTGTATACTCACACACAGAGAGAGACATAATTTAAAAATAAATGTTTTCAAAAGAATGACAAATCCAGATGAATCTAGATTTAAAATTTTAAATGCAAAAATAAAATCATGCCTATGCACATTAGACGGCAGTATGGCGGCAGTGGTACGCTTCGGGCTGTGTGTCTGAACAAGAGTCCATGGAGCTCAGCTCCAGCATGCTTTTAAGTTTCCCTGTTTCTCTCCCTCTCTGGGCTTTGTCAGCATGATGTATTTGAGATCCACTCAAGCTTGGATCTATCACAGTTCTCTCATATTTTCTTTCTTTTTTTTTTTTTTAAAGATTTATTTATTTATTTGGGTGTGTCACACACCCAAAGAGGGCATCAGATCCCATTACAGATGGTTGTGAGCCACCATGTGGTTGCTGGGAATTGAACTCAGGACCTCTGGAAGAGCAGTCAGTGCTCTTAACCGTCTCTCATATTTTCTAATAGAATCCCATCACATAGAGGTATGCAAGTCTAGTGCCCATGATCTCATTACAGAAATCAAGCTTTTTCTAGCTTTTAATTGTTACAGTAATGCTGCTATATATGTCTTTCCACAATATCATGTGTGAATGTGTCTTTGTTTTGTTTTCTTATGCAGGTCAAGATGACCTCAAAGTTGGAATTTGTCTGCCTCAGCCTTCCAAGTGAAGGTATTTTTAAAAAATATTACACACACACACACACACACACACACACACACACACACAGAGTGTCACTGTCTTCAGACACACCAGAAGGGACATCAGATCCCATTACAGATGGTTGTGAACCACCATGTGGTTTCTGGGAATTGAACTCAGGACCTCTGGGAAAAGCAGCCAGTGCTCTTAACTGCTGAGCCATCTCTCTAGCCCCCAATGTATGTTTTTATTTATCTTTTAAAAATGTATATTTATATTGAGTGAGCAGGAATGAAATACCTAGGTCATGGGACATATTATGTTCAGTTTTGCAACCAGACTTTTCTCCACAGTGGCCAAACTATTTCCATTACTGATGAAAATCCCAGTTGCCCTACCTCTGATGCTGTCTAGGCCTCCCATCTGGATCCAGGGAAGCCAGACCTGTTTTCTTCTTGCAGAATAGCTTGGTACATCAAGTTTCAACATCATTAGCCCAGGGCAAAGAGCTTCTAGGCTATTTTCAGATTATGTACGTAACACAAATTTCTTTGCTGCTTTGTGCTGAGTCGTTTTATGTCAACTTCACACAAGCTAGTCACCAGCGTCAATTAAGAAAATGCCTCTGTAAGATTGGGCTGTAGGCAAGCCTGTAGGACATTTTTCTAATTAGTGATTGATGGGATAGAACCCAGCCCATCATGAGTAGAGTCATCCCAAGTTGGTCCTGGACTCTGCAAGAGAGCAGACTGAGCAGGCCATGAGGAGCAAGCCAGTAAGCAGCACACTCCATGGCCTCTGCATCAGCTGCTGCCTCCAGGTTCCTGCTGTGGTGACTTCCTGTCCTGACTTCTTTTGCTGATGGACAGTGATGTGGGAGCATAAGGCAAGTGAGCCCTGTCCCCCAAGTTGCTTTAGTCTTGGTGCGTCATCACAGCAGTAGTGACCCTAAGACACTCTTCTTGTCAAAACCATTATGTTGCACAGCTGGCATGATACAGACCGGCAAATCCCAGCATTCAGGACTGAGACGGAAGGAACCAGAGTTTGAGGAAAGCTCTAGTATGTACCAAGACAGTCTTAAAGATTTAAACTGTTTTTCTTTTAAAAGATTTATTTTGCATGTGTGTTCAGGATATATACATGCATGGTACACGTATGGCTGTCAGAGAACAACGTGCAGGGGTTGGCTTTTCCCTCCACACTGTTGTGTTATGGGTCAACGTCAGGTAGGCAGGCTTGCCTTTAATAACTCAGCCAACTCACTCACCCCATTTTTATTTTAGTTTTATTACAAAATCATCCTTTAATCCACACTCTGGAGGCAGAGGCAGGTGAGTGTCTCTGAGTTTGAGGTCAGCCTGGTCTACATAGAGTCCAGGGCAGCCAGGGATACACCAAGAAACCCTGTCTCCAAAAACAAACAAACAAAAATCATCCTTGAGACTATGTGGCTCAGTATATGCCATTCATTTCTGTTAAAACTGAGTTTCCTCCTGTGCCTGAGAGTGATCTGGAGCCTTTCCCCGACCACCTTTTCTGTAAACCGTCCTCTCTGGATAATTCTGCACGATGCACCTTCTCCATTCTGTGAGCAGCACTGTTAGGCGTGTCCTTGGACCCACAGCTGTACTCAGCGTGAAAAAGCTGATAGACATAGTCTATTACACAGCCATTCTCCCCAGTGCAGTGCTGCGAACACCCGTGTTTACTCTCATGGGCTACTTGGGTTTTCTTTTTCCTGTTCAGTTCTCCTCTAGACCCTGTAACATATGGCAGATCCTCTCTTTGCTTGGTCAATGGTTAGTGTCGGTCACAGAAACTGTACCTGCATACCCCACACCGAGCTCCTCACTGTTTCACATCTTTTCCTGTCTGCTCCAGCCTTGTCATATGCTGCCATCCCTGGCTTACTGCTCACTTCTCTCTTTATCTGTTTTCAATAACTCCTCAAATAACTTCCCAACTTAGGTTGGTTCATGAGTAAGTTTAGGCTACCTTATTAATTTGGAGAGGCTCTAACTAATTGAAAATGTTGAAGGCAGAGAAGAGATGAGTCATAAGAACAGGTTAAATGCCATTCCTTTATAATTAGGATAATTAGAATTGTACCTAGTCATCAGTTGTCATTGACATTAGTTGCAGGATCCAAATGAAAACAATCTAAGTATCCATCAGTAGATGAATGGAAAAAATAATTGTAGTATATATCTATAATGTAGTATTATTTAGTCATAAAAAGGAATGAGGTATAGATTACATGTTACGACATGGCTGAATGTTAAAAGCATTATACCAAGTAGAATAGCAGATCCTTAAAAGTAATATTGTGTAATTCCATTTATATGCAATCTCTAGAATCTACAATTTCATAGGGATGGGTGACAGAACAAGAGTCGCTGGCAGGGAGGGCAGGGAGGGCAGGGGGCAGGGGGGCAGGGGGGCAGGGAGGCAGGGAGGCAGGGAGGTGTTACTCGGCAGTGATAGTTCTGCTGAGGTGATGAAAGAGTGTTTTAAATCAATAGTAGCAGTGGTCATACAGCCCTCTGACTGCTCACAAGGCCACTGAATTGTGCAGCTAGAATGCTAAGGTGGTACATTTTATATGCGGATACTTTTCTACAATAAAAAAGTTTAAAAGGAAATTAAATTTCTTCCTGTTGTGATTTAGAAGTTAGAGTTGCTGTCTTGGACCTGTGAGACGGCTCAATAGAGCCAGCCTGATGACCTTTGACAGTCCCTGGATCCCATGTAAAGGTGGACACAAAGGCTGTTACTCCAGTAAGTCAGCCTCCAGCCTTCACACACGAGGGCCTCCTCACTAACAAATAAAATGAAATTAATTAAAAAAATTTGTTAGTCTTCTAGTGGATTGTTGAGTTTTCCCATCAGGTATCCTAGGTTCTATTCCAAACAGTTGATTGTGGAGAACACCATGTTTGGTCAACGGGACAGGGCTACAATAGAGTTAAAGTTAGGGAAACATAAACACAGAGGCAATGCTGAGTAAATTACAGAGATGGGCAGGAATACATCATAAAAGCCAAGACTTTACAGTGACGTGAAGGCTCAGGACCCTGTGTGCTGTGATGATGTTCACAAAGAGACAGGGCAGAGGGGAAAGGCACAGCCTCTCCCACTGGATATTCAGGAGGTGGGAAAGGAGTCTGAGCAAGAGCTGAGAGAATCAGTTCACCGTGAGACAGACAGACAGAGCAGGGACAAGCGACCATGGCAGAGGCAGACAGGAATGCACTTACAGATTAAGGGAAGGACTTGCCCACCGGGTGGGGGAAGGGCAAGACCCAGGGTGGGAGTGAAGACCTGGGGAGGTGCACTTGCCAAGTACACAGGATAGGGTGTCTAGGGTGCCGTGAGAATGCAGCTTCCAGGCTAGTTGTTTGCTCGGCCAACATCTAGCACAAAGATGTAAACTGTAATACAAACATCTTATAGCAAGAATGCTTAAAATAATGGAAAATTATAATTTGCCTAAATGTTCAGTAAGATGGAAATTCATATAGTAAATTAACAGGCAGCCATTAAAAGGCTGTTGTAGAAGATTGTGTGTGCGTGTGTGTGTGTGTGTGTGTGTGTGTGTGTTTGAATTTTTGTATACAGACCAGACAATTCCCTGATTAGACGGCTCAGTGTTTAAGTCTTTTATTTAAAACAATTTTCTTTTTTTGTTTTAATAGACATTTTAAAGTTTGTTTTTATTTTATGTGCATAAGTATTTTGCCTGCATGTATGTATGTGTACCAGATGCACATGCCTACAGAGGCCAGACATGTGTATCTGACTCCCTAAACTCGAGTTCCCGGTGGTTGGGAGCTGCCATGTGGGTGCTGGGAACTGAACTCAGGTGCTCTGAAGAGGAGCCAGTGCCCTTGACCACTGAGCCATCGTCTGTCCAGCTCCCGTGTCCTGGGCTTGCTCCTGCGCATATAAGCTCCACCCATAACTAAAGTAGGCTGCGCTGTCAACAGCAGACTATGCCTCAGCGGTCTGTGTTGCTCAGAATTCTGCCTGTTTGCACAGTGGGGCTTTGACAAAGATACTTCGCTTCTTATTTCTTCTCATGCTGCTGAAGTGTTTAATTATCTTTATGGGTTATTTTTTCTTTTTTACAAAAGTTAGAACTGAAACAGAAGTTAGTCTTTTGTTGTTGTTTTTCTTTTTTTTCGGAGCTGGGGACCAAACCCAGGGCCTTGCACTTGCTAGGCAAGCGCTCTACCGCTGAGCTAAATCCCCAACCCCTTGTTGTTGTGTTTTTTTTTTAAGAATATTTATTTATTTATTTATTTATTTATTTATTTATTTATTTATTTATTATGTATACATCATACAGCTTTCTGCCTGCATTATGCCTGCAGGCCAGAAGAGGGCACCAGACCTGATTATAGATGGTTGTGAGCCACCATGTGGTTGCTGGGAATTGAACT
Source organism: Rattus rattus (assembly GCF_011064425.1). Classification (NCBI taxonomy): domain Eukaryota; kingdom Metazoa; phylum Chordata; class Mammalia; order Rodentia; family Muridae; genus Rattus; species Rattus rattus. The sequence continues at coordinate 210,543,541 of NC_046154.1, forward strand.
CAGGACCTCTGGAAGAGCAGACAGTGCTCTTAACCACTGAGCCATCTCTCCAGCCCTTGTTGTTGTTTTTTAAAGTTTGTTTTGTTTTTGTTTTTCTGAGACAGGGTTTCTCTGAGTAGTCGAGCTGTCCTGAAACAAACTCTCTCTCTCTCTCTCTCTCTCTCTCTCTCTCTCTCTCTCTCTCTCTCTCTCTCTCTCTCTCTCTGTAGACCAGGGTGGCCTAGAAATCAGAGTTCCTCCTGCTTGTCTCTGTCTCTGCTTCCAGAGTGCTGGAATTAAAGGCATATGCCCCTACTGTCCATCCAGAACTTAATTCTTAAGTATTGCCTGAACACAGGGGTCAAAGACTGTAATTCAAAAAGATGGCTTCTCTGTTGCCAATGGCCCTGCTAAGTAGCACACCAGCCTCGCACCCAGATTTGCCTTACCCGTCAGAGAGTTAGCACCAGATAAACTCCTGCTTATAGATAGATGGGTTACTATGTTCTAGAGGAGAGATCATAGATAAGTAAAACACACATGACTGGAGCAGCAATAAATATTGTTAAACATTAGACAGGAGAGGGCAGAACTAGGCAGAGGTGTGTTGTTGTAAAATATAAAAAATTTAAAAAAAAAATGTATGGTTGTCTTTTATCCCCACTAGATCTGACACCGCAGTATCCGAAGATATCTGCTGGATATCTTGCCAGAAACACACATTCCAATTCCACGGCGATCCACACTAGCTGCCCCACACTCCATTACACTTTAATCTACACATAAAAGAACACACAACACAATAACCTTTGACCCAACTGATAAGATATAATTGCCCACCTAAACCTACAAAGCCCAGTACCATCCATCCTTTAAGAACATTGATAACAACCTGTAAATACACAGAGCGGAATCTTAACATCACCTGCCATATTGTCCTGCCACAGCTTCTCTCTCTGTCCCTCCCGTCTCTTCCTCCTTTCCGTTCCAGTCTCCTCTTCTTCCTTCAAACTTTTCTCCCGCCCATCCTTCCTTCTTTTTTTTTTTAATTTGTCCCCCCCCTGGCTGGGGACCGAACCCAGGCCTTGCTTGCTAGGCAAGCACTCTACCACTGAGCTAAATTTCCTTCTCCTCCAATGACAAACCTCCTTCTATCTTGTACCTGCCCTCACCTGTATTTTAAAAATTAAATGGGGAGAAGGTTCTGGTGAAGTCACCTGAGTCCTGAGTGACTAGGCAGCCGTCCTCCAGGCAGTGGAATTAGCATCAGAATACAGATAACTCCAGGGCAAACCACAACACAGGTGCTGTAGGTGGAGTGGTCATAAAAAGTGGCCCTGAGACTCACATCTAGGAGCAGTCCTGTGTCTGCAGGCTAGGAGGAGGTGCCATGTGCTTCCTTGTCTATCACACTTTTGATAAATAATACGCTTGCTACATCATCGATGTATAATATGCCCTGTTAGGTATGGGAGGACAGAAGTAACTATGAATAAGTATCATTTAGTCACCTGTAGCCAGACCACTTTGCATGTGCTTCACAAAATGAACTTCAAATCTCCCATGCTCAGACACATTCTAGGACTTGATGTAGCCTCAACATTAATGTTTCCAGGGAAAATGACTGAATCTGGGGGGAGAGTTCTCCACTCACCCCACCCATCCCCACCCTCAGTCATCCTACGCCAGGCTAGAGAGAGGTGCCTTCCACTCTGCTAGAGACACACAATGCATTTTAATCACCCTACTCACTGAGCTGCGGGTGCCAGGCTCCAGGAGCCCATGAAGGAAAGGCAGGAAATTACACATGCACTTGTAAGACGCTGTGCCAGTACTGACAATGTTGCCGTGGGGACGCAAGGCAAGAGCCCCTCCCTTGATCTGAAGGTAGTGGGAAGAGAGGACGGTTTCAGCCCAAGAAACCAAGAAGCAATCTGTGCAGAGGTAGGGAGGACAGGAGATAGAGGTCAAAGGAGGAACACAGATGCAGGGCCCAAACCCCAGGAGCAGGAAGCTTATGTGGCCAAAGCACAGATACAGTGAGAGTAAGGAGCCGGGTCTATAGGAAGGTCTGAGCTGCTCGGCCAGACCCGCTGGATTGGAGAGACTAATACCAGATCCCACCCAGCCCACCCTCTGCAGCTCTCCTGCTGTGCCAGTACCTGTACACCCTCCAAAACCCCCCACCCCTCCACACCCCTGCACCCCTCCACACCCCCACACACTTCCATACCCCTGCACCCCCTATAGGTCATTTTGAAGCCAGCCCTGGTCTATACTATATTTTTAATCAGTATTTTTAATTCATTCTGAATTTATTTTATTCCCACTGTCAAGTATAGTACCTTCTTTCTGAAATATTCATTATAGTTTTAGATTTTTATTTTATGTGTGAGGTTTTATACTTGCTCATGTACATGTGCCGAGTGCTTACCTGGTGGCTGAGATCAGACGAGTGTGTCAGATCTCCTGGAACTGCACTTATCGGTAGCTGTGAGCCACCATGTATATACTGGAAACCAAACCCCAGTCCTTGACAAGAGCAAGTGCTCCCCCGGAACCACGGAGCCACCTCTGTAGCCCAGTCTAGTTTCTTCTTGTGGTAAGCATTCTGAGATGAATTCATTTGTCTGGCTAACTAAAAGACCAATATTGTGTGGATGCCCCACAAAGGACCCTGGTCTCCAGATCAGAGCTTGGTCTCTGTTCTGTGGACACCAGGAACTCAAGGCAAGACCCTGAGCCAGAAAGCAACATAAGGTGATCAGATCACTCCATCTAAGATGTTGGGGGAAGAAGCGACAGGCAGAGGCCACAGAGGCCATGCTGCCTGTCTTAGGGTTTTACTGCTGTGAGCAGACACCATGACCATGGCAACTCGTCCAAGGACAACATTTACTTGGGGCTGGCTTACAGGTTCAGAGGTTCAGTCCATCATCAAAAGGAGCATGGCAGCATCCAGGCAGGCATGGTATAGGTGGAGCTGAGAGTTCTACATCTTCATCTGAAGGCTGCTAACAGAATACTGACTTCCAGGCAGCTAGGATGAGGATCTTAAAGCCCACACCCACAGTGACACACCCACTCCAACAGGGCCACACCTTCTAGTAGTGCACTCCTGGGCAGAACATATACAAACTATCACACTTCCTATGTGCAGATGGCCAGATTGCAACTTTGTGTGGAGGGTAAGAAGCTAGAAGGCTGGGAAGGGAAGACTGAATAAGAGAAAGAACATGGGGGCTGGAGAGATGGCTCAGCGGTTAAGAGCACTGGCTGCTCTTCCAGAGGTCCTGAGTTCAATTCCCAGCAACCACATGGTGGCTCACAACCATCTGTAATGGAATCTGATGCCCTCTTCTGGTGTGTCTGAAGACAGCTACAGTGTACTCATATACATAAAATAAATAATTTTTTTTTAAAAAAAGAGAAAGAACATGGACAGTAAGAGAAAGCAAAAAGGAGTGATACGGTAGAAGAAGAGGGAAGCTGGAGCATACTGATCTGGAAGGGACCGAACAGGAAGGCCAGGATTTTCATCACTTCTCATTGCCGTGCCAGGAGAATGCCTGCTGAAAGGAGCATTGCCCATCTCCTGCCAGTTCTCTGTGCCTCATGGGTAAAATGCCAGCCCTATGCAAGGATGGAAGTTGGTCTCAGCATATAGCCCAAAGAGGGGAACGGAGAGGGCAAGAGAAAGTTAAATAAAATGCAGTGTTTAGGATCATATGAGGACATTGACTTGACTCAGGACCACAGATCTTTGCTGCAGAGATCCACCAGTTACGTCTTTCTGGGTTGTTTGTGATACAGATGGATAAGTTTCTTCCAGATTCTTTATAGAAATACCTATACCAAAGGACAAACTGACCTGAATAAATGACTTTCAAAGTGGTGCATTGTGGACAATGTCCATCTCTTAGAGCTGAACGTGACAGCTTATTAAAATGCACCTCACTCTAGGAGGGTGCTGAGGATGGACTCTGAACTTCATTCTGCATGAAGGAGAACTTGTCACATTGCGGTCTCTGGGGTCTTAAGGCCTTCTTGGATTGTCTCCTTGCAGATGCTGACTATTCAGACATCAACTTGCTTGCTTCTGGTCTATATGCCAAGGCTCAAAGCCCCTAATGGAATGATACAGCTGTAGATTACTGTGCATCATGGGAGTTAGTTCCAGATAAAAATGATTTCCCAGAGATGTAACAGCACAAATCTTAAAATGTGCAGATCACAGCCCTTTTAAAAAGACTGTTTTTGATAATATGTGTGCATCACCATGCTTCAGGTAACCAGATGGGCTGGGCCATGGCCTTGTCTTCTGATATGTTAATTTTGGATTCATATTAGACAGTTCTCATAGCATACTATGTGTGTCATGGAATAATTATCATATTATGTGTGCCACAAAAGAATAATCATACATACTAAATGTGCCACAAAGAATCGTCATAGCATGATATGTGTGCCACTGAAGAGTCATACCATAGTACGTGTGTCACAGAAGAATCCTCACAGCATACTATGTGGGCTATAAAAGAATCATGGCCTGCCTTTTTCAGGGATCCAGGAAACTGACCAGCATATAACTGTCTTTCTTCCACTCCCCTTTCCTGAAGTTAATAGTCTTACTTTTTTACCAGCCTCCCTCTAGTTTGCTCTCCTGAACCCTAGATATTCATAGAATGAGCATTTTTAGACCTAGAAGGAAATTGGAGCCTCTACAGTCTTTGATTGTCAGCTAGGGCAGAACTGCAGGTTACCAAGGAAACTGAATAATCCAATATTGTTGGATTCAGAATTGCTCCCCATGCATCTGGAGGAACAAAGAAATAAGATTTTGCCTTAGTTACCTGTGCAGAGGTCCAGAGTCCCTTCTAACTTATTTACATCTTACAAAATACTCTGTTCATTTGAACTGGGCACAAAAGTGAGAGTTACTACTGCACCCCAATTTATTTCTATCTCCGTGTTTGGGATCGCCAGTGTGTCCATTTGGGGTCATTTGATGAAATCAATGCTTGATTCAGCCACAAAGAACCTGAGGGAGATCAGGAGGAGCATGAATGATCTGGGTCAAAAGTCAGGAAACCCCAAGGAGAAATGAGGGAGCCCACATTTGTTGCATGTTTATTGTTATGATACGACTGACAGATTAGGCTCTGGTTTCTAGAACCAAGGGACAATGTAGAAAGGAAGCTCCCAGAATTCTGGCTCTTTAACTTGGGTAGATACAAGCCAAGATTCAGAGCTCAAGGGAGAGCTCTAAAACACAGGTAGCAGGCTTGTCTTCCTAAAACTATCCAAGAGCAGAGGCACCTTCAGGGAAATAGTCTCCCTGACTTAACACTTAGATTTCAGCTACCCTAAAAGATGCCTCTTTGTTGGCCATGGCCGTGGCCATGAGCATCAGTGTCAGAATGTAGTTCATGAGTAGGGCGATGCTCATAGACAGGCCTTGAGAGGTTCTGTTTTTCTGAAATTAAAACAAACAAACATAAAGAACTTATAAGGCCATCTACTTTCTTCTGCTTTGCCCTTCATGAGGGACGGCACGGTGTCTATCTGTCCCTTGATGTCCCATCTGTCTTCCGCCATGCAAGGACGTTGAAGATGAAGCTGCCTGGGTCCCGGCACCTTGGGCTTTGGCTTGTAGCCTCCAGAATGTCGAGAAATGAATTTCTCTTCTTTCATAGCTCTGTTTTGTTGCTGTTGTTTTGTTGAGATGGGGGTCTCAAATAGCCCAGGCTAGCCCAAAATTCACTGTGTAGTTGAAGATGACTTTGGATTCCGGATCTTCTCAGCTCTACCTCACAAATAATGGAATGAATTACAGGTGTTCCCCACCGTGCCCAACTTTTGTGGTCCTGGGACTGAACCCAAGACTTCATGCATAAAAGCATCCTTAAAACCAATTACATCTGCATCTGAATGTCTATTACTAAACTACCCCAACACAGTGGCTGCGTGGCTAGACATCTCCTCACCCCCTACCCAGCACTGTGGGCATGGGATACCAGTCGGCCGTGCCTGTACTTCCATGCCTGCTCAGAGACTGCATGTACTAGCCTGAGCGCAGTCCTTAGGCCTGGCACAGCTTGGTGCTTGTCACCATCTTTCCCTCCCCGGTCTGCGCTTACGATTTCCCAGCGGGGAAAGGCTCATATCTGTCTTAGTCACATCTTGATCATTGTCAAGAGGAACAAAGGGCTCAGAACGAGAGTGCCTAGACTCAAAACTCAGAGCTGCAGCTTCCTGTGTGGACATCTCTCCCAGTGTCTCCTGAGCTTGGTTTCCTTGCATGCAGAATGGGATTTGTCATAACTCCTGATCATTTTCCTTTCAGGGAGCTCAAACTGACTGAAGCCTGACAGGGCCTTTCATCTGAGTCTCTCAGGATCCAGGTCTGCCTTGGGTCTACATTCCAAGCACAGGCAGAGCACAGGGTCCACGGTGAGTGGAGTCAGTGATAGAGATAATCCATCATTGGATTAAATTTAGCTAGGACAGGAGGAGAAGCAGGCCTGGGAGCATGTCACCTCAGTATGTTGTGGCCTTGTTCTCTGACTGTTCTTTTGGGGCTCTTTATACCGGACTGGATTTTTACTACCCAGAAATCTGGAGTGTTCCTTCCCTCCCCCAGTTGCTATTGAGACCAGAACTGCCTGCAGGAGCAGCTGAGCAGTCCACCAGGCCCTGCAGCTTGGCTGGAGATGTGAGCCTACTCCAAATGAGCCTTTCAGTGCTGCAGGGCTCCTGTGGGGTGTTATAACTTCATGGCTACAACATTACAGGCATTGCTCTAAGCTTGCACAAAAGCTTTTGCTCAACCCAGATGCCCTGACTTCTTCACCAACTAGCTGGGCAAACTGTCCATCCCTCTGCCACACTCTTTCCAGACCAGTTTGCTGAGTAGTCCTCACAGGATTTCAGGGACGGGATTACCTGTAGAGAAAGGCATCTGGGGCAGGACTACCTGTAGACAGAGGCATCTGTCAAAGACCAGAAGGATTTTGTTGTTGCTAATTAAAACTTTGGGTTTTTTTTAATATAAAATTGTATCTACTCCTAGACTTTAAGTGTGATTCCCAATCAGGACGCTGAACATTTCTGTCAGCCCACAAAGCCACCCTTTGTCTCTTTCCTTTCAATCTTGCTCCATCTACTAGACAGCAGTAGGCATGGCTCCCATCATGATAGGTGGAGTTAGCCTTTTGACAGTTTCATACATATGAAACTGTACACCATGCACTCTTTTCTGTATGTTTTTTTAAAAAAATATTTATTCATGTGTGAGAGTGTGTGTAAATGCATGTGAGTTTGTGCATGTGTGTGTGTATGTGTGTGCCTGTGTGTGTGTCCATGTGTGTCTGTGTACATGCATGTGCACACACATGTCAGAAGGGAGTCATTGGATCCCTTGGTTTGTGAGATGCGCTATGTATGTGCTGGGACCTTAGGCCCTCATAAATGAGCAAACGTCCTTGACAGTTGCACCATCTCCCCAGGCCCTGACACTGGAGCCGTCTCCCCAGGCCCTGTATCAGTTCTTTTTGTTCTGTTATTGCTTGGATCCATGGTGTGTTTTTAAAATTTTATTTATTGAGGAGTAATTTCCTATTGCACAAAGTACATTAGGTTATGTTTGTAGCTGAATAGGACATTTGGCTTCTTTTTTCTTTATTAGTTTTAGTCTATCACGAGTAGGGTTGCTATGGGGGATTTATGTAAGAATTTATGAAGATGTGTTTTCCCTAGCCTTGCTGACTCATGTGGCAGGAAACTGTTTAACTCCATAAGACACTGTCATGCAGGGAAGTCTCTTTTCTCACAGTCATATCACCATACAGTCCGACCAACAGTGCATGAAACTCCACTTGTTCCAGTCTTCACTCACCTGCCTCCCAGAATTCCCATCAGCTTGGAATGGCACCCTTGGTCTCTCCTAGAGTCCGTGATGTATTAGTAGAATCGCCATTCGCTACACACAGCTCTGGTTGAGACAGATGGGAGCGGTCAGAGGGCTTTGGTAGCACTGAAGAGCTCTGACTCCACATCTTCCTCATCTCCCCATCTATCACCAAGTTCTGACGATTTTCCATTCTCAGAGTCGTCACTGTCATTAATGTTCTGGAAATTTCTGTTGGGGACTGAATCCTTGAGTCTGGGACAAAGTTAAGCTCCTGTTCCAAGACCAAGAAGGTCCTGGCAAGCAAACGGCATCAAGAGCGGTGCTCCCCTCACACTACCCCTCATCGCTGCCTGTTGGCCTTCCCCAGAAACAATCTTACTGAAGACGCAGCTTTGCTCACACGCTGAGTCTTCTTCATCATTTGGAGCAGACAGAACTTTGGATAATGAAGAAGATGCTCCAGCATCACAGAACACCATCCACTGATGTCAGTTAAGGTCTGGGACTGGATGGTGTGCACAACTTTCATCTTCAATCTTGGCTCCGGGGAGCTCTCCAGGGTTCTGCCTCACGTTATCTCTGCTGCCAGACACTAGGGCTGCAGGGCTGCCTCCAGCCATCGGCTCTACAGGGTGAACTCTGATCTTCTGAGGCAAGCTTATAGTTCCAACCCAAACCCAGATGCCATGACTGTCTGGGTGGTAGTCCAACCCCCCTTTTTAATCTCTCAGCCAAACTGCCATGGCCTCCCAACTTAAGTGCATCTAAAATATGGGAATGAATGCCTCTGGGTCTTGTGTAGTGCAGATTCTTAATCTAGCTTTGAGAGGGACAACGGTTTTGCATTTGATTTAGCTCCCAAGTGAGCACGAGAGCATCAGTCTGTGTGCCACACTGACCTGCAGCTTGAACTCATGTTCCTACTTCCACTCCTGTCCACCAGCAGCCCTGGGTGTCATTTTAAAACAGCCATTCAGTGTTTTGTAACAGCGCGTAGGAGAAGACCCAGACTCCTTATCGTGGTGGGAAAGCTTTGCCCCCTGCAAGTCTGCTTCTTACCTTTTCCACTCCAGCCACCTGGACTTTTTTTTTTTTTTTTTTTTTTTGGTTTTTTTTTTTCCCGGAGCTGGGGCCCGAACCCAGGGCCTTGCGCTTCCTAGGCAAGCGCTCTACCACTGAGCTAAATCCCCAATCCCTCCACCTGGACTTTTTACCATACTTCTGGGACCCTCATCATTTCCAACCCCAGGGCTAGTCCATGCCATTGCTTTGGTCTGGGGCCCTTTTTTCCAGGAGGGCTTCCTAGTTCTTCAGGGCTCCGCTGAGCTGTTCCCCTCTTAGATGAAATCATCTGGAAAGCTGTTGCTTGTAGCTTTCGCTACCCCGCCTAAGCTCCAGGAATGGGCTGCACTACCAGCTTCCCATAAGACCAGTTGTTACTGATACAACCCTGTACGTCGCACTGTTAGCCCGGGGTGGGCAAGCTGACGCAGCAGGCTTCTTTGTGTATGCCAGGCCAGAATGTTAGATACCCCCATGAGCATCCAAATCCTGGTACTTTACATGAGAAAGGGGATGTTAGACAAGCAATTAAGTTGGAGATTTGAAACGGAAGAATTCTTTTGGATTTTATTGGAAGAGAAAAATTCTATGTTTATGGTTTTAAAAGATAAAAGAGGTGGGTCATGAGCCAAGACGTGCAAACTGGCTCTTTAGATTTAAAGCAGCAAGGACATAGATTTCTCTATAGACTCCTAAGAAGAAACCCAGTCCTTCTGACCCACTTTAGATTTTTGATCCACAGAGATGTAAGATAATACATTTGTGCTATTCTAAGTTCATGGTAATTTGTTACACCAACAATGGAGAACTAATACAATTAGTGACATTGGAAACCTTCCAGAAGTCAAATTCATAGCTCCAGCCACGGGTCAGCTCCACAAGCAAGTCCTCAGAAAGGAGACCATCGGGCCTGTGATGCTATCGCCTTGCAATCCTGTAGCCAACTAATCACCAAACGGGTTCGAGGAAGCTGCCCATTACCACAGATGCCCACCCACCTCCCCCAGCTCACAGCTGGCACAAAATGAGCTAAGCTGAGATCAGAAGAATGATAGCGTCACTGTGGACAATGTTTTACCATGGGCAGAAGCAAATGCATAAGCCACTGGCTTCTGCCATGATTCTATACCCAATTTACAGAGTTCAGAACCTTCAGACAAGGACTGGAATGCAGCCCAGTGGTACAGCACCAACTTGACACATAGGATCCTATGTGTGATCCCGGCATTGCCAAAGATAAATTTAAAAATGAAAAAAGGAAGGAAGGAAAAAAAGAAAGAGAGAGAGAGAGAGAGAGAGAGAGAGAGAGAGAGAAGAGAAAGAGAGAGAGAGAGAGAGAAAGGCCAAGACAACACAAAGCACAGAGCCTTGGAGGAGGAGTCTGGAACCCTACTATTCTGTCTTTCCTCTCGTTCACAAGCTCTGTTTCCTCCATGCCGACCTGTTTAAACACCTAAGCAAGCCTTGCTGTCTACCTAGCTCCAGATCGTCCCTGTATCTGGGATGCTTTTCATCCATAGCTTTGCCTCCCGTAATTGACAGGCATTTGGCACGGGTTTTTGCGAGCATCCTATTTCCAATTCTAGTCAGCTGATGCCATTTGGAATTCGGTTAGGATCAGGCAGTGTGTTACTGAAATTAAACGGGCTTGTAAGTCATTGCCATCTGTAAGCTCTCAAAAGAACAAATACTTTAGAAAACACTTCCCCCTTAGCCGAGAAAAGAGAGCTGCTGAGAGTTACCCAAGACATTGCCATTCTTTTTCCTGATGTAGAAAAGGTTTATTGACTGTCTGTGAAAGTGTGTTTCCTGAGTCCCGTTGCTGGGCCGAGTGGTATCTTACTGACTGATTGCTTCTGTTTCATAGATGCTAAGGGCTCGTCTGGACCAGTGTTACAGATCTCATATTTCAGTTTTGCCCAAGAGGCAGCTACAAAACCAGTCACTGTTCTGGGGGGAAATGGCAAATCGTGTACAAAATGGTGACGGGATAGTGTTCCCATGGAGTAGTCAAAAGGAAACACAAAACCAACATTTATGGAGTGCTTGTGCGTGCTAAGCCTTGGGCTCAGTCACGGGGTGCAGAACAATATAGAAAGGGTCATTAGTCCATGGAACTTAAAATACACCCTTATAACACGTACCTAAGAATGATAATAATTTAAGTCTAAAGCAAAGTAATTTCTCTAATTCAGCAATGATATATAAAGACATTTGAAGGCTTAAAAAATCTGGCATTTTCACCCCAAGAATGTCCCAGTATCCTTTGAATATTGTAATCTGTTTATTTCTAGTTTTGTGGTATATTACATAATAATTCTGGTCAGTGAATGGCTACTTCAGTTGCATGAATTCCTTTATTCATGGCTGTGACAAAATCAACTTAAGGGAGGAGGGTTTTCTTTGGGTTCACAGTTTGGGAGGTGAGTGAGGGAGCTTGAAGTAACTGGTTATACTGCATCTGCAGGCAGGAAGCAGAGGTGGGGTGTGGAGGGCTGTGCGGGTCTCTCTCTTTTGTTTGTTCAGTCTAAAACTGCATTCTATAGACTGATGGTACCTGCATTTAACATGAACCTTCCTACTTCAGTAACCCAATCTAGAAACCCCCTCATAGGTGTGGCTGTAATTTATCTCCTAGGTGATGCTATATTTTGTCAAGTTAACCATCTGTACTATCTAACTTACACACTTGACACCAAGGAAAATATGAAAAACAGTAGATTTGAAATCTCATGAGTTACCTGCCCCTTTGACTCTTACATTATTACTGACACTTCAATAATGAAAGACAGAGAGAAGAGCATAGCAGATCTATTTAGTCAACAATGCACATGACACAGGAGTCCTCAGAATTAAAAGAAAAGATCTAGGGAAGATTGTTTTTATGCTTGGACTCAACAAAGAATGTTGAGTCCAGCATTGTGATTAGCTCATGTGATAAACTGAGGGGAACCCAGTCAAATCTGTGTGTCAGCATTCATGCTGCTCTTTCTAAGTAACATTCCGTTCTTCCAGATGTCTTCAGAATCCTGAAATGGTCTATCAGTAAGGAAGGCCAGAGAATTTGTTCTTGCACAGAAAGACAAGGGAGGGTCACAGCAGGTGCATTCTTCAGCTTTGTGGCTTGCTTAAGAGAACAGGGGGGCTGGGGAGATGGTTCAGTGGTTAGGAGCACTGGCTGCTCTTGCAGAGGACCTGAGTTCAATTCCCAGCTACCACATGGTGGCTCACACCATCTGTAATTCCAGTTCTGAGGGAGCCAATACATTCTCCTGGCTTTTGTGGGCATATGGCACACATACATGCATGCAGGTAAAACATTGGCATACGTAAAATATATTTAAAAACGAAAACCAAAGAGGAGGAGGAGGAAGAGGAAGAAGGAGGAGGAGGAGGAGGAGGAGGAGGAGGAAAGTTCTAGTTTCTATGACTCAGCTTGTGAGTGATGGGAGAATTCTGCTTCCTGTGACTCCCTTTCAGGAAGACTAAGGGGCAGGAAGTCACTGCTGAGGCCTACTCAGTGTTCTTTGGTCTTTTTGGGAACCTTCAGTTAAGGGAACTCAGGGTACCAGGGTAATAAATATACTTCAGTGTTTCTGAGCCTGGATATTCCGCTATTAAGATGGCCTTCACATTGGTTCTGTGATCTATTCGTTCATATAATCATTATTTCCAATCTTCTGTGCATCTTCTGGAAGTTTAATCTTTAAGACCATCTGTCTAGGTGTAGGGATGCCTCTAAGACGCAGGACCACAGAGCATGACTGTCAACTTGAGCATCAAGAGCATGAAGGAGCCGGAACCATTCACATATCCTAAGTGGCATCTCAGTATTGTGGGTATAGGGTGGGACCCGGCCCTCCTGACCACCTCCTGTGAGAGTCATTTGCGGTAGTTTCAGGAAGGACTATGGCTTCCTCACACATTCCCCTCTTACCCATGCTCTTGAACCTGGAGTCTGGCTAGTCTGCCTGCTGCAGAATCTCTTTCTCTGTCTCCCAAGCATAGGGATCCCAGGGCCAATGTTTCTTTCACAAGTGATCTTGGGAGCCAAACCCACTGAACCATGTCCTCAACCTTTATCGCTTATGGAATCCTGCGCATAACATTCTTGACAGCATGAATTGATGACTTACCTCTGAAACCCTGAGTGAAGAACAATGGCCTGGCCAGCGAAGTGTCCACTGGGCCATCCAGGGCACTGACAGTCATGAGGAAGTGCAAATGCTGGCTGCCACCTGGCTGCCACCCTTAGCTTTCTGGCCTCTCTCTAATTGGTCCACATTTCTGTTCTCTCCACCAACCACAGTCATTATTTCAAGGAGCCAGTTTACAAAAGGTGCCTTTGGGTTATCTCTACTTCAGTACCTGTTTTCACATCTCCAGGGTCAGTGTTTAACCCAACTGTGATGTTGCCTGTGCCACGACTGGATCTAGAGCCCTCTCCTTCTTCCTATCTATCTCCAACTATCAGCCTGTGTAGGGCACAATGGCTAAGTGCATTTTGTCTGTGCAAAGCCTGCAGATAAACAGGACACGAAGTGGTAGGAGCAGGTGCTAAGACTGATGTGAGATGGACCTGGGTGTGCGACAGCTCAGCCACCTGCATCCTTTGCAAGTTGACCCCATGACCTCTGTTTCTTCATTTCAGAAATGGACATTGCAGTTCTACTTAGAGCAGAGTGGGGTTATTAGGATCGCATGAGCAAAGACACCAGAAGCCAGCTTTGGCATACGTGTGACATAGGCTTTACTGGTGTGGGTGTGGCACCCACAGTGCAAGCTGCATTATCTCGGGAGAGCTTAACCGAGGCCTGCAGCTTTTCACAAAGGCATGCTCGCGGTTAAGGACAAGGAACACTGCAGGGCTGTTAGCTATAGTCACACAACACGTAATGGTGTTGGTCGGGGATGGGGCGCACATGCTGCCGTGGGTGCTGAGGGTGATCGTGGAGCTGGGAAGTTAGTATCCACTCTCTGCGACTATCCTAACAGCACACAAGCAACATGTGCTGATGCTGTATAAACAGACCTAGTATTGCTCTGTGTTGCAGTACACACAGACCTGCCCACTGACAGTCACATTAAGCATGGTACATAACAATTGTGCACAATACATAGCACTTGACTGTTGCACGTAATTTTGTAAAACCATGCTTGCTCCTTGCTCGGTCCTGGGTCCTGTGCTGCACTCCGAGATCAACAGAGCCAATAGCTGACTGTCTTACCCAGCCCCCACAGCTAGCTTCACCAAGCCCCTTGGTTCTCACTCAGTTCTGCCAAAAGGCCAGCTCTGATGCTTTTCCCATGAACACCGACCCGATCTGTGCTCCCTCTCCGCTGGCTAACCACTCAGGGCTAGCTGTGCTGAGCCTCTAACAACTGCCCAGGCTGTGCCCTTTCTCTCTCTTGCTCACCTGAGTCACTGCGGATGGAAAACACCAGACAGCCGTAATATTTTAAAACCAGCCAGATAACACAACTGCTGGGCACAGGATCTACAGCCTTAACTCATCAGCTATCCTATATCAGAATTCCATTGCTGGCCGAGGCTGTGATTGGTTTAGTAGCCCCCAGGCCTTACGTGATGTTGGTGCTCCTTTCTCCAAAGCCTCATTGAAAAGCCTCTCTCTATCTCTTTCCCTCCTCTTCCTCCTGGGACCCAGAAAACCCACCTTTTCCCCTTCACCCAACGATTGGCTTCTGCTGTCTTTATTGACATAATCAAGAAACATTTAGCAAACCAGATTTTAGTACCAGCTCCTCCCCCCCTACACTTGACAGTCATAACAGACACTTTGTTGCTGGCTTATCTGTTTACTAGGTCACACTTTTGTTGTTCTTTTGATGTATGGATGTTAACTGGATATTGTTACTGGTTTATGTACCTATTAGTCTATACCTTTTCTCATTTTCAGCTACACTCACTTAAGGAGTGTATTCTCAAGCAGATGCATGTCGCACCAGCACCCTCCTCCTAGCTGTGTTCAGTGTTTCTCCTGATGGCACTAGGGGCCATGAGGAATGACTAGTGTGCACGCTCAGTGTGTCTGAATGCAGCCCGGATAACGCACAGTAAGGGAACTGCTGTGGTGTATGCCTCGTGGCCGCCCGTCATTAAGTTGTGCATGAGTGACTGACAGAATGAGCTCTGGACAGGTCAGGGAGGAGCACTCCCAGAACCCAGGAAGGGGAGCGGCTGCCAGCTACTAGTCTGACAGGAGCCGTGGCCTTCTTGGAAGAATGCAGCAGCCCACGACCATCTGCCAGACAGGAACAGCATTCCCAAGGCATTGGTGCTGCTCCTGCAGCCTCCTCCCCCCTCCCTCTCCCAGCTTCTACTAGCACCTCCTTCCACTTGATACCAATTGGAAGGGAATCTGTTTTTACAAGCCATATGAGTCAGCCTTCCAAGGCTCAAAGTTGGATGAGAAACTCTCGTGAAGCTGGGGAGACACTCAGTGAATCCAAGCACTTGCCGAGCAAACATGGCAGTGTGAGTTCAAGACCTCGGCACCTGGGTAAAGTCAAGTGTAGCCACATGTGCCTATAAGCCCAGGAGACAAAGACAGGCAGATCTCAGGTTCTGTGAGAGACCCTGTCTCAAGAGGCTAAGGTGAAGAAGAGTGATAGAGCAGGAAAGTTGACATTCTCTTTTGGACACACAAACACACACACACACACACACACACACACACAGAGAGAGAGAGAGAGAGAGAGAGAGAGAGAGGTGGTGTAGTGGTAGTAGTGATGATGATGATGGAGGAAGAGGAGGAGGAAGAGGGGGAGGAGGAGGAGGAGGAGGAGGAGAACTACTTCCTGGTAAAGCTGGCGTTCCTAGCTCATCTGCTCCTAATAATTGAACAGTCAGGTGGTCCAAGTATAAAGACCAAGCTGTAGATGAGGCAGGGGACAACTTGACTGTTTCCATCTGAAATAGGGGTTCTTGGGGTTTCCATCAGGAAGCAAATGACCACTTCTAATCAGACCTTAGCAGTGTATAAACAGCACTTCAAAACCAAGTGAAAGCTGCCAAACAATTTGTTCTGTTATGCAGTTTATGCTTTCTCTGGTATTGTTTACTCAGCAAACAGAGATAACACAGTGATCACATTTGCTTTGCTCTTCTCTGAATTCATTTTCTTCTTGATCCAACTGAATCTCAATGATACAATTGAATTAAAAATCTGGTTTGTTTCAGGCATGTCAAATAATCTATGAGATTATTTGAAACATTTAAACTTGTTTGTTTTCATTTGCTGTGGATACTGTAACAAAATACCTCACATGGAAATACTTTTTTAAAAAAAAAAAAGTTCTCCCGTAGTTCTGGAGACTGGAAATCCAAGATCAGGAGGAGGCTGCCCCTTCCTCTCTGCAGGTGCGGCAAACGAGGAACTCTTTTGGCTGGTGAGACTCCCCTGGTTTGGAGCAGCATGACACCAATCTGTGCACGGCCCTCATTGTGTGCATGTTATCTCATCTTTTATAGGAACTCCAGTCTCAGTGGATTAAGGCCTGTGACGGCAACTGATGGAACAGCCTGACTCCATTTTAAGATTAAAAGCCATCATATTACAAATTTGTTTCTGTTTTCTGTAGAATTTGGATTTGAATAGGTCTTGACCCATATTCTGGAATGTTGACATGTTCCACACGCTATATCCTGACCTCCTCCCTGATAAGATGTTCTGCTAAATAATTTTAAAATGTTCTGCCAAGTTCCTATGTAACAAACAAACAAAACCCTTAAAAGCCCCCTAGCATTGCAGTTTGGGGGGCTATATAAGCCCCATTTTTTTCCTATGTTCAATGCTATTTTTCTCAAACCCCATTTAGGGGGATAGGCCTGTCTGACAGAAAATAAAACTGGCTTATCTTGATCAAAGAATTTGGATAATGGTCTTGTCTTAAGAGTTTCACTTCTGTGAACAGACACCATGACCACGGCAACTCTTATAAGGAAAACATTTACTTGGGGTTCAGAGGCTCAGCTCATTATCACCATGGCAGGAAGCATGGCAGCATCCAGGCAGACATGGTGCAGGAGGAGTTGAGAGGTCTACATCTGGATCTGATGCAACCAGAAGAAGACTCTCTCCAGGTAGCTCTGAGGAAGCTCTCTCAAAGCCCACCTCCAAAGTGACACACTTCATCCAACAAGGCCACACCTCCCTATAGTGCTACTCCCTGGGCCAACCATTCAAACCACCACAGGTCTTCACTAGCATTTGGTGGGGTTAACATAACCTTGGTTGTCAACATCCAGGAAGAGGTCTAACTGCTGTTGTCTCTTTGTATACTTCTAAGGTATATTTGATTTCTCCAAATCTGTGTCAGACAGAGCAATGTGGTTTTTTTTTTTTAAACAAGTATGTGGTACATGTCTACCATCTAGACATCGGGAGGCAGAGGCAGGGAGGACACTGTACGTTCCAGGCTAGCTAGGGCTAAATAATAAGACTCTGTCTCAATCCTGATTCCTTCCAACACACACACACACACACACACACACACACAGAGACACACACACACAGACACACACACACACACACGTATACTCACATATACACACACACACTCACACTCACACATGCTCACTCACACACACTCACAAAAGCTTTGACATAGTGAATGTTTCTTGACTCTGGTAGTGTGAGTTTCCTAACAGCACAGGATGAATAAGTCTTGTTTGTCATTACGCTTTCTGGTATCTCCAAATGATTGTTATACAATTATCATTCACCAATGATCACCTCTTCTGTTTTGTACAAAACAGAGTAATTCCATAATGTTTGTTTTCAATATCCCTTCCAAGTGTTAGACACCTACAGGCCCCTGTCACTCCATGTTCCGTAAGTGTTCCTGCATCCAAAGCTCAGCCACTCTCAGCCTTGTTCGCTTTTTTCTAGATTGTTCTCACCTCGCTACTGAACCCTGAGTGTTCTCTGCTCTCCCTCAGTCTCCGTATTCAGGCAGTCAGTAGGGCCTTTTAAATCCTCCTCCCTCACCTCTCCGTTCTGCCTGGCCATGTCCCACTAGAATACAGACTCCATGCTGCAGGCGGGGATGTTTATCTGTTTGTTCTCTGCAGAAGGCCGAGTTCCTGGATTAGATGCCACATAATGACACTTTCGAAGCATTTGTTGAGTGAATGAATCCTGCAAACACGCCCAGTCTTGGCAAACACTGTCTACATCAATTATCTCCACATAGAGTAATTCTTGAAGACTTGGAGACTTAAAACAGTAGCTTGTGGTTTCTGGAAGGGGGCCCTTGGGTTGGTTTGCAGGGGTTCATATACATGGCTTCAGGAGGGCTGTCTGGTGGGTCTCTGCTCTCTGTGTTGCCTCTTGTCACCCAGAGGGTCAGACTGGCCTGTTCACATCTCCATCATCTCAGGACTCCCAGAAACTCAGAGTCTCAGAACTCCTGGGAATGCAGCCTTGAGTCGAATCCCATCAATTCCATCGACTGTGCTCTGATGAAGTCATCAGGTAGAGAAGATTCAAGGATGCAGGAGAAAACAGATTCACCATCTTAAGGGATGAGTCACACGCTGCTGTGCTATGGTTCCCTCCTAAGTTCACATCTGTGCCTGGGGCAGGGACAGCTCTGCCCGCTGCCTGCTTCTCCAGCGAGGCTGTCTGCCTGTTGGTCTGTGAGCTAACCTTACGAAAGAAAGCATGCTGGATGAGAAAATAAAGTAGGAGGGAAAATTCGGAAACAAAAGGCAGGCGGCTTGGAAGAGGCAACTCCTATGGGAGGGGGAACGAGACTAGAGAGAAGAACTTTCCTCCATTCTACAGTTCCCTTGCAATAGTTAAGACCTGAAGCTGTAAGCTATGAGAGTCCACATCATCTGTCTTTCTATCACTGTTTTTTGAAACAGGGTCTCACCCCTGGTCAGCCTGGAGCTCACTATGAAGAAGCTGGCCTCCTAAGGATCCTCCTGCTTCTGCTTCCCCAGTTGAGATGAAAGGTCTGAGCCACTTCCTGTTATTTTTAATTGAACATATAGATTGTACATGTCTGAGAGACGAGGCAAGAATCACGAGTGCTCTGACTTCGTTACAGAGCTAAGCTGCCATCATCAGCATCCTAGGGAATGGCTTCCCCGTACCTGCCTCATTGCCGTGTGGGTTTCTTTTTTCTCGTTTTGTTCCTGTGCAGGCTGTGAGGCATCCTGTAGGAGGGGCCACGGAGAATCCAAGATGACAGGGATGGCAGGTGAGGGCATAAGATGCACACGATGTGTCTCTGCTATGGGCTGACAGGCTGTGGGCGTGCAGGGTGGGGGCGGAACGATACATGGAGCTTGCCGAAGGACAGCCTTCTGGGAAGAAGTGGGCAGAAGAGTTTCTCCTCTTCCCTTCATTCGTGGGCCTTGCTCTGGTGGACAGTTGGCAGCTATAATTCTGAAGTGGAAACTCCTAGAACGGCAGACAAAGGACTGACGTTAGCAGCTTAAGGACTGGATGTTTGTCCACAGCAATGAGGAAGTCGGAAAAGAAGATCTCCAGTGACAGGAAAGGGATGCCCAGGGGCAAGTGTCACGTGGTTGAGGTGTGACTCTTTCCTGCCCTCCCCAGTCAAGAAGGGACAGCTAGAATGCTCACCTCAGGCAGAGTTTCTGGAGACTGGGCTTTGGAGTGTGAAGACCATGGATAACAACATGTACCCTGCAGGGCTCTGTGCTGGGCTTGGAGACGCAGCCACCCTTGCTGGTCCACTGAGCCTCCTACGCTTATGCTTGGACCTTCAGGCAGAACTTGAGACTGGAAGTCCAGCTTCTGCTCACAGAGCGGCTGCTGTGCACTGTAACACTCGCTGAGTCACACGGACATCCCCTGAAGGGTGGCGACTCCTGAGGTCCTTTGGCTCCCTCAGCAGGAAGTGCATTCTTTGTCCTGCCATGTCATCCTCTGAGACATCCACAGCCTAAGAGCACTGCCCCAGAGCAAGGGTGAGTTCTCAGGGAGGAGAAGGAGCAAGTTGTCTTTCCATGAACCAGACCTGCTTTTTGCCATGGCTACCGTGCTGTAAATGGGTGCCCAGCATCCCCATAAACTCCTGATCTACTTTAGAAAGATGGCCACCTCCAGTCAACCTTCAGTCCTCATTGGCCACGGGTTATTGGGCAGGACGGACCCTTCTCTACTGCCCTGGACTCTGTCCTCTGTGTTTCTATCCCTGCATCTTAGACCTTAGCACACCTTCCTGTGGCTATCTCGGTCTCCATCTTTGTGAGTTCCCTGCCTGATATGTAGGGTAAATGTCAGCTGGGAGGTTGAGAGAACACTGCCTTGGGGGCAGATCTAAGTTATGTGCTCATGCTCACAGAGACTGGGAAATGGGTTAGAAAAGACAAGGACTACACATAGGCTAAAAGCTTCAAGTCACACAAGGATCATCAAAAATGCTATTTTAATGCTTTAGACACGAATAATTAGAAGACCAAACATTCACGTTTGTTTATAAGTTAAAATTAAATGTCTTCATCACCTTTCTGCAGTTATGGTGACAAACAGCTGCTCTATCACTGCTTGATTGATCTAGCTAAGCAGGCAGAAGAATTAGTCTAGTGCCTAGGACTTTGCCTCAGCTCTCCTTCCACCCAAACACCAAGCTTGGCCCTCACACGAAAACCACTGACTGGGCCCTGAGATGGTTGATTTGTTTGTTGGATTTGATGGGGACTGACTTGTGCATTGTCTAAGTATTGGGGAGACACAGCTACATAGAGGCCATTCTCTGACTCTGGCATAATCAGCCCCACTTGGAGAGGCAGAGGAGACTTTCCTCAGAGTGGCGAGAGGCCCGCCCTTCCTCATTCAAGCCAGTCCATTTCTTTCAGTTGGGCTGTGTGAGCTATGATAGTGTAACTCAGAGAGTCTTCTTACATAGGAGACAAACACACCACTCTTTGTTAACCAGGGCTGACGGCTGCATAAGGCCCTGGGTTCCATGCCCAGCACAGGGGAAAATAAAACAAGAATACATTAACCAGTCATTAATGTTGGATACTGAGATATCTGCAATTTCAATATGTTAGGAATTTCTTGCACCTAAATCCTTGTGTTTGTTTTCCTGCAGGGTCAAAGGTTATGCCCTCAGCCCCCATTACTATATTCCTATCCAGAAAGGTTTATCAAGTGTTCTCTTTATGTGCACATATTTATGTATGTGTGCATGTGTGTGGCTGTGCAGCTATGTGTGTTTGTGGGCGGAGGCCAGAGTCTGACATCACTGTCTTGCCCAGCTATTGCTCTTTTTTTTTTTTTTAAGATTTATTTTATTTTATTTATATGAGTACACTGTCGCTGTCTTCAGACACACCAGAAGAGGGCATCAGATCTCATTACAGATGGTTGTGAGCCACCATGTGGTTGCTGGGAATTGAACTCAGGACCTCTGGAAGAGCAGTCAGTGCTCTTAACCACTGAGCCATCTCTCCAGCCCCCACTCTCCACTTTTATTTTTGAGGCACTACCTCTCACTGTGATCGCCGATTCGGCTGTACTGGCTGGCCAGTCAATCAGAGGGACACTCCTGTTTCCTTCTCTCTAATGGAAGATTCCAGGCTTTTCCTGTGGCCGCTGGAGATCTGACTCAGGTCCTCACGTATGCATGGCAGGCACTGTGGTGACTCTAGCATTCTTCCATCATCATTGTAAAAGGGTGTTAGTGTCTCCCTAGCAACCTGACTGCTAATTGCTGGTTTGGTGTTAGGATTAAGATACTATGCACCAAATGGCTTGACAATAATTATTAGCTTTTTTCCCTATCAGAAAGCATTTTTTTTTCTCTCTTTGGAGGGAAGCAATTATTTAAGTTCTTAGGCATTTTGCTTACAGCTTTGTATAAATCATATGGAGTAAACTTTACCAGGTTACAGTAGTTCCAAGGACTAGGTTGGGATGTACCCATTTTGTGGATGGGAAAGCAGAGGCTCATGTGACTTAACTGATCTAGGTCAAAGTCAGAATCTGAACCCAGGCCAGTCTGATTTCAGACCCTCACTTTAGCCTTAGTAGATTAGGTCACACGTGGTACTGTGCAACGGAGTCACACATAGTGAGAGGATTAGCAAGTCTGCACATTACATAAACAGGAGCTCTTTCCAGGATGACTGAAGTCCCAGTTGATAAGAAGGAAATACAGCTGAGTGGTGGCACACACTTGTAATCCCAGCAGAGGCAGGCGATCTCTGAATTCAAGGCCAGCCTGGTCTACAGAGTGAGTTCTATGACGGCCAGGGCTACACAGAGAAACTCTGCCTTCAAAAAAAGAAAAGAAATGAAAGAAAAAAAGAAAAACAGAGAAAAAGAGAAAGAGAGTCATAACCCAGGAGCCAGTTCCCACGGTACTGTCCTCTCTGTGTCCTCTCTGCATTTGCCCTCTGAGAAGCACCTCAGCTCTAGGAGCGTCCCCACTGCTGACAAGGCTGGACTGGGGTCAGGAGTGTTCATCCTGTTCCTAGGGTTTATGGGACTTGCAAAGCCCCGAGACCTCCCGCCTGGCCCCTGGGTCTAATGAGTACCTGACTGCTCGCCCCACTGCCCTGGTTTCCTCCTTTCCTCTTGCACTTTTTTTGTCCAAATATAAAACATATCGCAGTTACAGAAGTGATGCATCTTTTTTTCCTTATCTTTTATTGGATATTTTCTTTATTTACATTTCAAATGTTATCTCCTTTCCTGGTTTCCCCTCTGGAAACCCCCTTATCCCATTCCCCCACCTCCTGCTTCTATAAGGGTGCTCCCCCACTGACCCTTGCTCTTCTGTCTCCCTGCCCTGACATTCCCCTACACTGGGGCATTGAGCCTTCACAGGATCAAGGGTCTCTCCTCCCATTGGTGCTCAACAAGGCCATCCTCTGCTACATATGCAGCTGGAGCCATGGGTCCCTCCATGTGTACTCTTTGGTTGGTGGTTTAGTCTTTGGAAGGTCTGGTTGGTTGGTATTGTTGGTCTTCCTATGGGGTTGCAAACTCCTTCAGTCCTTTCTCTAACTTCTCTACTCTTCTCTGGGGTCCCTGTGCTCAGTTCAATGGTTGACTGCAAGCATCCGCCTCTGTATTTGTCATGCTCTGGCAGAGCCTCTCAGGAGACAGCTTTATCAGGCTCCTGTCAGTAAGCACTTCTTGACACCTGCAATAGTGACTGGGTTTGGTGATTGTATGTATATGGGATGGATCCCCATGTGGGGCAGTCTCTGGACCTTTCCTTCAGTCTCTGCTCCACATTTCGTCTTCATATTTCCTCCTGTGAGTATTTTGTTTCCCCTTCTAAGAAGGACTGAAGCATCTGCCTTTTGGTTGTCCTTCTTGAGTGATGCATCTTTCTGCTTATAAAATCTCAGACTGTGAGACTGAGACGACGGTTCATCCTGTACAAGCCAAGAGTTGGAATCCAAGTCCCAGATCCCACCACTGACAGATCAAACCCACTCCTGAAGGCTGTCCTCTGACCTCCACATGCCCACCGTGACATGGATGTTTTCACTCAGACATGACATCATACACACACACTGATGGTGATATAATAATAATATCAATTATTAACAATAAAATATCAATTATTATTATAACTCTCAATATAATTTGATCCTAGGCCTCTGGGGGGAAAGGAAGAAAAAACAAAATAAATAAAAACTCAAAATATGAGCCCAACCCCTCAGGACAACTTCTACTGTTCACTCCTTACAGCACCCTTCAGGATATTAGGTAATGTGAAAACAGCTCACAAGTAACAGCTACCGTCCAGTGTCCTCCCAGGCCAGGGCCCAGGTACCCAGGCTGCAAACCATGGCCACCACTTAACAAAGCTTAACCTTCTCAGACCGTGTGCCCAGTGCCCCAGGCACACCTGCCGTACTCCCACCACTTCTGAGGCAGAGTGGAGTAAGATGGCAAGATGCCACCAAGGTGACATGAGGCCTTGTAACTTTCTGGTGACAGTGTGGGAACTCAAGCATCTTTCAAGACTCGTGGCCTTGGTGTAGCTTTGGGTCCCTTGTCTGGAAATGGCTTGGAAATTGTATTTGTTAGGGTTTTACTGCTGTGATCAGACACCATGACCAAGGCAACTTTTTTAAAAGACAACATTTAATTAGGGCTGGCTTACAGGTTGAGAGGTTCAGTCCATTATTGTCCAGGCAGGAGCATGGCAGCATCCAGGCAGGCATGGTGCAGGAGGAGCTGAGAGACCTATATCTTCATCTGAAGGCTACTAGCAAAATACTCACTTCCAGGAAGCTAGGATGAGGGTCTTAAAGCCGCACACCCACACACCGCACACCTACTCCAACCAGGCCACACCTCCAGATAGTGCCACTCCCTGGGCCAAGCATGTGTAAACCATCATAGATTTGAAATACGGAAGTTGAAATGAGCAGTAGTCTCCTATTGCCATGATGGTTTGCCTTGCCTCAGACCAAAGAAATCTTGGATAGAATTTTTCAAACCATGAACCTGAATAAAGCATTTTGTCTCTAAGTTCCTGATTTTAGGTATTTTGTCAGAGTGACTAGCTCAATGAGCTATTCTTGTAATAAACTCTTAGTCTATGCTACGCACAGATAGTGTTCAAAGTATGCTCGTTAAAGAGGGGTTGGAGAGATGGCTCCGTGGTTAAGAGAACTAGCCGTTCTTCCGGAGGATCCAGGTTCAATTTCAGATACCCACACGGCAGCTCACAACTCTCTGTGAGTCCAGTGCCAGGGCATCTGATGCCCTCATGCCAACATGCACGCAGGCAAAACACCAATGCACCTAAAACAAGAGCAAAGTCATTTTAAAAAATAAAAAAGAGCTGGGAACAAGAGAGGGAACCAAGACTGCTGTGAGATGTGCTGTGCACCTCTCTGTCTTGCATTGCATCCCGTTGCCTCTTTGTCTTCTGGGGAAGAGGACAGCACCTATGGTGATTTGAATATGCTTGGCCCCGTAGGGAGTGATACTATTAGAAGGTGTGGCCTTGATGGAGGAAGTGTGTCAATGTGTAGGCTGGCTTTGAGGTCTCCCCATGCTCAAGCTCCACCCAGCGCGGAAGAGAGTCTCCTCCTGGCGGCCTTAGGATCAAGATGTAGAACTCTCCTTCCAGCACCATGCCTGCCTGGACACTGCCAAGCTCCCACTTTGATGATAACGGACTGAACCTCTGAAACTGTAAGCCAGCCCCAATTAAATGTTGTCCTTTTTAAGAGTTGCCTTGGTCATGGTGTCTTTCACAGCAGTACAACCCCAACTAAGACCGCAGCCCTGTAGGACTCCCCGGAGTTTGTGCTGCTCCTACCACTGCCTCTTCCTACAGTTCTCAGCTGCCCGACTGCATGCTCCTAGGTAGCACCTGCTCTTGCTTTTGGCATCTGTGTTTCCCAAGAGGGACCATGGGTACTCCTCAGTCCTCACTTCACTCTGCCTCCTGTCGGGTTATTACGCTAAACTCGGAGAGCTGCAGGTCTTAAGAAGGATGAAAATGTTGGGTTCACCCTGAGCTGCCACGAGAAACATCTGCTTTCATCAAAGCAGAAGGTAAAAGAACAATCTTAATCTGTTTCAAATTATTCAGTTATGAAAGTGGGAATCAATCGAGGGTTTGCTAACTGGCCCATCAGAGATCAGTTTCGACTAAACTCTTCCCCAGTACATACTCCATGGGATTGCTCTTCTGAGAATGTGAGTAGGAGTTAACGCCATGTTGGAAATAATTTTTTTGTTAATAAAGTGTAGGGCTAGTGGGTTACACAGTCTCCATTGCTGGGCCTCTCGGAACCTTGGAACCTGGGCTGCAGACCTCTCAGGGTGTGAGATATTTTCTAAGCTGATGTCCGAGCTCCCAAACTCATATCCTTCTAAACATGCTTTGAAAAAACAGATCTGAATCTCAGGGAGGTGAAACTGCACTTCCTAATTATTCTAGAAACACCTCTGTAAAATGCCAGAGAATTCCCTCTTTCTGTGGCCATTTGTCAGGCATTTAGGAAGCAGGGGACGGCAAGCTTTGGAGACAGTGGCATTTATACAGAGTTCTTCCGCCTGACCACCTGTCATAGGTGTAAATAACGTGTCCTAAAGAGAGTGGGTCTGGGTCGCTGCCTGGCACGCTGGTGCGGGTCTGTGGACCCAGTGTTGAGAGGTGAGGGCAGAAGGCTGTCACTGCTCCTCAGGTCTCCGGCATCAGACAAAGCAGTCACTTCCCTACCACTCACCACCATGGCCACACCGAAGCTCTTGGTTATTGTTGGGTGCAATCACTGGACAACAGAGAAATTTCTGTAGACTCAGTCTGGGTCCCATGTTCTATTGCTCCAATCAAGAAGTAACAATGAGGGGGTGGGGATTTAGCTCAGTGGTAGAACGCTTGCCTAGGAAGCGCAAGGCCCTGGGTTCGGTCCCCAGTTCCGGAAAAAAAAAACCAAAAAAAAAAAAAAAAAAAAAAAAAAGAAGTAACAATGAGGAAAATCAATACACTGGTTAGGTACTGGAAGCAACTGGCTGCTGGTGACACAAATGAGAGGTGCCCGCCATGTTAGACGGGAAAGGCCTTTTAGCACAGAGGATAAGAGTGATGTTCCGCAGCTGCACGTCCGGTGTTTAACCAAGTGTTCACCTTGTTACCCAACTGACAGATCCTGTAAGGTCATGTGCCTCCATTTTCTCCCTGATGTGAAGATTTTTGTTTGCTTGCTTCTGAAGTTCTATATGAACACCCCTGAGAGCGCTCCGCAGGGGTTGCATGCTCTCTTGGTATTAGCTACTTCCCAGAAGATGCCCGGACTCCAAGAGACCCCTCAGATACTCTTGCACACATACTCTTCTGGTTCTCCTCTTGGGCTTTCAAAATCACGAAGCTAGCAGGAGCAACTGTGAACCAGCAAGAGTCAATAGAGAGCTGGGTGTTTCCGGCACTGGGGAACAAAGGCAGAAGAACTGCTCTCAGTGCAAGGCCAGCTTTGTTACACAGTGCGTAGGCATACACATGGCCTAGTGGGTTCTAGGCCAGCCCAGGCTACAGAATGGGGATCCAAGCTAATAAGTAAACAGACAACACTATGCATAAAAAGTATAAAAAGTATCAGTAAGGGCCAGGGAGATGGCTTGGTGGGTAAAGGCACTTTCTATATTAGCAAGAGCACCTGAGTTTAAGTCCCAGACCCATGCAAAGGCCAGGCATGGCCCTGCGTGCCTATGACCCTGCTCTCGGGGATGGAGACCACCTGCTCCTAGGAGCTCACTGGTCTAGCCAAACCAGGGAGCTTCAGGATCAGTAAGAGACACTGTCTTAAATATAACAACAGTAATAAATAACAAGATACACACACACACACACACACACACACACACACACACACACACAGACATCTGACACCCTCCTCTGGCCTTTGAATGTGCACTCATGGGTGTGTGCAGCCATCCAAACACAATATGCATAGTATAATACACACACGCACACATACACAGACACACACACACACACACTCCACAGCAAAAGTACGTCCTATTGCTCAGCACACAGATGCACACCGGTTGAACAGGCAACTCCTGATGTGCCCCTGTGCTTGGTGCTAAGCCTACCAAGTTGAACGCCTTGTCTCTAGAACCCCTAGACCTGAGGGGAAGACGGGCATGAAACAGGTTAAGGATGTGCTTACTTGGTAGAATGCTTGGGTAGCATGCATGAAACCCCAAGTTCAATCCCCAGTTCTACTGTGGGGTCCTGCCAGAAAATGGATCACTGAAGACCAGGCAGCAAGAGCCTACAGGAATGTAACCCATCATGCAAGTCTGTGGTGATGGGTGGCGCCACTGTGTGGATAAAGGAAGAG
The DNA here is from genome assembly GCF_011064425.1 of Rattus rattus. NCBI lineage: Eukaryota > Metazoa > Chordata > Mammalia > Rodentia > Muridae > Rattus > Rattus rattus. Next base: position 210,571,326 of record NC_046154.1, read on the forward strand.
AAGAGGGGAGGGTGACTTGACAGATATAGCAAGTGTTTCATAGTTGTGCCTGCCTTTTACGTCTACAGATTCAGTTAAAGGAAATAGTCTATGAGGCTTAAGCTCAGGGGCAGAAGGCACTTGTAGCCTAGAAGATGCAAAGGCCTGGGCTTGATCCCCAACACTAAGAAAAGAAAATAAGCTAAACACTAGATTTCATCTTAGCTCTCTCAGACTAACCCCCCCGAGCTGGGCAGTGGTGGCGCATGCCTTTAAATCCAGCCCTCAGGAGACAGAGGCTCTCTGTGAATTTTGAGGCTAGTCTGATTTACATAGAGAGTTCTAGGACAGCTAGAGCTAAATAATAGCGAGATCCTGCCTAAAAGAGAGAGAGACAAAAGGAAAGAAAAAGAAAAAAGGAAAAACAGACAGGAGAAAAATATGTTTCATACTTTACTCAGCCAAAAGGAGTCATAAATCACTACCTCCAGTATTGCATAATGATGCCGTATGTTTACACAAGCGAGGTACTCACACACACACAGCACACATACACACACCACACATATGCACACAGCACACATACACACACAGATGCGCACACACATACCACATAATGCACACATACATGCACATATGCACACATATACACACGTACACCTATATACACACTATACACACTACACATACACACACCACACATACACCACACATACACACACACATATACATACTCCACACATACACACATATACACACATACACCTCATACATACATACTACATACCCCACACACACACACACCACACACATATGCACACATACACACACGCACAAATACACACATATGCACACACATACACACACACACACATACACACATATACACACATGCACACACACACACACCACACATACACACACACACACACCACACACATATACACATACCCCACACACACATGTGCACACACACACCACATACACACACCACACATATACCACACACACACACACACCACACACACATGTACACACACACACACCCACATATACACACGCACCACACACACACATGCACCACACACATACACACACACACCACATATACACCATACATACACGAAAACCACACACACACACACACACACACACCACATGTGTATACACACACACACACACACACCACATGTGTACACACACACACACACAGACACATGCATCCCTGCATGCATGCACCAGAGGGATACAAATTGTAATGACATGACCAGATATCCATGGCAGGCCTATTTTGTTGTTTACAGTTTATGTTTATCCTTTATACACGAGTTTCTACTACAAACAATTATAATTCTCACCCTTATAATTCAGGGTGTGTATGTATATATATAAATATGCATTACATGTAATATTACACGATAGCACAGCAACAGTACTAGCTGTTGCGACCAGGGACAGTGATGCCCAAGAAAAGGCAAAGGGGGAAGGGGACAGGAGGAGGTCATGAGGACATGAGGAGGACAGAGTCATCAGGAGGGCAGGGGGGAGGGGAGAGAGAGAGAGAGAGAGAGAGAGAGAGAGAGAGAGAGAGGGTGTGGGGTGTGGTCTTTTGAAATCTCAAAGCCCACCCCCAGGGTCATACTCCTCCAACAAGGCCACACCTCCTAATCCTTCTAATTCTTTCAAACAATTCCACTCCCTAATGACTAACATTGAATATTCAGGCCCATGGAGACCATTCTTATTCAAACCCCACACAGGTAAATGTAGACGGAAAAAGATTCATAGGAATTCTGGGCATGGCCTGCTAGAGCAGGAATTATGTTGAATTGTGTGAGAACAGAGACAGGTCCCACAGACCCTGGTGTTGGCTGCAGTGAAAATACTTGTTACTTTTGACCCTCGGCCACAGAAACTCACTAAAGCTGGTGAATTAAAAGGGACGTTTATTCCAAGTCTCTCTGTGTACCAAGTTCCCTCTTCTTGTACATCAGATCTCCCCAGTGCTCTGTACACTGTGTCCCCCTGCATAGTGACTGACATCTTAGCAAGGTGACAGCTAACACTTGTTTGTTGAGAAGCTCAGATGTGGTCGTTTTGTTTTGTTTTGTTTTGTTTTGTTTTGTTTTGTTTTGTTTTGTTGAAGAGCGCTCTCCACTGAGTTTCCTTGTCAGCCTGATTAAGAACATTTGGGAGGAATCCCCGCTGGGCCTGGGAGAGAACCGCAGGCGTCTTCTGTTTAGCATCTTTGTCTCCTATTCAGTCTTTAGACAATGATAAAAACCTTCAACCTCACCTTCCAACCACAATTGTGCTCTGTAGGAAGAACCAGGATGCTCACCTGAGCGTGGATGGGAATCTGGTGGCTGGGGTTACTCTCTGGAGTCTCTCCTGCTTCCTTGAATGCTAGCAGTATTGTAATCCAATTTTCTCTCCCTAGCAGCTGTGTCCCCAACCCCACCCTCTTCACCTCCCTAGCATCCCTTCCTTCACCCTCCTTCTGCCCAGTAGCATCACAGGGTACCTTGCCTGCTGTGCACAATGGGTTCCCCGATTGTTAGTGACATAAAGTGTGGCATTGTCCTACAGCCTGCTCCATCACGGCCTTGGACAGGTGGGCAGCCTAAGACTTCCCCTTCCCTCCGCTCGGTTTCCTCCTGCAGACCCTGCAGAGCTGTGGGCAGGTCTGCTGCGCTCCCCACACCCACTCTGTCCTGTTGCCTTAGCAACGAAACTGAGAAAATTGGGATTCCTGGTACCCAAGGTTACACCGTTCAGACAGCTGCTACGTGCTACCAGTACGCATGGATCCAGTTGGCGAACCGGAGGTTTTAATTGTATACAGGTGGCAGACCTGATCTGAGTCTGCACGTGAGACTCTTTTCATTGGGAACCAGAGCTCAATACTGTAAAAAAGAACATTGGGTTCCCTCTTTCATGTTTTATGGTACCTCCTGTATCAACGGAAACAGCCCTCCTTCCTCCCCAGGCATTAGGGAATCGACTGTGGCTGTGAGAGCCTGGAGAGGGAGAGGGTGGTAGAGGGGAGGACGGATGCTTGGGTTTGTCCACTTAGATTTGCACAGCAAGAGGAGGAGGCTTCTTCTTGTTACTCGGCTTGAGTTACAAACCTGGATGGCCCTTTCTGGGTCAGCTCTCGGCCCAGCTTAGTCACACAGGCTCTTTAGTCCATGAAGTGTGTTCTAGAAAAACTGCACCGGTGGCTCATGCGATCCGACCAAAGCCTGAGGAACAGAAAGGTGTTAAGGGGCCAAAGTGGAGGATGGGAGGCTCTGGGCAGCCATCCTGTGGGCTCAAAGCCTCAGAATAGGAGCCCGGTGCTGCTCAGGGGAGTGACCTCTCACTGCAGGGAGGTTTCATGTCTTCTTGGGTTTGCTTAGAGAAATTAAAATGATCCCATTCGCTCCAAACCAGCTTTCAATGAAAGGCTCAAGGCTATCATGATAACATTTTCCAAGCTGAAAAAAACAAGTAATCTGATCAAACACTCTTTAAAATACAAAGAAAGAAAGAACGAAACAGCATAAGTCAACGTGCTTTTTTCATCATTACACTTACTCATGCAGTGCTCGGCAATGGGTTGGGGGCTCGGATTCGACCTGCCACACTGCCGGAGTGAGCGCTCACCTTCCACAGTCTGCAGCAAGTGCCTTTACTCAGTGAGCCATTTTTCCTGCCCTCCTCAAGATTTCCCCTGCTAATTTAGCAATTTGATTTTATACAAAATAAATATAAAACAACCTCTCAGTCATGTGTTTAACCAATTGTCATCAGCAGGAAAAATACAATTATTAGTGGGACCCACACTCTCCCAGGAGGTTCAGCATGTGAGGGTAGATACCATGTGAAAGATACCATGGAGCACACCAGGAGCATGTGAGGGATTCCATGGAGCACACCAGGAGCATGTGAGGGATTCCATGGAGCGAACCCAGGGCCTTGCGCTTGTTAGGCAAGCGCTCTACCACTGAGCTAAATCCCCAACCCCAGTGTATCACCTTTAAATGGAATTTTCATTCCATTTTAAGATGTATTGTTTGGGAGGGCAATTGCATGCCATGGTACGCGTGTGGACATCAAAGAACAACTTTCATGAGTTGATTTTCTCTTTTCCCCGTGTGAACCTGGGGAACAAACTTAGGTTCTTGGCTCCACGGCCAGCAGGTTACCTGCTGAGCCATCTCAGTAGCCTGCATAGTTTTACTTAAGTTTTAACACTGTAGCACTGGGGATGTAGCTCATGTCCAAAAACCTGAGTCTGATCCTTAACACTTCGAACATACATACATACATACATACATACATACATACATACATCATACATATATACACACAACCATCAAAAACAGAATATTCCAGGCTATTTGTCTATGATCTCATTTCTTCCCACGTTTATCGTTGAATACTTTGAAGCTCACAGGGCAAACGGTAAGGGCATTTCCTTCCTCCTCTCTATCTGACAGGTGTCAGGGTTGAGCGTGGAAACATCTTCCCTGGGGTGCGGAGTTTCCAAAATTAAGCTGAGAACTACACCGAGTGAAACCTGGGGCACATGCCACAGACTGAAGCAGGATGCTTCAGAACCAGCCCAGACCTTTTGTCTCGGTTTGACCTAGCACAGTGAAACTGGTAGGTTTTTCCTCAAAACGGATGCTTGTCCACATGGCCAGAGGCTCAGTTTGCATTACAGAGGCTGGCGATATGTCCAAGGGATCCTTTTTCTGGATTGGAACCTCGTCTTCCCATTTGTCCTGGGCAGGTGACCCACACACAGCTGTGCCTTTGTTCATGCTGTCCCAGCAAGGCAGCAGACTTCCTAGTCTTCCCCTCCCACCAGCACAACAGCAGCTCCCCATCATACATGACTCACCCAGCGGGAGCAGCCTTTGCTTTTAGAACCTCAACTGCAGGGGCGAAGGAGAGAAGAGAATCTTCCTGAGCAACTTGAAATCAGTCCTAGGTGAAATTAACAACCTGAGCATCCTGCTCTACCTTCCTTTCCCAGGCTCATCCCTCACATTCTGCCATGACACCTGGTGCCCCAATGCACGGTGGAGATTTAGTCGGCTTCTTTGGTTGTTGATTTTGAATGTTCATCTTTATAATTCCATCATGTGTACTTGCACACGCACCTGGTGGGGGGTTGTGATTTTGAATGTTCATCTTGTGTGTGTGTGTGTGTGTGTGTGTGCACACGAGGAGAGTTAGTCAGTCGTGAGGTGCCCGACATGCATGCTGAGAACCGAACTGGTCCTCTGCAAAAGCAGTTAGTGCTCTTAACTTGAGCCATTTTCCAGTCCTTTTGCTTTTGGTTTTGGTTTTATACTGTTGGGATGGTTTTGCTGTTTTTGTTTGGTTTTTTTGTTTTGGATTTGGACCAGGAGCTCAAGGCCATCTTCAGCTAACTAGCAAGTTAGCTCCTGGTCCTCTTGCACCTTCCAAGTGCTGAAAGTGCAGGTGCGTGCCACCAACCCAGGGCTTTGCACGTGCCAGGTAGCACCCTGGGTAAGCACCCTAGCAATGGGACGGCGACTGGAGCCCCAGCTATGCACTTGGCACAGCCTTTGGAGAGCAATCTGTTCTCATCTGTACTTCAGGCTCGGCCGATCATCCCACTAATCAACCCAACACAATGGTTGCTCGTTCGCCATCAGCCAGACATTGTGCAAAGGCTACACAGATGCATTCAACCAAAATATCAAAAAACGCTAACAACTTCCATCAGGGAGAAACTCATGAGTCTCCACCCTCTTCGAGACTCTCTGGACAGCTAATGGTTGTTGGGGACGGGGAGAGATTCTCTCTAGTGGCACAGCCACTGGTAAGGTGTCCATAGCCTCCTACCTTTTCTTTAAGACTCTCATTGAAACTCATGGGCGTAAACACATGGGGACATAAGAGCGTAAGGGAGAGGGAGGAGGGAGGTCACAGGAGCGCTTGGGTGTGAGGGAGATGGGTGAAGATGAACTGTGTTGTGTAAGTTATAACAATGTCATAATGAGTGCAGTGCTGGTGGGCACTCCTCTAATCATAGCCCTTGAGAGGCAGAGGCAGGAGGGTCTCTGTGAGTTGGAAGCCAGCCCGCTCTACAGAGTGAGTTCCAGGATAGCCAGGGCTACAAAGAGACACCCTGTCTTGAAAACACAAAACAATTAAAAACGTCATAATGAAACGCACAATTACATATGATTAGTATATGCTAACGAAATATTTTTTTAATTTGAGCAACTATTAGGTACTCTAGGTGTGAGTTACATATCAAAGAATAAAGCAACCTTAATGAAGTTCATAGTCCCTGAGAAGGGAGATGGAGACAAATGAGTTATGTACCAGGTCACACCGGTGCCTCAAATAAAGGGACAGAAAGTGACACACCCATGGCAACTCAAGGTTGGGGACAGTTGGGGATGAGAGAAATCAGGGTGAGGATGTAGATAAGGCGAGGGAGAGAACATGCCATTTGATACTTTGGTATGATTTATAATTTTATGTATCAATTTGGCCAAAGGATGCTCGGGTAACCGAAGAGATGTTGTTTCTAAGTCTGCCTGTGTATTATAAGTCCTCCTGTGTATTATCCAAAAGATAATGCCATAGTCCGCCTGTGTGTTATCCAGAAGATAATGCCATAGTCCTCCTGTGTAGTATCCAGAAGATAATGCCACTGTGATCAGTTGGCTGAGGAAGACAATCCATGCTTCACATGGAGTCAGGCACCATCCAGTCCCCAAGGAACACAAGGGTCAGAGAGGGAGGAAGGCTCTGTCTACCAGGCTGGGACATCTATTTCCTGCTTTTGCTCGCAGAGCTCCTTGTGAGCTACGGCATCAGTTCCCTGGTTCTCAAGCCTTCAGACTGGAACCAGACTATGTCAGGTCTCTGGGTCTCTAGCTTGCAGTTGGCAATTGCTGGACTTCTTGGCCAACTCGGGGGTGGGGGAGGGGGAGTGTGGGTGAGTCTTATAATCAATTTCCTCTTATGGGGTCATGTGCTGTTGGTTCTGAATCATGACTAATACCTGTGGGTGGAGCTTCCCAGTTAGAGAGAATATCCAGACAAAGGCCCTGGAGACAGGGCTGTGCGCGGTGAACTCTCAGGGAGACCTGTGGAGAAGTGTGGTATAGAGAGACGGAGGCACAAAAGACAGGCAGACATACCAGGCCTTCCAGATAAGACAAGGACTCTGGCTTTAACTCTAACAGAGATGAGGACACTTGAGGGTTTGGGGCCTGGGTGACAAGATCAATGATGATAAAAGCAAAGACATGTCCCTGGGTGTGTGAAGTAGAAACTTCAATTAAGCATCCACCGGTGGCCATGAGAAAAGGTGGGCTGTGGGAATGGGGAGACAGAAGTTAGAAGTGACAGGATTCACTGCAGACCAGGCATGAAGTGCTAAAAAATAATTGAAAAGAAAAGGCTTGTAATTCCAGGTTTGAGGCCTGAGAACTGAGAAATAAGGGAGACCCAACTCTAGCTCTCAGACATCAGGGGAAGGCGGAGCGCTGTCAGAGCTCTAACCTGTGTGGAAGAAGGAAGAGGGCGAAGGCAGCCTGGTCAGGATGGGAGAGTGTTCCAGGTTAAGAACTGAGCAAGATGCAGAGTGCTTATAAATGGGAGGCCAGTTATTGAGCCAACAGCTGGATAGGCCCTGTGTACCTGTGAGAGGCCATTGGCTTCAGTGGAGAGGCCCTGTGTACCTGTGAGAGGTCACTGGCTTCAGTGGAGAGGCCCTGTGTACCTGTGAGAGGCCATTGGCTTCAGTGGGGCCCTCCCCAGCCCCCTTCTTTCTTGACCATTAACCACAGTTAGGAAAATTAACAATACACCTTCTCCATATCTTCTGTAGCCAAGGAAGTCACGTGACACAGTTCTCAGAAAGGACAAGCTTTGGGGGTCTTCAACACAAGCATGCGGAGCACCCCAAATGGAGGGCATAATTTTAGCTGATGCTTGAGATGCCTTCTTCCTACTTGGAATGCACAACTGATGTCTAGTGAGAGCTTGCACCCTTACGGCAGTGAACCCGTGTGCTAAAGAGCAAGAAGAGGAAGGGATAGAAGAGTCTTTGAGGGGAGCTGGCCACAGCTCTAGTTGCCTGCCTACTTCAGGCTTCCTGTTACGTCGTTGGAACTTGCAGTCAGTTGTCCCTAACCCGTGTCCCTAAGTGGTGGAGCCAAGGCCTCTGGATGATGCAGAGTTGGATGGCCTGGGGGCGGTTGGGAGCTGCTGAGGAAGTTTACTCAGGAAGCGCTGTGATTGATTTCTATACTAGAGAGGCCCTGCTGGCAGGTCGAAGATGGGGGAAGGAAGCCCTTGAGAATGTTGGGTCCTCCATGCAGCAGAGCTCAAGGCAACCTGGGCTAGGAGGAGGGTGAGGATGGCTTGCACTTTCTTATGTTCTTGCTGCTCTGTCCTCTCTGCCTCTGTTCCCCTCCTACCCCAGCCTGCTTTGATGTTTGCCCTTCCATCTGGCCCTGATGGCTGTTAGCTACAGACAGTTCTACAGAAACCATTGCCTTTCTTATTCCTCCATCCAGACTCACGGCCCTTTCTGGATTCTGCCTTCCTCCATCCATTCTGGCCTTTGTGGGACTGTGTAGGCTGGGAGACCCTTCTTGGGCTTCAGGGTCTGCTTCTTACCCAACACTTTTGCTATCATAGTGAGTAGCTGTTCTCATAGTGAGTAAGCTGTTCTCACAGCGAGTAGCTGTTTTCATAGTGAGTAACTGTTCTCATAGTGAGTGAGTAGCTGTTCTCATAGTGAGTAGCTGTTATCATAGTGAGTAGCTGTTATAGTAAGTAGCTGTTATCATAGTGAGTAGCTGTTATATCAGTGAGTAGCTGTTATCATAGTGAGTAGCTTCAGACATAGTTCTTTAACTTTGGCCGCCATGATGCAGATGTGGAGGGATTCTGCATGTCCTGGGTCATGTAGCCCTAAGTAGCAATCAGACAGACAGTGTTGGTGTGATGGACTGGAGGTGTTCCTTAGTTCCTTCCTGGCCCTGATGACTTCCTGAGCTTGGTTTTCATGCAAACTTCTCCTCAGTTAGTTCGTCCTTCCCAGTCCTGGGACCTTTGGAGTTACTACCAATGTCAAGTCCACTGGAGAGGCCACCTCTGGTCCCCACATGCGAGTTAAGGAGAAGGAAAGAGGAGGGTTTAACACAGTTATTACTCAAAGCAACAGCTGACAGAGCATAGGCCATGAGGGAGGCAGACGTTGGATAATGCTAGCACCAAGCTATCCCAGCTCAGAAAAGTGTTCTCCATGGAATCACCCTCAACTCTAATCTCTTCCTCTATACTTTGGCCTTCTCCCCACCCTGAAGTTCAAGGGACAAGACTCTTAATGATCCGTAAGGCCTTGGGATTCTGCCAAGTGTTTGTCAATATTTTTAAGGGGGAGAGGTTACGTGAGATCCTTGAAGCTGGCAGAATACTTTCCTCTGACAAATCACATGTCCCTGTTTCCTAGCACACATGACCCTGGTCTCCTGAATTTCTCTTAGGGAGTATGACAAGATGACCAGGGATGGACCAGGGAAGAGCTAGCCAAAGGACTAGATCCCAAGAGAACCTCTAAACGCAAAATTAGAATTTTCTGTGGAGGTTGGGGAAGCCAATTGCCCAAGTTTGAGAGACAGGTCTATCCTTAGTCTCTTCCATGCTTTCCCAGGACACTGCTGTGGGAAGCAGCAAAAGGCACAGAGGGTACTCTTCCCAGCTTTCCCCAAGGCAGCATCTATGCTGTATAACAAGTTACCACAGAAGAATCAGCTGGAAGCAAGTGGTTTATTGACTCAGCATCTCAGTAGACCAGGGCCGGGATGGCGGCTCAACTAGTACAGTATAGCTAGCCTGAGGATCGAAGTTTAGATCCCGGTCATCCAGCAAAGGGCCGAGTCCTGTGGCGTTCTTGTAATACCCATAGAGGAGGCAGAGATTCCTGGGTTTGCTTGACAACCAGGCTAGCCAATCAGTGGACGGACCCTATCTGCCTCAAAAAATAAAGTAGGCAAGTGATTGAGAAAGACAGTAGTGTGCGCTTCTGGCCTGAACACACCCCAAGTCCATATACACGCACATTTTGGTTCATAACAGTAGCAAAATTACAGGTATGAAGTACTAACAAAAATAATGTTATGGTTGGGGGTCACCGCAACATGAGGAACTGTACTGAAGAGCACAGATTTAGTAAGATTGGAAACCACTGCTTTAAAGCAGCCCTTCAAAAGTTGGGTGACACTCAAAAGCTGAGTCAAGAGTCTGTCTGCAAACACTGAGAGCAGGAAACCAGCTCCTGCCTTGATGTAGGTGCTGAGGGGAGCATGGGGTAGCAATCCCTTTAGCTGCGATCTGAGCCCTGAATAAGCACCCAGTGCACGAAATCAGATGGGACTTGTCTGTCAGCTATCCTGCTGAGCACAGGCTTGGGGTGTCCGTTCACACAGCATGGATCCTGCCAGAAGGTTGGAGTGAGGACAGCTCCCACCCCCTGACTCAGACACCAGTGCCTTTGTCTTCAATCTTTGTTGTTTTTGAAAAGCCTGAATGGAGGCTTTCTGTGCCCTTGGGCATGTGACCTGGATGGACCGAGAGAGACAACACTACCAGCTTTGGGCTCAGTAGATACTCCTCTGTCTCTTTGTATCATCCTCCTATCTCATTTGGTTTTGTTTGTACCCTGTCTCTTTCAAACTATGCCACTGAGTGATTCCACCTAAACACAAAGGTATCTTCCCCTAGATCACTGAGAGAGAGAGAGAGAGAGAGAGAGAGAGAGAGAGAGAGAGAGAGAGAGAGAGAGAGAGAAGGTCCTCAGGTCATCCCAATGAACTGAGGTGGCACCCCGTTCTTGCACCTTCAGATACTGTAGTCCTTCACAGTAAGCACTGTGGTGAAAGACACCACTGTCTACCCACTCTAGGAGATCAGGCCCCAGGCCACCCTGGCAGGGTCAAGCCTATGGCAGGCCAACCTACCCTACCAGCCCCTCTCCTGCAGAGCTTCATTCTGATGCTTGTTTCCGAGGGTCATCATCCTCTGCTCCTGGAGTCTGATGGTCCCACGTTCTGGTTGCTATGGTAACGGGAGAGGCCTAATATGTTTGAAGTTTAGTCAGAAGCATGAAGCTGGTGTATCTATCTTCTCATAGCGACAGAAGCTACCCCTTGGCTTTCTCAGGCTGAAGGACTGGTCTGCCCACGGTTGTCCCAAGCACCTGGAATGCTGTCATTACCAAAACATAGGGATAGACGGTGTAGGCTAGAGTAATTTACTTGGGTAGATCAGAAGTGCCCAAGGGGTAGGATAGGTGATACAACTCTGGTCCTCTTTTCAGCTGTGACAGAGAAGGCAAGGCAAGGTAAAGCACAGGGGAGTCAAGAATGAGGGAGGAGAAAGGGGCTCTTATCCTGGAGTCTCTCACCAGTGAGGACTCAAGAATTTCACCTAACAGCAACAACAGTAACAACAATAAATTGCTGTGAGGCTAGCCTGCAGAGAGACAATATTCTGCTGAGAGAGAGAGAGAGAGGAGACAGAGAGACAGAGATAGAGAGACACAGAGAGAGACAGAGATAGAGAGGCAGAGAGACAGACAGAGACAGAGAGAGACAGAGAGACAGAGAGACAGAGAGAGACAGAGACAGAGAGACAGAGATAGAGAGGCAGAGAGAGACAGAGAGACAGACAGAGACAGAGAGAGACAGACAGAGAGACAGAGATAGAGAGAAATGCCAAGGTCAAAGTGCGTTACCTTTTGTTTAACTTCTCCCCTTTCCCTCAGTAAATCTGTTTTTAAAGATTACAGTCTCTTCTGAGTATCCTGTAAACAAGAGGATAAACCATGTTTATAATCAAATGTGTCTTGGCCTCCTTGTGACCTCATACAGCTTTACTTTTCATCAACAGAGTTTCACGTAGTCCAGGCTAGCCACCATCAACAGAGTCTCACGTAGTTCAGGCTAGCCACTGACTCACTTTGAAAGATGACCATGAATCTGTGATCCTCTTGCTCTCACCTCCCAAAAGCTGTGGTGTGGGCCGCCGTGTGGGCTGCAACTCTCCAGTTGTCCAGTGCTCAGGATAGAACCCAGGGCTTTGTGCAAGCCAAGCCAGCACTCTTCTAACTAAGCCCTCCCTCAACTATTTTACATACTTTTTAAAATATCCACCTGCAACCTGTATAAAGTCTTATTAAGACTGTACAAAATAACCCATAAAGCACCTAGAAACATTCTTTAGATAAAAATAAGTCTAGCAAAATGTTTTACTTAATGTTTTAAATCCTATAAACAGTGTAACTTCAGAAGACACCAAAATCTTTTTAGGAGTTACTGTTAAAACACTTAAGCCTCTCTCTCTCTCTCTCTCTCTCTCTCTCTCTCTCAAGCCTCTCTCTGTGTCTCTGTCTGTCTGTCTCTCTCATCTTTCTCTTCTCTCTCTCCTTTCTCTTCTCTCTGTCTCTCTCTTAGGCCTCTCTCTGTGTCTCTGTCTCTCTCTGTCTCTGTCTCTCTCTGTCTCTGTCTCTCTCTGTCTCTGTCTCTCTCTGTCTCTCTCTCTCTCTGTCTCTCTCCCTCCCTCCCTCCTTCCCTTCCTCCCTTCATACTCGGATGTGTACGACTGTCCTTTTCTTAGTTTCTGACACCTGTGCTTAAGACAAGACTGAATCTCCACTTCTGCTTCATGCTGACTGGTCTTGGACTTCCTTTTTCACATGTAAGTCAAGAATCCCTGCTGCACCTATGTGAAGACACTTTCTTCAAGCTGCACAGCCAGGCTGTATCTCCAGCTGCCCCTGACAAATCCAGGTGCGTTCATCACCTCTGCACCTGAGAACACTTTCCTATCTGGATAAATGAGCTCATGGACTCCTTTTCTGATGGTTCCCCACATGACTCTCTTTCCACCTGGAGCTGCAGGCTGTCAGCTGTCTGCGTGCAGGGCCTGGGGTTCACCTGTTTATCCTCCTTCCCCCCACCTATGTGCTTTGACTCCAGACTCAAGCAGGCACATAATGAATGAATTCCACCTGGTTAGTCAGTAACCCACAGCAGTGGACAACAGAGAGAGGGGGATCTTCCAGAAGGCTGGAAAGAGAAAGTTACAGGATTCCTGGTCTTTGGGGATCAGTGTGGGCCCACACCCTGAAGAATAGGAGTTTTGACTCATCACAGCATCTGAAGACATGTCTACCCTCCCTCTACTCTGGAAGCTGGGGAATGACCCTCACCCTTCCATAGTCAGCCCAGAGCAGCAGTGCCATGGAGTTCTAGATGTCTCTATCATGTTTATGACCCATCGCGTGTCTTTTCATTAGCTTTCTGCATAAATCATAGAGAACTGTCTCAGCTGTCAATCCCAACATTTTATAGAAGTCATAGAGTCATAGACAGCTAAGCACTGCCCTGGATCTTGGCATCACCTGATACAGGGAGTGATTCACATTGCTCTCTGTCCTGCACCGTGGGAAACGAGCCACGCGTCCATCAACAGGAAGTGGCTGGACTACAGGATCTATCTGGACTGGTGGGAACCTGGCTGGGAGTGGGGACGAGAAATGTCAGGGATGTGAATGTGGTAGCTGTGGGTCAGAGCCCTGGAAAAGGGAAATATGGGACGTGTAAGCTGTGGTCAGAATAATTAGGAACACGGCACTGGAAAAAGCAGGTACCTTCTATCCCTCACAGATCTTCTACCTTTGTCTTTGATCTGCCTGTGAGTAAGGCCACATGTACCCACTCAGCTTAGTGCTGGGCACCTCCCACTCCTTCTCTCTAAGAGCCCTCTCCTCTCAGAAACTCAGTACCAGTCCCTGTGGTGAGCATCACTCCCTGTGGTGAGCATAGCACCTCCATCAGGACCCCCACCCATCATGCTCTTAGCTCCACTTGTCAGAGAGAATTGTTTGCCATTTCCCAGGAGTTACCGTTTAACTTCATCTTTGTGGTCCTGTCCACTGTTAGGTGGCAAATAGCTGTACGGTGACCATAGCATTCACAGCAGATATGGCTTTCCTTTGTAACCGTGTCGCAGAGCGGTCATGTACTTCCAGGGATGTAAGTGTGCAGTTTTTTCATGAAGGAGAAAGGATTCCTGGTCAGACTATGTCACATACCACCTTCCCGCAGTGGTCTCAACCCCTCTCCATTTCTTCTGTCACAGGATCCCAAATGCCCACCAGAGACTCCTAAAGACACCTCCAGTTCTGACTTGATGGCATCAACCCATCATTAAATACAGGAGTCTCTGGTGTTTGCTTTCAAAGGTGGTGGCAAAGCCACTGTGATAACTGAACCCACGTTCCTCTCATAACACCGTTTAGGCAGTAATGGCTGCTGAATTTAGAGTTACCAACTCATAGAGCGTCCCTGGGATAAGGAGCTTCCCAAGGTGGGGGGTTGGTGGTACAAATTGAGAAAATAATGGGGCCATGGAATGAATCAATCACTCATTTCCTCCATGTTTGATCCATCCCCTGATGTCCTCCCTGAAACCTCAATAGTTTGGGTTCCTTGCTATTTTTTGTACCAGTGCTCTGATCTCCTCAACTCCTCAAACTCATCCTCCAAGCGGCTGTCAGAACCATCTCTTTGGAGCAATTCTGAGAGGATCACTTCCCACCCTGGCTCCCAGACCCTCTTACGGCCTACGGGAGACAGCCAACCACAGACAGGGGCCTGTGTGCTCAGGAGCCTAGCAACCACTCCCAGCTCTCAGTAACCTTCCAAGCACCTTCGGTAGGAGTAAAACAAGCAGGTCTCTCGGATTCTCCATGCCCTCACTCCAGATGTTATGGGCCTTGTCTTTGTGTCTTTGCTCTCTATATCTACACAACAGGGGAGCCGAGAGACCAGCGCTGGAGACCTGGGTTTTTGTGCCAAGATTTGTGGCGATGACTTTTTGTCATTTTTGACAAATGATCATGAGAAATGACTTTAAAAAAGAGGGAAAGACTCATTCCAGCTCACAATTCAGAGACGTCAATCCATGGTCCCTTGGCCTTGTCACTTCCGGCTTGAATCAAGGCTAAAACTTAGGGCAATGGAAGCCTGTGGTAGAAAGGGATCAGTCATCCAGCAGCCAGAAGGCAGTAAGGTGTCAACATTAAGATACCCTTCTGAGCAGACCCCAGTAATTCACCTCCTCCAGCTCTGCAGGCCCCTTCTCCCACTCCCTTCAAGCAATGACAGCAAATCATCCATTAATGGAGTCAGAGCCAACACAATCCAATTACTTCTGAGTGATAGAATACACCCACTGGCTACCCAGCCTTCTAGCTATGAGCCTTTAGGGGAACACCTCTTATCTAAATTGTAATACCATTTGGAAGGTGATTGGGAGGCACATACAAGAAGGTCAAGGGTGTGGGATCCCCCCCGAGGAAGAACAGCCACTCACTCAGTCCTAGAAGCCAGAGATGTCCCTCAGAAGCAGGCACAAGGCCTGCTACCTTGGCACACTGCAATGCCGGGAGTGAGGCAGTTCTCTATCAGTTCCCAGCCCCTTCATGGAGTCACACCTCTAGGCGTAACCTGACTCACCTTATGTGTTTAGCTCTGCAAAGTGCTTAGCTCAGAGATAGATAAATGCATAGTCATGGGGTGGTTAGGTAGATGACTTCTCGGCACTGCTGGGTTTGACCCATTGCAGCTATGGCTGAAATCAGACATGAACAGAGAGAGGCCCATCTGCCTACAGTGAACTTCCCCTTTTAAAATGGTTTTGTGGGAGGGAGATAACATCCATTTTTAAGACTCCCTAAACTTGGGGCTGGAGAGATGGCTCAGCAGTTGAGAGCATGGGCTGCTCTTCCAGAGACCTGGATTTAATTCCCAGCACCTACATGGTGGCTCACAACTTTCTGTAGTGCTAGTTCCAGAAAATCCTGACCCTTGGTCAGTGGTACTTACTCTGAGACACCCCCCCACTCCCAACCCCTGAGTGAGGCACCGAAATGCAGAGCGATGCAAAAGCAAGAGGTTTATTTTCAGGGTCGACCCTCAGTCAGTCCCTCGAGGTTGGTGACAAGAAGGCGACCCCCAATGGCTATAACAAGCAGTTTTTATATTTTTAGGGGCACAGGTTACATCAGCAAGGTTACAGTTCAAACTTACTGGCTAAGCATATTGACCTTTAAATTTATTGCCTAGCAAGCATCGGTCAGTACATTCTGAGAAATTTCTATTCAAGAATGTTCCTGTGGATGAAGAATGGAACTTGGCCTAGCCTTGACCCTAGGTGGGTAAGTGCAGGACTGTCAAAAGCCCCGAGGGTCCTTCACCGACACTCACGCAGACACATATGCAGGCAAAACACCAATGCACACAGAAAAAAAAGACTCCCTAAGCTGTTATCTCTTCCCAGAATGCCTGTCTGAAAGACTTCCTACCAGTCAGCCCCTTGGCACTTGGGCACAGGTGAGATGTTCCCCTCTATGGCTGCAAGTCCTCAAAGCTCATGTTTACTCCCCACAAGGCATGTGGGCGGTGCTCCGTGGAGTCATAATCACACTACATGCTTTAACACTTACGAAAACTTTACAAGCTAAGTGTGGTTACCTCCCATTAAACTAAGGACACTGAACCAGGAAGGAGTTGAGTCACCTGAGCCTGAGGTCGTGCAGGCAATAGAGTTGGAGACAAACAGAAAAACTGGCTCAGAATCGAGTCTTTTCTGCGCTCTATCCAGCTGTGACATAGGCCAGGGCTTCTGGAGAAGCCATGGGGCTGGGAGGAGCCTCAGAGCTCATTTCCTGTGGCTGCTGTAAGAGTACAACAGGCTGGGTGTTGAAAGCAACAGAAAATGGTTTCCTCACAGTCTGGAAGGACAGAACTTCAAAAGCAACCGCTGGACAGGTGGGCAGGCTCTGATGGTTGTTTGGCATAGTTCTCTCACCTCTGACAGCCTCAGACGTTCTGGGATTTTAATTCACATTCTCCCTCTCACACTGCTTTCTCTCTGCATGCCTCTGTGTTCAAATCCACCTCCCCCGCCTTTAAAGACAACAGCCACACTGGAATCTAACCTCAGATGACTGCATCCTCACCAGAAGATCCCTTTCCAAATAAGAACACGTTTTGGGGTGAAGCAATTCAACTCACGGCAGTAGGGGATGTTTCTGGACTCCCAGACCCCTCTTCTTCATCTGAACGAGGGCGGAGGGGAATGGGGTTCAGCACTTGAATGTCTAAGTGTGCTGGCTCAGGTGTGGGATGCCCAGGGAACTCCTTCAGTCGGGCCTCAAGAATTATTTCTTTACTTTCTTATCAACGGCTACTTGTCAACGTGAGATCAGCTCTTACCTCAACCGGACTAAAGACAGTTTATTCCAGAGTCAGATGTGAATGACTGGACGGCTCTAGGACACAGATTTTGAGTTGCCCCAATAACATTCAACTTACAGCATAACAATGTTTTCATAAAAGTCTGGTAATTTTTAGAACACAACAAAGAAAATCCCAAGTCGATATCTATCTATCTATCTATCTATCTATCTATCTATCTATCTATCTATCTATCTATCTATCTATCGACAGACAGACACAGGCAGACACAGACAGGCAGAGACACATAGGGAGAACATCAAGTAAGCAAGTTACAGAAAAATGGGGAAATCTCATGTCTGCTGTAAGCTCAGATCTTATCTGACAGTATTCTTAGTACCCTTTGGATTGGTAGAACCTAGAAGATTACACGTAATGGTTGTAAGGATTTTAGTTCAAGCACAGATTTGGGCAGCAAATGCATATTATGGGCTAAGCTATCCCAAGCCTGCAGCCTCGTGACATTCAGCTCTCCATGTCACAGGCTCTTGACCAACCGACCGCCCTGTATAATCCTTCACACAGTGTGTCTTTTTCTCCTCCTAGAATGTCAGTCCACAAATTCCTGTCATGTGGAGCCTTTTGTTGCTCTTTGCTTACAGTGCTGAGGTGTGTGTGGCCAGGGCCCTGCACTTTATTACTGAGCTACATCTCCAGTCCTTCCCGCGGCGTCAAATCTGCTCTGCTTGGCATCTCTGAGCTTCTGTTCTCTCAGTTCTGTACTCTCAGCAAACTCTCCTGCCTTCCCCTCTGACATCCCCTGTGTTTTTCTTGTCTCAGGGGCCAAATTACTCTCAACGGAACAGCACCAAGTCAAGAAAATGGACATCAAGTGGTAGGTGAATTCCTACAGTGAAGGTCTGAGGGGAGCGTGGTTGCCCTGTCAGTGTCTGCCTCTCTGCCCACTCCTTAAGTGAACCCCTGAAGACTGCCCACAAGCAGACAGAAGGACTCGGGCATTTGCAGCCCTGGTGTCAGATCTCAGCTGCTTTCTCAGGTGGGGTGAGTCTAAGATGTGTGTTCTGTCCCACTCCATCTGCATTTCTCTACATTGCCTGCCCTTTCACCGTCCCCTTCCACCTCCAGAAAAAACAAAAACAAAAACAAAAAACCCCAAACTACACACACTTGAATCCTTTCCCCAAATCTGCTTCTGGGAAGTTCCAAACTCAAACAACCACAGGATGATAGCCTCTGGCCTTCCACATATATCGACATGGCCCCAAACCCTGCTGCAGACGATGGCATAGTCTAGACTTTTGCTAGATCTATGACCACAGATAGTCACTAGGCACAGCGGGCGTCGGAGTGCGTGCTTTGTAGCTGATATGACTGAAAAGCTTCATTTTACACTTTTACTGAATTTTAATGAATTGCTACGTAAGGGTCCATTGTTTTCGGAAGAATGATACCTCAGACGCGAATAGTATGCAAAAGCAAGGAGCATGTTATTCTGCAGAAGACCAGCATGAGGGAGTTCTTCATTCCAAGATGGAAAGATCCTGAAATGAGCTCAAAGACCCAATTTAAAGCACATTAGGGGAATTCTGGTGTAGGTGGCTATCTTAGAGTTTCTATTTCTGCACAAAATATCATGACCAAGAAGCAAGTTGGGGAGGAAAAGAGGTTTATTCAGCTTACACTTCCACATTGCTGTTCATCACCAAAGGAAGTCAGGACTGGAACTCACATAGGGCAGGAAGCAGGAGCTGATGCAGAGACCATGGAGGGATGCTGCTTACTAACTTGCTTCCCCTGGCTTGCTCAGCTTGCTCTCTTATAGAACCCAGGACCACCAGCCCAGGGACAGCACCACCCACCATGGGCTGGGTCCTCCCCCCTTGTTCACTAGTTGAGAAAATGCCTTACAGCTAGCTCTCATGGAGGCATTTCCTCAATTGAGGTTCCTTTTCTGTGATAACTCCAGCTTGTGTCAAGTTGACACACAAAACCAGCCAGTGCAATTGACCCCTTGTCAACTTGACACACAAGCATATCACTATTAAACCTCAACCCTTACTTTCTTATTCATCCCCAAGATCTAAATCTTAAAAAGTCCCAGTCTTTACAAATTCTTACATATTAAATTTTCAATCCCTTTAAGATACCCAATCTCTCTTAAAATTCAAAGTCTTTTTTCAATTCAAAGTTTCTTAACTGTGGGCTCCACTAAAATACTTTCTTCCTTCAAGAGGGAAAAATATCAGGGCACAATCATAATCAAAATCAAACTCTAACTGTCCAATGTCTGGGATCCACTCACGATCTTCTGGGCTCCTCCCAGGGCTTGGGTCACTTCTCCAGCTCTGCCCTTTGTAGCGCAAACCTTGTCTTCTTGGCTCCAGATGCCTGTGCTCCAGTGCTGCTGCTGTTCTTGGTGATCATCTCGTGGTACTGGCGTCTCCAAAACACTCTGTCTCCCATTGCAACTAGGCTTCACCAATAGCTTCTCACAGGCTCTCTTCATGGTGCCAGGCCTCAACTCCTTCGCATGACCCCTGTAGTCCTGGGCCATCAATTGCAACTGAGGCTGCACCTTCACACATGGCCTTCCATGGCCTCTCACAGTGCCCAGCCACAGCTGTTCTTCATGCCTTCAAAACCAATACCACCTGGGTGACTCTTACACATTACCAAGTCCAGCCACAGCCTTGGCCATCTCTGGAACATAGCCTCTGTGTGCTCTCAGAAAACACTTCCCAGAAGATTTCACCTCAGTGATGGTGGTCTCTTCTTAATCACCAATTTCTTAGGTCCCAGCATCAATCGTCCCAGTGATGCAAAGGTATCGCTTTGGCAGTTCTGGTATCTCATTAATCACGGCTGATTCTTAACCCCTAGCTAAGCAAAACCACAATCTTCACAATCAAAACAGCGGCAGCCCCAAAAAGAGTCTTTAATCTTCCCTCTGAAATTTCACAAGCCAGGCCTCCATCTTCTGCACTGTTCTCAACATTATCTTCCAAGCTCCTACAGAGCATCCCACAGAGCTCTTAACATCTCAATGTCTCTTCTAACTCAAAGCTCCAAACTCCTTCCACAGTCTTTCCCAAAACATGGTCAGGTTGTCACAGGAATACCCCACTATGGTGGTTCTAATTTGTCTTCATCGGGGTTTCTATTCCTGCACAAACATCATGACCAAGAAGCAAGTTCCAGTCCTGCCTTCCTTTGGTGATGAACAGCAACATGGAAGTGAAAGCTGAATAAACCCTTTCCTCCCCAACTTGCTTCTTGGGTCATGATGTTTGTGCAGGAATAGAAACCCTGACTAAGACAATACCCATGTCCGTTTTGACATTATTCTGTGCATGTCCCATGCCTCTCTTTTCCTGGCACTTCAGAGATGTTGAAGATACTGTGTTAAGGACAAATGCCTATGCCTGTCCCCCAGATGCTGAGACCAGCAGGTCCACCATAGGCTGGGCTCTCCCCATTGATTCCGGCTTGTGTCGAGTTGACACAGAAAATCGGCCAATGTGCCAACGCTCCTTTAATAAACTCCTTTGGGACACAAGCTAGCCTAATGCCTCTGGTTCCTGGCTTGGCCACATGCTCTTAGGGGCATTTCCCATGACCTCGATTTTAGTAGGCTGCAAGGAGTTAAGGGCAGTGTGCTTTGGAGAATATTAGCACATTTTCCCAGGAAAGAATGTTTGTGAATAACCGTTTGTGATCTGGACAAAGAAATCAGAATCCGTTCTGTGAGTAGGGTGACAGGAGACTGGCCATGCGGGGGTGAGGACCGACATTGTAGACAATGTCTTGCCCCCTTGGCTTCAGATTATCCTGGCCTGCCATTGATGCCTGGCCCGTCCTCTCTGTGACTGTAAGACTTTTGGTCTGTTGTAGCAGCTACAAAATGGGCAGAATAACCGTTCCTATCTGATAACACTGGTGTGGGATTAAATTAAGCTGTGTGGGCAAGGGGGCAGCATATTGCTTGGTGTTCAGAAGGTGCCAGGGCTGAAGGTGTAGCTCGGCCACTAGGGTGCTGGCCAGGCAAGCATGAAGCCCTGGCCTCCATCCAGAGCACTGCATAAACCAGGCACAGGGATGCATGCCTGTCATTTTAGCACTTGGGAGATGAGTCAGGAGACTCAGAAACTCAAGGTCATCCTTGGCTACAAACAAACAGAAGCGTTAGTTAATGCTCCCTTCCCATGGCTGTCAGGCAGGCCATCTGTCCTTTCTTGATTGTGTGAACTTGGCCAACGCGTTTAACGTCTGCATCTCTGTTTCTTCCCTTTAAGATGGAGAAGATACCCAACTTTAAGGATCAGAAAAACTAAAATCCGGGGTTAGGGATTTAGCTCAGTGGTAGAGCGCTTGCCTAGGCAAGTGCAAGGCCCTGGGTTCGGGTCCCCAGCTCCGAAAAAAAAAAAAAAAAAAAGAAAAAAAAAAAAAACTAAAGTCTCTATAGACAGTATGTGTCCCCAAATAGGCACTAATCCACAAATCTTTATAACACGTTCTTTCTCTAGAAAGGCATGTGGTAGATATGCCACAGACACCTTCTGACTTAATATCTTCCCTGTACTAAAAAGTACTATGAATTTTTAAAAGTGTTTTGCTGGAGTCCTTTTGGAACATTCTAGTGGATTCTGATTTGCCTCTTGTTTCTTTGTTAAAAAATTATATATATTTAAATGTTAATTATACTGATGTTATTCATATTTTATTTTTTTACTTATGTTTATTTTACCTTATGTGTATGGGTGTTTATCTGTCTGTATGTGCACCGCATGCATGCAATGCCTGGGGAGGCCAGAAGAGGGCGGCATATCTGCTAGACCTGGAGTTACAGACAGTTGTTAGTTACCATGTGAGTGCTGGAAAACTGAATCTGGGTTCTCTGCAAGAGCAGTCAGAGCTTTTAATCTCTGATCCATCTCTGCAGCTCCATGTTCCCACGTCTTACATTCTTTTGTTGCGGGTCAGGCATCATGCATGAACTGCATATTTCACATTCTTTTGGTGGTGGCTTTGCGCAAGTCTGGTCCAGGGGTAAGGCATCTAGACCAGCAACAGGAATGCAGTAGTGTGAGCAGAGCACGTTCCCCCAGGATTTCGCATGTTTGTCCACACTGTCTCACTTTGGCCTTCCCACAATCCTTTGCTATCTTTCCGACAGGCTATGATTGTGACCATTTGACATTCGCCTGGGGAAGAGAGAGGTTCTATACACATCGATGATCACACAGAGCAGAGGCAAGTTTCGAAGTCAGGATGCAGCATCCCTCATTGGCACAGCTTGCCACATCCTGGGCTGTTTTCTTCTTCCTCAGAATTTCTATTCTGAAATCTTAATGCATCCCTGAGACACATGTGAAGTGGAAATTCCTGGTTTCTTTGGAAACTCAGTTGTGTCATATGTTTTGCTGGGGCAGGCAGGGGAAAGGTTATTTTGCTGAAGCGAGCACAGGTGAGAGAATGCTTTGCTGAAGCAGACACATGAGAGGGTGTGTAACCCCACAGATCATGGGAGGAGGCGCTGACA
The DNA here is from genome assembly GCF_011064425.1 of Rattus rattus. Lineage (NCBI taxonomy): Eukaryota > Metazoa > Chordata > Mammalia > Rodentia > Muridae > Rattus > Rattus rattus. Next base: position 210,594,159 of record NC_046154.1, read on the forward strand.
CTGGTTCGCCTTGCTCTGTATCCAAAATCTTCACTTACCATGACTTCATAGAGAGTAAACCTTCCAGAGAGCTTCTTGTGATATTCCTGTGGCTTCTCACAGACTTGGGCCAATGCGGAGCCTCCTAGTTTCTTCTTGCGGATTGGTGGGTGGTGATTGCTAGAGGACTGGACTGCAGCTGCTGATTCATGTTTGGTGTTTGCTAGAGGACTGGACTGCTGACAACTAAGATTGGAATCACCCCAAAGAACTATTTCTAAACAGGTCCACAACCCCGTTTGCCCTATTAACCTTTCCTTTCCACTACCTCTTGTGAGTGGTGGACTAAAACGGAGGTTGAAGCATTTAAGAGCCCTTACTGAAGTAGGTTTTGAAACAATCTAAGCTTATGCACACACGAAGGCAAGCAGTGGGAGATTGGTACTCATGGTCCTCAAGACGCACATGAAGGCAAGTGACAGAGACGGTGCAGCCTCTTGGTAGAGCAGGAAAGAGACTCAGTCTTGGTCACCTCAGCCTCAATAACTCTTGGATCATCTCTCCTCTTTCTTGTCTCTGCACTTCAGGTCCTGGAAGTGAGTGTGCTCCGTAGAGCAGCTGTCCACACGTGCCTCACGTAGGGTATGACTCTGTGCCCACCGCCCTGCAGTCGGAAGAGCTGGTGAAGCACGTAATGGGGTCATGAACTATTACTAAATTGATTTTCTGTTCTCCACTGTAGGCATATGATGGATATGCTAGAGACTGCTGATGAATGGAAATGTAGTATGGGCTGACAGCCAGGCTGTGGAATCCAGAAGCAAGTCCACCAGTTGTTTCAAACACTGCTGCCTCTGTCTCCCATGTCTCTGTTCAGCAAACAGGATGATGTCACCTGGCAAACACAAACGTGTTGCAACCCTTTCCTTTCCTATCGAGATGGTGTCTGCTTAGATGTGCTGCAGTGGGTGGGGCGATGACCTCACACGTGCTCGATCCAGCTGTGTCACACAGCTCTAGTGCTTGACCTCCTAAGTCATTATCTCATCTTTGTAAGAGCCAGCCACCTGTAGGTTCAGAAGACAGGAATCCAGATAAGTCCTCTCCGTGAGGACAACTGTTTGGGCCCTCGTACCTGATTCTGAAGAGTCCCACATTTAAAGTAACGTGACTGAAAAGCTCTCCTTTATGTGTCTTAATCCCTCGCAGAAGTCGGTGAACATTTTTGGAACAAAAGACATATGGCTGCCAAGGGAGGCTGAATCCGAAAACAGAAAGCACGTCTTTAAATCCAAGCCTTCTTTAAGTGTTGAATTAAAAAAAAAAGTTAGAGTTCAAAATAGCAACAGATTGTAAAATTACTCTCTGAGTGAGACTTTTCCTCCAGATCTAGTTGTCACCCCAAAGCGTTTCCTGTCCCTTCGAATCCCACCACTTTGGGTCAGACCCTCCTTCGGTCCAGGTCCAGTCTCACCAGACCAGGAAGCAGCTGTGGGAACTCATGCACCGTCTCACACCTGCCCCTTCACAGACTGCTCATTCCCTATGGGCCGTGCCCTGCACTGTGTAGAAACCACACGAAAGGCAGTTCCGAGGAGCTCTCCTGAGGCCTATGGGGAAGGAGAGGGTGAGGCCGGCTTTGCGGAGGTGAGAACACCCATTGCTTGCCTGATGAACAGCTTAGGTTCTGTCCCAAGGTCCTGGAACGTAGGCCACACAGTGAAGTTACCTTGGAAGGTAACAGATGAAGAAAGGTGGTGGGCGGGGCTTCCAGAGAGATGGACAGCACATACGTGCTTAGAGAAGGTAGCCACTTTCACCTGTCAGTATAGATGTTATGATATGATATATTAATTATGTGATGCTATATTTGTGTGGTTTACATAGAGATGGCCCTCACAGGTCCACAGGGAGTGACACTGTTAGGAGGTGTGGCCTTGTTGGGAGAAGTGAGTTTCAGTTTCTTCCTGCTGCCTGCAGATCAGTTCCTTCTCCAGCACTAGGTCTGCATGCCGCCATGACGGTAATGGACCAAACCTCTGAAACTGAAAGCCAGCCCCAATTAAACGGGTTCTTTTATAAGAGCTGCCTCTTTAAGACACCATGGTCATGGAGTCTCTTCACAGCAATGTAAACCCTAAGACTATATTATATTATTATATCACACCATGTTCTGTGATCTATCAACAAGGTCTCACATCTTATGCAGCCCAGAATGGGCTTGAACTCACTGGGTAACTGACGATGGCATTGCCTTCTGATCCTTATATCTTCACACCCCGAGCACCAATATTATAGCCATGGGCACCACATCTGGCAGCTCTCAGGGTAGCACCTAGGGCCTTATGCACACCAAGCAAACACCCCACCAACTGAGCTTCAGCCCCAGGCCACAGAAATAGAGATTTTTTTTAAATATATGAAATATTGACATTCTTCTTTTAAACAAGGTCTCAGTATATTATAGCCCAGGGTAGCCTCAAACATGGACCAACCCTCTTGTCTTAGCCTCAGTGTGTGGTTACAGACATGAGCCACCATACCCAGTTTCACCTTATCTTTCATCTTTAAAAACTTCTTTTTAAGTGTACATGTAGGTGTTTTGCCTGCATTTATGACTGTGCACCACCCGGAAGAGGGTGTCAGATCCCTTGAGCTGGAATTAAACATGGTGGTGAGCCACCAGGTGGGTGCTGGGAATCAAACTCAGGTCCTCTGGAAGAGCAGTCAGTGCTCTTAACCCCTGAGCCACCTCTCCTGAGCCACCTCAGATTCAGTTTTGTAAGGTTGAACTGCCGTGTCTTGTATCAGCCCCCGGAATGGCGAAGGGAGAGTTGGAACTTTAAGAGGAGGGCCCAGTGTTAGGTGACGGGGGGGGGGTGGGGTGGGGGTGGGGTGTGTGTGTTACTTAATGGGATCAATAAGGACTTAACTCACAATAAGGACTTGTGAGTTAAGAGGTAGACGGCTGTGAGGCTCCAGGAGTTTGCTTCCCTCTGCACACACACCATCCTTCCATCCTTTCCCTCTCTGTTCTCTGCCCCCCTGTGACGTGTGTGTGTGCCCGTGTGCGTGTGCGTGTGTGCGTGTGCATGTGTGTGTGTGCGTGTGCATGTGTGTGTGCATGTGCGTGTGTGTGCATTGTGTGTGCATGTGTGTGTATGTGTGTGTGCGTGTGCATGTGTGTGTGCGTGTGCATGTGTGTGTGCGTGTGTAGAGCCACTCAAGCAGCCTGAGAAACTTGTGCTGCCTGACCCTAGATGCTCTGTGACCCAAACCTCCCTCTATACCATGCTGAGCCTCAGGTAGTTTGCTATAGTGACAGAACGCAGGTCAACAGCAAACTGAAACCACACAGACACTATTCCCAAGACCCAAACAGAACACACTGCAGGCTGTGCTGTGCCTCTGAGCCGCCCCTCGGGCTGTGGGAGGAGCACACTGAGCGAGCACCCAGACCCAGCCTGTGCCCAGCCCCTACCAACTCGAAAAGGTCTTTGGCATGACAATTCTGGTAGTTTATCATATTTCAATCTTAATTTTATGGTTTCTTTTTTTTTTCTTGGTTTCCACCCACTCACTTTATACTATCCTGTTGTATGTGCCTCGGGAGAATCCAATCGGGAATTTAGAAAGGGAAGTCAATTACTAACTGCAGAATCGCCTCCTCCCCGTTCCTCCGGGCCCACCCATTGGGACTCATCTTCAAGTCAATGCTAAAATGATCCTGGTGGCTCCTCTCTTCTTTAAGTTATTGAGTTTGTCCTGGTCAAAGACCCTACTCTGGCCACAGAGAAGTAAGATAAAGTCAGAGGGTGGGAATACTTCAGGAAATTTGTTGGCTTGCCTGCCTGCCTTTCTTTCTCCCTCCCCTCCCCGTCCCCGTCCTCTCCTGAGAAAGCTATTGAAGCCACCATGAACCCTGGCTGACAATCCTGGGACACCCTCCATCTGTGTCTGCTTAGGGAAGAAAGTCAATTTTCCTTATCTCAGTCAAGCTATTTTTAGTCAGCTCTTTCTACTGAAATCTGATATAAAAGTATCCAGACTGATACCAAAAGAAAATTGTGAGTTATTAACCACACCCAGTTCACAAAGTCAAACTATTTTCCTATAGAAGATGAAGGCCGGTTACCAGGAGGGCTGTCACAATGAGCCCGGATGGAGCCCTGTGTGTTCTGGTGGTGGTGGTGGTGGTGGTTCTGTGTGTGTGTATGTATGTGAGTGTGTGAGTGTGTGTGTGTGTATGTGTATGTGTGTGTGAGTGTGTGAGTGTGTGTGTGTGTGAAGGTGTGTGTGTATGTATGTGAGTGTGTGTGTGAGTGTGTGTGTGTGTGTGTGTGTGTGTGGTGTGTGTGTGTGTGTGTGTGTGAGTGTGTGTGTGTGTGTGTGTGTGTGTGTGTGTGTGTGTGTGTGTGTGTGAGTGTGTGGTGTGTGTGTGTGGTGTGTGTGTGTGTGTGAATGTGTGTGTGTGTGTGTGTGTGAGTGTGTGTGTATATGTGTGTGTGTGTGTGTGTGTGTGTGTGTGTGTGTGTGTGTGGTGTGTGTGTGTGTGTGTGTGTGTGTGTGTGTGTGTGTGTGTGTGTGTGTGTGTGTGTGTGTGTGTGTGTGTGTGTGTGTGTGTGTGTGTGTGTGTGTGTGTGTGTGTGTGTGTGTGTGTGTGTGTGTGTGTGTGTGTGTGTGAGTGTGTGTGTTTGTGTATGTGTGTGTGTATATGTGTGTGTGTGTATGTGTATGTGTGTGTGAGTGTGTGTGTGTGTGTGTGTGTGTGTGTATGTGTGTGACTTTAGTACTTTCACTCAGTGAGCATTGGCCTGGCTAACTGTTGTGGGCCTACAGTGAAGAGAAATAGGAGAAACTAGACACATGTTTAGACACAGCCTCATAAAATCCTGGGGATGAAAGGTGAAGGAGACGGCTGCTAAAACTGAATAAATACATTTTACTTTCACGGTTTACATTCTTACACTGTTAGAATTACTGCTAGGCTGTTGCTGATTTTTCTACTGTATTAAAGAGCTTAACTATTTTTGGTTCTCCTATTCTCAAAAGTGTGATTTGTAAAACTGAACTCCACAACCCTACCTGGTTAGGGCAACCCTAAACAGATAGGCAGGAGTGGCCTGGGAGAAGCCACAGTCACTGCCATGAGGCTCTGGGCCCGGATACGTCACAGCTTTGATCTGAGCAACCTCTCCCCAGCTTTAGGTTTCTTCCACCATTGCCCATTGCTTAACCCCATCAAGGCTACAGAGATTGCTGTTGATGCTGATGTTGACCGTGGGTGATCCATGGAGATCCTGCAGCTTCGGATCTGCAGGACTGGCCCTTCACGTGGGCTACATATTGGGGTGAGCCAAATCACATCCTTGGATCTAGGCTTGGAAGGTAGCTAAGGTAGTCAGCCCGCCAGTTCTCCAACAGGGCAAGCTCTTGCCGCGTTAAGATCACCCAGTCCTGGGTTGGGGATTTAGCTCAGTGGTAGAACGCTTGCCTAGCAAGCACAAGGCCCTGGGTTCGGTCCCCAGCTCCGAAAAAAAAAAGAAAAAAAAAAAAAAGATCACCCAGTCCTGCAGCCAGCAAGGAGCAGGCCAACTCTCCTGTTTTCACAGCCTTGGTGCATATTAATTACATAGAATACTGGGTTTTATCATGGCATTTCCATGTGTGTGCCCACGTGTGCCCATTCCTCCAGAGCCAGCCCTACTTGTTGACCAGACAAGGTGCAGGGCCCTCTCTCCCAAGTACCGCAGTTGGTGAGGGGCAGAGCCAGATCTCCTGTTCTCATGACCCCGGGGCCAGCTCTCCCACCTGCCACAGGTAGCATGTATAGTGTGTGTGTGTGCGTGCATGCGTGCGTGCGTGCGTGCGTGTGTGTGTGTTTGTGTATTGCATGTAAGCTAAGTGTGTATGGATGCCTTAGGGGACCAGAGGTGTCTGTGCCACTGTCAGAGTCTAACCGGATGGCGGGAACTGAATCAGGTTCTCTGGAAGAGCAATAGTTTCTCTTAGCTACTGAGCTATTTGTCCTGCCCATAAAGCAGACTTTAAAAAACCCTGATGCCTCAGCCCTCATCAGAGACTTGGAGTAGATGGGAGTTGTAGAGACCTACAACTGGTCAGTGTGCAGAGAACCAGAGACATCAGCGTGCTCATCCCTCCCAGGGATCTACTGAGGAGAGGCAGTAAGAGCTGGAGGAGGTGGGTGACTTCAAGAAAGCAGTGCCTTTCTGGCATGACAAAGCACATACACAAATGAACTCACAGGAATTGTGATGACATGGGTTACCTGGGTAATCTCAATCCAGAACAATCTCAGCATAAAGGGTTGGGGGGGGGGGAAGCATAGGCATCTGATTGCTTCTGGGAGAAAGAAAACTAAGTTCCTTTAAAGGTGTGAACCTGGTATATTAACAACAACCAGGGTGGGCCCCATGCTTAATATCAGCCGACACAAACTGGGCTAAAAGGGACTCAAGAGTCCTTGGGTGTGGTGCCTTTGATCCTAGAAGACAGAGGCAGGCAAGTCTGTCTGAGTTTGAGGACAGCTTGCTTAACATAGCAAGTTCCAGGACAGCAAGGGATACACGGAGAAACCTTGCCTCAAAACAAACAAACAAACAAACAAACAAACAAAACTGAGAGAGAGAGAGAGAGAGAGAGAGAGAGAGAGAGAGAGAGAGAGAAGAGAGACAGGGACAGGCATAGGGACAGACAGAGAGACATAATATAAAGTTGGGTAGGGAGATGAGGATTTGAGAGAGGCAATAAATTATGATAAAAAATATTGTATGTACATCTCAAAGAATTAATAAAAATATTATTTAAGCAAAACCAAACAACAACAATAACAAAAAACAAAACAAACCACTGGAGTGAAGTGAGGTGGAACTGTTTCTTCCCTTTCCTTGACATTCAAGGCCCCCTGCAAAGTCAAAGGCTCAGATGTAGGCTCCTCAGCTGCCCGGTGGGAAGACTGACTTCAAAGACACCATAGAGCTGAACAAAAGTGTGTCTCCTTCAAGGTTCTCTTCCCCGGCTTCTTAATATCTGTCTTATAGCTCAGTGCTGCACCTGCAGCTAATAGATAATGTATCCAAAGAGTGAAGCAAATCCGAAAGGTCACCGTTTCAACCCTGTCTGTCTTCAAGTGAAATGTTTGGTTCAAAGCAAAAAAACAGTCAAGTTTATTTAGGGGACCGGTGGCTTGGATAACGGTTGAAGAAAGGGGGTCTGGGTAGAAATAGAGACCCATCACTTCGTCCTTTCTAAAGCCCACATTTTATAACGACTGATTGGCCTTAAAGGGAAACATTTCACTAGATGGGGCTTGGAAAACAGCATGCAACCTGGATTCAGTATTTCAGGACTTAGTTCTTATCTGTTCAGAGCTGACGGTGTGTCTCAAGAAGGTGTCTGCTCCTGTGGTCTGTACTGCACGCACGACCCTCTCCGTATGCACAGCAGATGTTAATGATGCTGTAGGACCCAGGCCTCTCCGTCCACCTGGTCACCACCGGATTCTGAGCCTTAGTACACACCATCCCTCCTGGACTCCAAGATGGACACCTTCCCCTGGGCTAGCTGTGGGAACTGCAGCAGGATGCAGAGTGGCATCCTCAGATGACTCCAGACACAGGAAGCCGTACGTCCATTCTCCAGGCAGGAAAGTCTAACTTAGCATAGTCAGAGGGTCTGCCAAGAGGGGGACCTAACCCCCAAACCCCTTGTGGCTGTGGTGTCCTGCTTTCCCAGGCTTCTGTCAGCACCTGTGTGAGTGCCCTCCCTTCTGCTTCGAGCTATTATGGGTTGGTTCGTAAGTTAACACCCATGTGCTGCTACTCCAAGAACTCTCTGTGGCTTCCTGGGTGAATATCAACATAGAAATCTTACTATACAAGAAGGGTGCGTGTGTGTGTGGTGTGTGTGTGTGTGTGTGTGTGTGTGTTCCTGTGTGGATATCAACACAAGAATCTTAATACACAAGAAAGGGATATGTGCATGTGCATGTGTGAGTGCATGCATGAATGTTTGTGTCTTTCTGAAAATGACTTTAAAATAAGCACACACAGCCTCAGACCCACACACAGCCTCAGACCCACACACAGCCTCAGAATCACACACAGCCTCCCACACACAGTCTCAGACACACACACAGCCTCAGACCCACACACAGCCTCAGACCCACACACAGTCTCAGACCCACACACAGCCCCACAGTCTCAGACCACACAGCCTCAGACCCAGACCCACACAGCCTCAGACCCACACACAGCCTCAGACCCACACACAGTCTCAGACCCACACACAGTCTCAGAATCACACACAGTCTCAGAATCACACACAGTCTCAGACCCACACACCTCACACACAGTCTCAAACTCACACACAGGCTCAGACACACACACAGCCTCAGACCCACACACAGTCTCAGAATCAGACCCACACACAGCCCCAGACCCACACACAGCCTCAGACCCACACACAGTCTCAGACCCACACACAGCCTCAGACCCACACACAGTCTCAGACCCACACACACACACAGCCTCAGACCCACACACAGCCTCAGACCCACACACACACACAGTCTCAGACCCACACACACAGCCTCAGACCCACACACAGCCTCAGACCCACACACAGCCTCAGACCCACACACAGCCTCAGACCCACACACAGTCTCAGACCCACACACAGCCTCAGACCCACACACAGTCTCAGACCCACATAGTGTCTACAAACATGTTTTTACTACCCTGCAGACAAGGCATTACTGCATGTGAAGCCGAGAAGACAAGTAAGGCAGAAGGGTCACTTCAGGACAGGAGAGGAATAAACTTGTCCACAAATTATATAACACATGAATTGCATAATACATTAGCAAGTAACATGTTACTTCTCAAACTCTCAGCAGAATAAAGACTATTCCCCCGATCTTTTTCTTCTGTTCAATATTAAAAATGAGTTAGGATGTAAAATCGAATTGTTTCAAACCTGTAATAACCCACACTTAGAGACAATACTAAAAGGATCAGAGACCTGCTATTCTCCCTTGTAACTAAGCTGAAACAGGCTTTCTGACACAACACAGTTGTTTTCTTAACATTTGCCGCCCTGAGCAGTTTCGTGACCCGCCCCCCGCCGCCATCCATGGTCCCTGCTTTGGTTGTAAGTTATCTTGTCAACTTTTCACATGTGGAGAGAAGAGGCCCACCATTGTCTTATGAGGTGGACTCGGACTTTATGCTGGACCCCCTTCAATCTCTACTCCCAGGGTCTACAGCATGCAGCTAGCACACAATGTACTAACCAACCAGTTTTCTGTCGCTGTGTAACAAACAACCCCAAGATAGAGGGCTCCATATTGTGTTGCCTTTCCTATAACTCACCACTCTGTATCAGGAGTTCTGGGAGAACGTCCCTTGGTGGTTTTCCTCACCGTGAGATGGTATTCTCCCTCTGACAATTGCTCTGGTCAAGAATAATGGCCTTGCTCATATATCTAGTAGGGACAATTAGAACACTGGTGGTTTGAATAAGAATGCTACCATAGGCTCACATATTTAGTTGGCCCCCAGTTGGTGGCATTGTTTGAGGGGAATTATGGAGCCTGTGGAAAAGTTTGTTATTGGTCAAGGGCTTTGAGAGTTTATAGCTTGGCCCCATTTCCTGTTCACTAGTTCATTCTCTGCTCTGTGTTTGTAGTTGAAGACGTCATCATCTATCAGCTTCCTGCTCTGGCTGCCTGCGGCCAGGACTCCCTCATCATTATGGACTCTCCCTTCTGGAACTGTAAGCCAACAGAAACTCTTCCTTCCCTGAGTTTATCACAACAGAAAGGAACTGACAGGCATATGACTTGGGCCCTTTGCTTTTCTTAGTAACCCAGGTCTTTCCCTGTGGGGGAGCAGAGGAAGCTCTGAGTGAGTGTTGTTGACATGATACAGCTACTCAAAAAGCCTCAGACCCACGGGGAGTGGCACCCCGGCCCCCCCCGCTACCCCCTCCTCCAGTAAAATCAAGGCATGACAAAGCCTTTTTCTCTCAGTGAGATGTCTGCACTATGGGCAGAAATGAGCAGCTGCAGCTTCCTCCTGCTGGATGACTGCAGCCTGAGACTGCTCCCTCCAGAGGTCTATATAGACTAGCTAGCCTCTCCCACTGTGCTGCACTTAAAAACAAATGCGGAGCTTCTGGGTTGCTGTGCAGTAACGGTGCTGTTCCAGCAGGGGGAGCACGACCTACCTGACAGTCCGTACGTGTGTCTCTAACCCAGTCAGGCTAATCCCGAAGCCTTGCCAGACAGGGCATTTCCCTGTGCCTGCCCCTTCCAGTCCAGCAGTTGGACTTCTTACTTTTAAGAGTCAAGTACCCCAGCAGCAGCGGTTTTCAACTGACAAAGTGAGTCTTAACACTTGGATCTGGTCCAAGTAGACACACAGCCAACATAATTGAAGCAGAATAGACAACGTCCGTCTCCTATAAAGACGATAATCGCCCAGCTAGTTATGAATGGGCGCTCACAGTTTTAAGGAATTTCCATATGCACAAGAGAAAAGAGCTACATATTTTCTGCTTTTTAGCCAAAAGGCTCCCAGATGCCTCCCCTCAAATGAATGGCCAGCGAGCGATTTCCTGGAGCATATTACCTGTTGTCAGCTATTCATCCACCAAAATCTTCAGAGAGGGCACAGCTGTGAGGTGGTTGTGAGCCTGGATGTCTGGTAGGTTTTCCCTCCCCTGTGCTAGGCTCAAAATGGGCCATAAAGATGTCCTACCTTCTAATCCCACAAAGGCAGCTCTGAGGCATTGAGTCAAATTGACTTTGCAAATGGAATTCGGTTAAGGATGCTGCAACAAAGTGCTTATCTCACGTTGCCTGGGCATACACAATGTGACCACAAGGGCCCTTATAACTGGGATGGAGGAGACCAGGGTGGCTAGTGGGAAAAGCAAAAGTCAGAAGCAGTGGGCGGCCTCTGGAAGTTAGCACAGACAGGGAACAGGTTGTCCAGTTGGCGCTTTGACGTTAGCCCCAGAGCTGGCTATGGAGAGCAGCAAAAGAGGGCTGGTGGTGGTGCCACACCCTGGCTTTCTCTTGAGGACTCCTTCTCTCTCACGGATGTTTTAACGTTTCTGTGACCAGATAGAGTGGAAGAGAACTGTGGATTTGGGGACCAGGACAAATGAGGGGGAGTTGGCACTATGAAGTGTTCTCCTAGGGGCTGCAGAGATGGCTCAGTGGTTGAGCACTACTGCTCTCACAGAGGACCCATGTCTGAGATCCACTGCCCTCTCCTGGCCTCGGGGGGACCCTTCATCACCCCTTGAAAGACACACATGCATGCACACAGTAAGAATAAATCTTAAATGGAAAGGGCTCTTTTATTGGAGTAGCCTATCCTTGGTCTGCCAAGTTAACCTCTCTAGGCAGTTTTGAGTCTGGGGCAGATGGGTGTGGCCAGCCACCTTTTCCTGGTCAGCATCCTAGAAACAGGGTGTCTGTAGCTGGGAAGGACACCGAGGAGATTCTTCAGACAGTTCAGTCCATCTGTCATCACGTCCATCTGACACTGGCACTGAGGGTCATGTCCCCCGAAGAAAACAGGCAGAATGCAGGAATGCCCGGACACAGGCCTGGAATCCCTCCGGCTTCAAGGCCACATGAGTGCTCTTTCCTGTCTCAGGGACCCGGGCTCCTTGTCTCTCTAGGACTCTGGATAAATAAGCAGGGAGTGCAGGTCCAAGGAGGAAGCATGGGCTGACATCAGTTCTAAGTCTGAGGCCTCGGATGAGTCTGTCTGCTAACAAAGCCCGCGTTCCCATCTCTGAGTGATGTTGGGATAGCTCCCTAACCAGGCCTTGGGAATGAATCCAAAGAGGGAACGAGTAAGATGACTCAGCAACCAGAGAGTGGCAGACATTTCTAGCTGCTGACCGAGCTCTGCTACCCAGTTTATAGGACTGCAGCAGGAGCAGTGCTGGGACACTTTGCTCTGGGATCACTGACAAGGAGCATGCTGTCCTGTCTAGCTACTCAGTCAATGGCCTCACCCGGGGCTGAACAGAAACTCAAATCCCTTCGAACCCGGACCTTCAAAACCAGTTAACCAGGCATGAGAGTGGCCTAAATTCGCCTACATGATTCCAATGTATGACTGAAGTCTTACATTCAGGCCTCTGTGTATTATGTCACTTCCCCTAAATGCTTGCCCACCTGCCCCTTGAAAGCCTGCTGATTAGCTAGGTGGTGGTGGCGCACACATTTAATCCCAGCACTCTGAAGGCAGAGGCAGGCGAATCTCTGAGTTTGAGGCCAGTCCAGGATAGGACTACACAGAGAATCTTGGTTTCTAAAAACAAAACAAACAAACAAACAAACAAACAAAAAGCCTGCTTATTTTCAATTGAGCATCTGAGGACAGCAAGTAGTCCAGAGCGTTTTGTTGTTGTTGTAGTTGTTGTTGTTTGGAAAAATTCTTGTATGTGTGTAGACTTAACTGTCTGCTTCATCCTACCACTACCCCTAGTCCTTAGAATCAGGCCTGAGCCGTGGAAAGCCCTGAGCTGTTGCAGACAACCGGCTACATAGCTTGACGATTTGTACATTTCACACTCACAGGCTTGTGGTGAATGAATAACGTTTGAAAGATTTCAGAGAGAAGGAGGGTTTATCAATGCAGACTCCAGGCTTTGAGAGAAAAGCCTGCTGTTAGGGCTTGGGAAAGTCCCTAAAATTACCTTCAAGTTGAGTTCGGTCCACAGCGCCATCTGCTGAGCAACTGTAAACTAGGTTTAGCCTAAATTTCCCTCAAGGGCTAAATCCACAGATTAGCTGGAAAGAGAGACTGGTCAGAGGCATGCCTGACACACCCAGCCGCTTGAAGTACACCATTGTGTATGTGCAGTGTGTGTGTGTGTGTGTGTGTGTGTGTGTGTGTGTGTGTGTGTGTGTGTGTGTGTGTGTGTGTGTGTGTGTGTGTGTGTGTGTGTTTCTGCCGGGCTGACACAATACATTGGTTAAGATTTCGCATGATTCACAAACATAAAACCAAAGATTCTTTGGGTCTGAGTCAGGGTAATTGGCCTAGAGAATCTTGAAATAACTTTAACAAGCGAAAAATATCAATCATGAGCTCAGTGGGAGCCGCTGCTGTCTTTCAACATTTGTCGCTTTGGGGCAAGAAGATGGGAACCACATCAAGGACTGACTTGTGGCCTTTGATCCGTTTCCTGGATTGAGAAAGGCAGGGACCCAGCTGTTGGAAAGGTCATCCCAGGGTCGTAATCAAGTCTCCGAAGCTTCGCCTCTGCTCACTTAGCTTAGATGAGCTTGGCCTTTTGATTCCCCCTCAGCCTAAGGAAGAATGTGTATCTTCTCACTGTGAATCTTCTCTTTGTCTCTTTTGCATGCGTGTACGTGAATGCCCGCGTGCATCCACACAATCTAACATATTTAGGACCTTCACTCCGCCCCACATGTTGCTAGAATGGAACTGGACATAATCTCAGGAGAGCTGAGGTAAAAGCTCACCTCAGCAAAAGCTCCTCACGCTGCGGGGCTTCTACTCTGTGATGTCGTGTGCAGAGCCTCATGCTGCGGGACTTCTACTCTGTGGTGTCGTGTGCAGAGGACACGTTAGCCCGAAACAAGCGTGCCTCACAGTGAGGTGTTGAGGCTCTTACTGTTATGCCAGGTCACCAGTGGCTCTCCAAAGTTTGGAAGGAACAAATAAAAGACAATCAGCTTCTAGTGTGGGCCAGAGGGAAGAGTGAGCATCGACGGATTTCCCAGTAGGGAGTTTTTATATTTTAGACTACGTCACAGGGAAACAGATAAGTTAAGGATAAATTTTTGCTCCTTGTTTGAGCAGGTGAAAGACAACTTTGTTTTTTATGAGTTAATTTGATCAATAACCAATTGTAATAAATCTTCATTCATGCCATGTGAAGGAGGGCACGATGAAGGATTCCATAACCAACAAGATTGTTGTCTAATTTTGGCTAAAGTTTTGGCTAGAGACATTTTTATGACTAAGCCAGTTACTGTGCTGTTCCCACGTGTAAGAATCGGCAAATCAAGTTACCTCTCTGTTTGATGTTCTTGAATTTTTATTTTCTGTAGCCAAGATCTTTAGGGGGTCTTTCCCTGTCATATCGGATCCATATCACTCTGGAAGGGGTCCAAAGCCCTTTCTTCTTTCCTACTAACACAAATATAGAACCTGTCTTCCAGAATAGCATGAACTTGATCCAGTAACCCAATATCATCAAAGGTATTAATTGTTTCAATTTAGTAGCTTGACCTCTCTCCCAGAGGAATTTTAATATAACAACCAAACACATTTTGATAATTAAAACAATTCAAAGCAATTAAAACAATCTAAACAAATATCTGTTGAGATAGTGCACCTGATACCTACATGATATCAAGCCTAAGTATACTTGAATTCTCCCTTCTGTAGAGATTAATGTCTCTGATGATGCATGTGTCCCCTTTCTCTTTATATAAGTTGAATTAGCATATGTTTCTACTATCTGCCTGAGACAAGGTTTTCCCACTTACCTCTGTTCTTTGACCTACAATTTATGATCAATTATTTACTCATCCGTGTATACTTAAATCCTCCCATCTATGGAGATTACTGTCTTTGTGGGTATATAATTATACCTCCTTTCTCTTGATATAACTTGGAATAACACCCTTTTTATGTATTCAACTTCAATTAAATTCCTTTCTGTTTTCTGTATGATCCTATTTTTAGGCTGATTTATTAATGAATGCCATGGTATAAGCTATCCCAGAATTCCCATGTAGACCATGTTCCTAGAACCCAGTGCTTGCCCGACAAAAACTTTTTCAATTTTCCTTTAAAGCATTTTTTCTCATGAATTCTCCCTTCTCTCTCCACGCCTCTGTTTCCTACATTTGAGATAAAAAGCCTGGATTTCTTTATTCCTTGTGTTGTGGGTTGCCCTGGTGCTTTTGTATTCTGATGTTAATTCTGCTTCCTCAAAAAGGGGCTGCCCCAATGAGTGGATCACGAACTCAGGTGTTTTCATGTGAACCTTCTCCAAATTTTAAGTGGTCAAATAAAGGCTAAAGCCAGTGATTGGGCAGTGGAAGGGAAAAGTGGGGCTGGAGGTTTTAAAGAGTGGAAGAAGGTGGCAGGAAGAAGACAGAGGAAGAGGAGGTGGAAGGAAGATAGAACAGAACCACATGGCCCAGAGAAGCAGTAAATAACAAGGGGTCTCATAGCTGGGGAACAGAGTAGTGTAGTGATAAATCTGCCCGATCTAGCATGCGGTTTATAAATATTGTAACTGAGTTGTGTGTTTTTACATGGACTTATTGAGGTTGGAGATTTACTGCAATATCCGTGCGTACTTAAGAGCATTTAAACAATTACCATTATACTACCTTCTATCCTTAAAAACAATTAAAGCAAATTTCATTCATCTCTTTATCTGGTTGCAGGAGACAGGCAACTTCCACCATTTGTCTCTGACTGACTTTCGAGTAGCCTGTCTCTTTGCAAAGCAGGGGCTCCTAGTACCTCTGAGCCCAAACTCTCTGTACTAGTTCTAAACCCACAGGAAGAAATTCCCACTTGGGATTTCTTGGGCAAAATCTGTAGCCTACTGAGAAGCCAATTCTTCCCAACTCTTCATCTAAGTCATGGTGGGTGTTCTCCACCTGAGAATCTCTAAGTAATTTTCAACAGTGGGTACGTGCCTTCCATTTTGCATGCCATCTATTGTGGTAAATTATTAAAGAGTCTTCCCTATGCTTGGGGGGTGGGGCGGTGATCACACGTTCACAGCACCTACTCCAGAGGCTCTGGATCTTGGACAGGGGAAAGATACACACACACACACACACACACACACACACACACACACACACACACACATCTTCAATATTTTAATATGTCTTGGCTAGCTCAATGGATAGGTCACTCTTGTACTTCCATGTGGCTAACACACTCCCCTCCAACGTTCCAGAGTTAATACTTGCTAAATCTTTATTTCATCGCTGCTACCCCAGACCCAATAGGGGGAGTGGCCCCTAGAGCCGCTTTCCCTGATTCTAACTTGTCGGTGGGCTCTCCCTCCTGCACCTTTTCCCATATGGTCCATCTTCTTTGCCCTCCTCTAGGTGGAATTCCTCTTCCTGTTTCTGCATTTCTTTCCCAGGAATCCTAAAAGCCCCACCTCTATCCCCCTGCCCAGCCATTGGCCACTGCTTCTTTATTGACAAGTCAAAAAACCAACTGTTGGCAGGACCTGCAGTGGACATGTGAATTCCCACGTAAGCTCAAATCAAATCCCCAACAGTTTCTTGCAGGGCTGAAAATTTGGCTGTTCGCACTGTAGACAACCCTGCTTTCTAGCAATGGTGAAGAAATGGTATTGCTTGTAAATTGGTTCTTCTGGTTAGGTGGACAGGGAGTGGCATTAATGATGAACGATATCCACGAAGGCTCACAGCAAGGATCTCAGTTCATAGCACCACCAGCATGCACCTGGACCATTCTTTGGTAACTCAGGAAACCGTCATCTTGTAGCTTGTAACTCGGCATCAGCAGAAGGCCAGTGACTCAGACCAGGAGCAACATCTCAATTTGAGCTTCTGGGAATTGAAACTCTAAACAATTTGAAATTTATTTTAAACACACCCATAATGTGTTTATGTATATGTGGGCTGTTTTGAGCAAATCAAATGTTACTGTGGCGTTCACACGCTCTTGGTTTTTGCTTTGTTTTTTTTAAGTCATTCTTTTTTAAATTTTAAAATTAAAAACGATTTAGATGATTAAAATTTTTATTTTCTCTGTGTGTATATGTCTACATGTAAGTGCATTATACATGTGTAGTACCTGTGTCAGTCAAAAGAGGGCGCCAGATTCCTTGGAACTGGAGTCACACAGGCTGTTGAGCTGGCACGTGGGTGTTGGGAATGGAACCTGGGTCATCTGAAAGAGCAACAAGTGCCCTTAGCCACTGAGCCTCTCCAGCCCTTGCTCTTGGGAAACTTTAAGCACTGACGTTCTGGGCTCTGCTGGGTAACTGACTAGTTGCTCTACATCCAAAAGCCATTCGGTGTTTGCATGGCTTCCACGGTTGCTATCTCCCTTTACCCAACAAACGTCTGTGGAACTGACACCCTGCTTTATGTTTTGTGTCTGCTCTGATCAGTTGGACACATGCCAAGCAAACTGCTAAATATGTATAATTACATTATAATGATAATAAATTAAATATAATTACAATTTATAATTACATTTATAATAGAGGTCTTGGAACGATGGCTCAATGGTTAAGAGTACTGACTGCTCTTCCAGAGGTTCTGAGTTCAATTCCCAGCAGCCACATGGTGACTCACAACCATCTGTAATGGGATCCGATGCCCTCTTCTGGTGTGTCTGAAGACAGCTACAGTCTATGCATCTAAATAAAATAAATAAATCTTTAAAAAAAATTTCAATTTAATAATAGGCTATAAAATCAACCAAGTACCAGACCTTAGTGGTATGCCTATAATTCAAGCACTTAGAAAGCTGAGGCAGGAGGACTGTAAGCTCCTGGACAGCCTGGGCTATACAGTAATACTGCCTTTAGAGCCACACATGGCCAATGGCTGGCCAACTCTTCTGCCAACAGCACCCAGATCCAGGGCTTTGAGTCAGCCTACCCCAACATCTACTCCATCTACGAGCACCTGGAGCTTGTGGAGAAGCCGGTCCTACAGAACCAGAGACCACTGAATAGGGCCATCGTAGGCCCGCACTGGCTATCCCTCAGCTTGGAGCTGCTGTGACCCAACCTTCTCTGCTTGCCCTGTTGGGAGATCAGGGAGGAAGGTGTGCATGTGGTATTGTCTGCAGGCTATAAGCACAAAGGTAGAGCCCAGTGAGCCTCAGGAAGCAGACACGAAGGGCTGGGAGGGAAGCAGCCGCATGGATCCCTGCATCTGGATGCCCTGCCTAGCTGCGGGATCGTCCTGACTGTGGCCCACAGCAGGATATTCAAGACTAGTCTTGGCCCAGTACTTATGGTGCAGTATTTATGGTCCAGTATCAGAAACCACGAATCTTGAACCACACCAACAATTCATGGCAATGAATATTTACATGTAGAGCTGTTTGGTCAAAAAGAGAAAAAAAACATACTGTGTGACACTTGCTTCCAATGTCACTACAATGAATGACAGAGAAGTGGGGATGTTCATGTGCAGTAGAGAAAGGTAAAACTAGAGACGAGATGCACAGATAGGTGTGAGTGAAGGCTACAGGTTATCACCAAGGGCCACTCAGTTTCTGTGCTCTATGCTACCACCTGAATCCATGTTGCCCATGGGCATGATATGATATGATATGATATGATATGATATGATATGATAGTGAGTTGCTAAGAAAGACAGTGCTACTGGGGGGTTGGTGGCTGGGTTGATAAAGTGTAAAACTGTTGTAACCTGTTGTGGTTAGAACACAATTCGTGTTTAAAAACCGATCACTAATTTCCATTCCTAACAAAGCATTTGATGTGCTTTCAAATCCACACTGGCATTTTGGCCAGCAGGTGGCGATATTGTGTCACGGGGAGGGGGGGGATGAGACAACCTGTGGTTTTTTTTTTTTTATTTATTTATTTATTTATTTATTTATTTATTTATTTATTTTTTATTAACTTGAATATTTCTTATATACATTTCGAGTGTTATTCCCTTTCCCGGTTTCCGGGCAAACATCCCCTTCCCTCCCCCCCTTCCTTATGGGTGTTCCCCTCCCCACCCTCCCCCCATTGCCGCCCTCCTCCCGACAGTCTAGTTCACTGGGGTTCAGTATTAGCAGGACCCAGGGCTTCCCCTTCCACTGGTGCTCTTACTAGGATATTCATTGCTACCTATGAGGTCAGAGTCCAGGGTCAGTCCATGTATAGTCTTTAGGTAGTGGCTTAGTCCCTGGAAGCTCTGGTGGCTTGGCATTGTTGTACATATAGGGTCTCGAGCCCCTTCAAGCTCTTCCAGTTCTTTCTCTGATTCCTTCAACGGGGGTCCTATTCTCAGTTCAGAGGTTTGCTGGACATTCATTTGCTGTATTCTGGCTGTGTCTCTCAGGAGCGATCTACACTTCTGCACTTCTTTTGCTTCATCCATCTTGTCTAATTGGATGGCTGTATATGTATGGGCCACATGTGGGGCAGGCTCTGAATGGATGTTCCTTCAGTCTCTGTTTTAATCTTTGCCTCTCTCTTCCCTGCCAAGGGTATTCTTGTTCCCCTTTTAAAGAAGGAGTGAAGCATTCACATTTTGATCATCCGTCTTGAGTTTCATTTGTTCTAGGCATCTAGGGTAATTCAGGCATTTGGGCTAATAGCCACTTATCAATGAGTGCATACCATGTATGTCTTTCTGTGATTGAGTTAGCTCACTCAGGATGATATTTTCCAGTTCCAACCATTTGCCTACAAATTTCATAAACTCGTTGTTTTTGATAGCTGAGTAATATTCCATTGTGTAGATATACCACATTTTCTGTATCCATTCCTCTGTTGAAGGGCATCTGGGTTCTTTCCAGCTTCTGGCTATTATAAATAAGGCTCAATGAACATAGTGGAGCACGTGTCTTTTTTTATATGTTGGGGCATCTTTTTCAACCTGTGGTTTTTGTTTGTTTGTTTATTTGGTTTGGTTTTTTTTTTGTTGTTGTTTGTTTTGGTTTTTTCTTCTTTTTTTGATACCCCCAACCAATTTCTGCCTAGGTTTGAGTCTGGTGGGTTCCGCCTTACAGCGAGGGGATAGGGGGCACGATGCTTCAGGCCACACACTCGTCGCGGCTAGATGTTGGGTGGCTCTCCCTAGGATCTCAGCAAGGACTGGGTCAGCTCTGGAATCTGCATTAGGGTTGGATGGGCCCACCTGGGCACGGAAGAGCGGGCACAGTCAGAGTTCCCCATTGCAAAGGCAGGTAACAGAAAGGTGTTGTACTTTTCACTTCGAGCCCCTGGCCTGCCATTTTGACTATGAAAAGCCCATTCAAAATGTGATACAGACAGACCGTAAACGTGTGGTGACTGAGAGGTGGGAGTTCTGGCACGCGTTAGGCCTTGGGATCAATCCCCAGTGTTGCATGAAATTGGTGTGGAGGTAGGAGCTGGAGATAAGGCTCCGCTGTTAAGAGCATTTGCTGCTCTTCCAGAAGATCTGGATTTGGTCTCCAGCACCTACGTCAGGTGACTCACAACTGTCTGTAACTCGAGTTCCAGGGTGGTGTCTTCCTCTGGCCTCAAGGAGGATCAAGCACACACGTGTCTCACATACACACATGCAGGCAAACATTCATACAATAAGATACAAATTAAAGAAAAGCTAAACAGGTGTGGGGTACATGTCTTTAAATCCAGTGCTCAGGGAGGGCAATGGGGAGGGAGGGATCCAGAATGAACTCAACTCAGGTCTCCAATTATATTTGAAAAACGAACAAATAAAAACAGCAAGCCAGACAATGGCAGCGCTCAGGGGGCAGAGGCAGGTGGGTCTCTGAGTTCGTGGCCAGCCTAGGTTAAGAGTAAGTTATATCCAAGTCTACACAGGGAAACCCTGTCTCAAAAAACTAACAATAAATAAATAAATTTAATTAAATAAATAAAGTTACAAAAACAGGCCACAGGAAGTATCTTTTTGGGTTCTGATGGTGCCAAGTTTCCGTTGCTTATGGTTTTATGCTTGCCTCTCGCCATCTGGTTATCTCTGGTGTTAGCTGGCCTCGCTGTCTCTGACTGGAGCCTGTCCCTCCTGTGAGCATGGTTATGATGGACCTCCTTGAGTCAGACTGTCTTTGGGTGTGGGAGAGGGTCTGGAATGCCCAGTCTGTAAGAGCCCACTCATTATGTATTCCGTGATTTGATGGCCACTGAGGTGGAGGGGGCCGTGGAGGATGGCTCTCAGACTTCTGGTTTTGAGTAACTGACCTAGCCTCAGAAGTGAAGCATTTGGGAGACCCACTCACCTTTTCTTCCTTTCCCCTCCCCCTCTCACGGACTCACTAGGCTGAGTGCTGACTGGAAACCTCTCCCTCATCTCCTTATCCCCTTTGGAGATTGTCTGCTATCCACTCTCCTTCAGCGTAGCTTCCTGAAGACCAGGAAGACCACAACCCTTCTCCATGCCCATCTGGATACCTGTCCCGAGAACCCTATCAGGACCCAGGTCTCTTTCTCACACCAGAAACACCTGGCTGAGCCCCTCTCAGGGCTGGGATTAGAAGCAGGCCCAACAGTTTCAGTGCAAACAGAACCCTTGGCAACCAACACACACACCCCTCACACACACACCCCTCAGTTTCAAGGTACATGGTAGCATTCTCTGTGTAGCCCTGGATGTCTTGGAATTTGCTCTGTAGACCAGGCTGGCCTTGAACTCAGAGATCCCCTGCCTCTGCCTCCGAAGTGCTGGGATTAAAGGCATGCGCCACTACAGCCCAGTGACCATGTGCGTTTTTTTTTTTAACAGCTTATACTTCAACTGAACTTTTGCAAGTTGGCTCAAAAATGCCTTTGCAATATTTTAGAGAGACCGTACCTTTCCTCCTCTCCCTCCTATTGATTTACACAGAAACACTGAAATTATAAGAAAAATAATCTTTTCTTAGTTTACATGTTTGTTTTAAAAATTAATTGTTCACAAGGCCCTATGAAAAGCACTTAGTTTCTATGCAAATGGAGTTTGCTTCTGTGATGTTTACTATTGAGTGAAAATGTGACAGGATCTAGAATCATATGGGGGACAGACCTCTGGGCATGTCTGAGGTTTTCAAGACTGAAGGGCAAATTTCTACCTGAAATGTGGGCAGCTCGGGTCATGGGCGTGGCCTCTGATTGAATAAAGGAGAAGGGGAGTAAAGCTCCAGCGTTCATCTCTCTCTGCCTCCTGGCTGCAGATACAATGTAGCCAGCTCCCTCGGGTCTCTCTGCCAGGACTCTCTGTGATGGACTGAACCCTCAGAATGAGTTTTAATCTCAAGTCTCAGTATTTGTGTTCAACAACAAATGAACGAAGAAGATGAAGAAGATGTTTACATTTTCATTTTCAAATGAAAGTATTAATTCAAACCCTGTCCTTTTCAGCACAATAGGAAGTGGGGGTATTAAGTGACATCAAATAAGCCAGATATAGAAACTTGATTACAAGTTCTATCTATACTGAAGATTCAAAGGAAGTCAACTACTTGTTGAACAATGGTCGTTGCAGCTTGGTAAGGGTATGGGGGTAGGGGTTAGAGAAAGGAAGGTTGCATTTGATTAGCACACGCTACACACGTGGACAGAACATCACACCAATCCCAATTAGCATGCACACTAAAAAACCTTTTGTTATTATTGATTGTTTTGTTTTTTTAAGACAGGGCTTCTCTCCACAGCCCTGGCAGTCCTGGAACTCCCTTCGTAGACCAGGCTGGCCCGGAACTCAGAGATCTGCTTGCCTCTGCCTCCAGAATGTGGAGATTAAATGCTTGTGCTGACAAATGTTAATCAAATATGAAAAGAAAAGGGACTGTAGGAAAGGGGACTGTTTTCAGTGAAGTGGCTGCTCCTCATGATAGGAGCTCTTTTAAGAGCTTGACTGTCCTGGGGAGACCACACCCTGGAAAAGCCTCCTTACTAAGACAGAGGTGTAGAGGGAATGATTCTGTCCAAAGCCCAGCCCATAGAGGTACAAGTCCTGGTAGCATGGAACCTGTGCGTACTTCTATGATACTAAATTCCATTTTTTAACATTTATTTGTATATAAGATTACACTGTAGCTATCTTCAGACACACCAGAAAAGAGGGCATTGGATCCCATTACAGATGGTTGTGAGCCACCATGTGGTTGCTGGGATTTGAACTCAGGACCTCTGGAAGAACAGTCAGTGCTCTTAACCATCTCTCTAGCCATTTCTAAGAACATTCCTTTGTAGCAATGGCTTCAGAGCATGGCTTTTTGCTGTAAACTTTGATGCCTTTGAGCTGGCTCCATTGAGTTCTAAAGAGTTTTAACCCTTTAATATCCATCAAGATCTGCTAGTTATGTCTTAGACATAGTAATTTGGCTATATGCAAATGAACGTGATTGGTGAGGCCAGATGCTAAGCATCTCATCTACCTGGTAGCTGGAGAAGCAGAATCCACCAGCCCTGCCAAGGAGAAACTTCTGGGCCTGTCTCTTCCTAACTGTGCAGCCAAGGTTCCAGGCGATGTCTTCCAGTGAGAGCCTTTGCTCATTGGCCTTTTGGATGTGCAATTTCACTTGCAGCATTCACTCACCCACATTCCTAGTCTGACTGCATTCTTGAAGAGTTTCGGCATTTTCACTTTGGTGCAACTAGAGACTCCAAAACCTGCCACTAGGGGGCGGGCCCCTCTTAGCTGGCCGTACCCGTCAAGGGAGACGTCAGACTCTTTCCTGCCTCGTCAATATTGACTTGTGGTTTGGTGTCTTGGCACTCAAGGTTTTTGCTGCCCTGACTGGGTCACACATTGCACTTCGATTCCCTTCTCTATTGTCCTTCTGACTGTCCATTAGCTGTCTGTCTGCACACTCTCCTATGCTCCATAATCAGGTGGGGAAAATAGCATTCTATTCTGTTGAATTTGCTTAGTTCTTTCTTTGTTATCTTTCCCACTTCTACTCATGTTTTGATAGCTCATTTCTTTTTCGTGGTAATATTTTGCTGTGGGGATGGACCCTAGTTCATTTAACTATTCATCCTTTAAAGGACACCTCAGTTGCTTCCCTGTTTGGATAATAAGTACAAACTGCTCTCACAAACATTTGGGTACAGGACTTTGTAATGAATAAGTTTTTAACGTCTTTGAGAAAACACCCCAGAACACAATTGCTGGGTTATATAACAAGAGTGCATTGTGTTTTATAAGAAACTTTCCAAAGCGACTCGCCCTGTAGATTTTATTTCTGCCCCAGCAAATGAGCCTCTTCTGCTCATCCGTGTTCTTGGGAGTGCAAGGTGTGGGCAGCATCCCAGAGTTTGGACACTCGGTTAAGCATGTATGAGTGCTTGCCTCACAGTCCTGGGCCTTGTGTTTGGTTACATCGTCCCATATTATATCTTATTCGTGTGCTTCTACAGCAAAGAACACTGAATGCCAGTCTTGTTTGGTGTTTACTTTTGTGTGAAGAATGAAGCAAGAACTAAGCTTTATGGGGTGTTTGTTTTCTTTGCCAAGTAGACAGTTTTCCCACAGTTTTTTTCTCGCTAATCTGACTCGTCCAGTGGGTTTGGAACAGCGTGTTCATCAAGCACTAAAGACGCCATTGTTCTACCATGAGGAGCCACCACTTGGATGGAAACAGTCCCCTTTCCTACAGAACCTTTTCTTTCTTTCTCTCTTTTTGTTTGTTTTCTTTACAAAGTGTGCAACCCCAAGTATTTTACTGCAGCAACACAAGACGGACTAAAGTTCTATTTGGAGATATTTAACTTGATTACTTAACTTCCCCAAAATAAGATAAATCTATCTTGTACAAGCACCAAAAATTTTTTCAGTGAATGTTTTTTTTTCTTATTATCTTTTATTTGTTCATCCTAAGATAAAAAAATCTTACTATGTAGCCCAAATTGGCCTTAAATTTGTAGAAATCCTCCTGCCTCAGCCTCCCAAGTGCTGGATCACAGGGATATAGCAACATGCCATCTATTTAGTTCTTGATTCTGTTTTTCTGCTGTGGTAAATGGAGTGCCTCTCTTCTACAGCTCAGTTTGCTATGACTTGTTTATGTATTTATTCGTGTTGGTGTTTTGAGACAGGGTTTATTTACCTTGTAGCCCTGACTGTCCTGTAGCTTCATGCTGAAGATCAGGCTGGCCTTGCACTCACAGGAAGCCACTGGCCTCTGCCTCCTGAAAGCTGGGGTTAAAGGCGTGTTCCGCCACACCCCACTTTTTCGTTTTTAGCCTACAAGTATGCCTGTGTGAGGAAGTTGGATCCAGTTGAACTTGAGTCACAGATGGTTGTGAGCTGCCATGTAGGTTCTGGGAATTGAATCCTGGTCCTCTAGGAGAAGGCTCAATGTTCCTACCTGCTGAGCCATCTCTCCATCCCCACAACCCATTGTTTATATGAAAACTCTGGTTTAATATATTAACTGCCTTTTGGTGGTTTCTTTCAAATTTTTAGAGTGAGCATCTTTAACTCTTTCAAACTATAGTTATATTATCAGCAACTCGTGATATGTTTCCTTTTTTATTATTATTTACACTGCTTTCTTTCTCTGATTTCATTAAGTGATAGCTTCTCAACTCTCAGGCAAAGGGGGCAGAGAGCCCTGGCTTGTTCCTTGTTTCAGCTTCGCCTTTCTCTGGGAAGGAGCACCTTCAGTTGAATCAAAGTCAGGGTTCCTCTGCTTTGCTCAAGGCCATGAGTTAAACATAACTCAGTGAGGGAGTTCTATACAGAACCTTGTCACCTTGCCGGGGTAACACACTGGATGTACAGTTTCTCCGCCTTGCTTCCCCGTCATGGGTCTCTACCAGAGTCTCTGTGTGGCCTGTGACTGGACCCTTTCCAGTAACACTGGTCAAAGTTATTAACTACAACAGTTTGCCACTGATATTTCTACCCTGCGTGTATTTATTCCAATGCTCTGTATAGATATTTTAATTTTAGGACCAAATCACGGATCTCCACACCAAGGTGTCCTTCACTCAGCCCCTCAGTGAGGAACTGAAGCCAAGTATGTGAGAGCGCTCGTGTGAGGAAAGATCACGTCCTGGAAGACACTCGGGTTCTGAGCGTTGAAGAGGACGACCTTCTCATCATCCTCATTGCTTGGTGTCATTTCTGGGATCACGTGAGAGAGGGGATGAGACTGTGCTCTTATCTGAGACCTTACAACAGCTGACATATTTTTTTACACATGGCACCGTTTAAAAAAAATTATCTTAATTAGAGAACCATGCCTGCAGAGCCAGCGATCAAATCCCATTCATCCTGGAGTTCCTAGCCGCCACCCCAGGTCTTGGCCTGCTATGGGTACTTAATGCTTGTAAAAAATAGTGGAGCGGCAATCAGAAAAATGTGTTTCTCTAGGAGGCCTGCAGTCTCATGGTCTGAGGTTTACACAGAGCAGAGCTCCCACTTTAAACAGGCCCAAAGGCCCGTCAGCTGGAAGAGAGGCCCTGTAAGAAAATGTCTGTGGAGACGTTTCCTTGAGGGATGTGGGAGGGTGCAGCCCACTCGTGTGGTGCCACCCCTGGGCAGGTGGTCCATGTCAGCAAGCCATGGGGAGCAAACCAGTAAGCAGCCTCCTTTGTGGCTTCTGTGCAGTTCCTGCCTTCGGGTTCCTGCCCTGAGTTCTGTCCTCATGGTGTGCTGAAATAGTCCTTTCTTCCTCCAGCTGCTTTGGTCCTTTTCTGCTTTCAAAGTACACCTACTGCTTCTGCTCTGCTCAGGCGAAACGCTTGGTGAAAAACCTATTTTCTTTCTGACACAAAACAAGGTCACAGACTCTTCCAGGACATGGGAGAGGCTGCAGGGAGATGACATCACAGTGAGTCATGGCTACCGAGCGCCTCAGGGAAGGTCCACTGGGGGCTGGAGTCCATGCAGATTGGAGCAGTGACTGTTGACGGCTGAGTTACACCTTGTGTTAACAGTAGAGAAGTTAAAGAATGTTTGTGCCTAGGTTTTCACGTTGTATGTCTATTTTTAAATTATGTGCATATCTATGCTGTTATGATACAGAACACATGCGTATTTTAAAAATGGCCAAGCGTGGTGGCACATGCCTTTAATCTAGCATCCTGGAGACAGAGGTTGGTGGATCGCTGTGAGTTTGAGGCTAGCCTGGTGAGTTCTAGGACAGCCAGGGGTACACAGGGAGATCATCTTAAAAAAATACTCACCATTATTACTATTTTAAAACCCTGTTTTAAAACTGTAAGTATCTAAAATCTGCTGATTTCTACTCTATTTTTTTCTTTTTGGTAGACTAGATCTCTTACCTTGTAAGTTCAATTTCTTTCAATCCTAGGTTTTAAGACTACTCAAGTCTGAAATGTCACCCATGAGAAAGTGAAAGATGCCCGGCTTCCCAAGGACCTTACTTCCTAACCTCCTGACCCCCACATCCTGGGAAATGCAGTTCTCAATCCTAGTCATCTTGCTTTACAGACAGAGCTCCCAGTGTCCTTAACTGCTGAGCCATCTCTTCAGCCCAAACTCTAGAGCCAGCGCTGTGCCTACATGTTGTGGCTGGTGGATGGAGGAGAGAAGGAAAACCGGAGAGAGCAATCTGCTTCCAATTTGGAGCCTCCCAGCTGAGCACGGCGATTCCGGGAGACCCCTCACGGCCTGCTCCACAGTTGGGGGTCACTCCTTCACTCCTCAAGTTGGAATCCGTCCTCTTCCTGGCAGATTCACAGTATGATCACCAGGCCTTCGACTCTCCTTGTTTGCCTTCTCAGTCATAAATGTTCACGCATTTCGTTCCTTGTGTGCAATGCTTATTAAAGCACACGCTGATTTATTAAGCTCTCCATGGCCAGAATTTGAAGTGAAGACATACATCACCGTTCAGTCAAGGAAAATCTCAGTAACAGAGTCAGTCAGAGCCCTGTGGGAAGCCTGGGAAATGGCCCACCAACACCCCCCTGTGTGCTGTTCCGCCTACCTCCTGATACTTTCTCCTTGTTTCTATGACACACCGATTCCAGGAACATACACTGTCACACCCACCTATTTTCCACTGGCCTTGTGAGAGGAGCTTTGATGAGACTTATGTGTCTCTGCAAACATCGGAGAACATGTGCTCCAAGTCCCATGGTGTAGTAGTCAGACTCCCAGTCCCCATCAGTTCGGCAGCCCCGCCCGGGAGCATGGCAGGGAAATGAGTTGTTTTGCATAGTACATTGGCTTCTAGTGTACAAGCACACACACACATACACACACACAGACACACACACACACACACACACACACACACACACACACACACACCCCTTTTGGGAGGAAGTTCCTCCCTGACTTCAATCGTGTGGTGTAGTTATAGAGGCCTGTCAAGTGTCCCATTCTGATGAAGCCATGACGCCTTCTAGGGTTTAGGGTTGCGGGTCTCTGGGGAGGTGGTAGTGGAGGTTTGCACGCTCCTGTCCCAGATGACTGGATTGGGAAAGCAGGCAGAGAGCATTCAGCAGCCATGGTACCTATGTGGAATGAGCCTGCCTTTGGAGGCAAAAGAAGAGCTTCCTCATTCAGAGAAGCAAGCAAGTCCAGTCTGTTGTAGCAGCACCCTGCCTTTCCTATCAGTGAACTAAATACACCAGTGCTTACCTGAGTTAGTTTAAACTGAGTTCCCAGTCACTCAAAATTAATCTAAGACCACTCTCCATACTCTAGTGTGCTTGTCTTTCCCTCTCCCCCTCCCTCCCTCTCCCCTTCCCCCTTCTCTCTCTCTCTAACTTATGCAATCCCTGCTTAGGGAATAGTGCTGCCCACAGTTGGTGGTTGTTTCTATCTCAACTAACTCAATTAAAATAATCCTAAACCCAAGAGGTGGCTCAATGCTCAATGGTTCAGAGCACTCTCTGCTCTTCCAGAGGACCCCAGTTTGACCAGGCAGCCGATGCTGTTGTAACTCTAGCTGCAAGGGATTTGCTCCCCTCTTCTGGCCACCATAGGGACTACACTCACAGGCACATTCCCATAAACAGACACACAGGGGTACTCAACTAAAAAGGAAGGAAGGAAGGAAGGAAGGAAGGGAGGGAGGGAGGGAGGGAGGGAGGAAGGAAAGATCTACAAGCCCAGATGTCTGTCCAAGTGATTCTGGATGTCACATAGCTAGTAATGGAGGTTAACTGTTGCAAACAGGTGTCTTAGATTTTTCTTTTTTAAAGACTTTATTTATTTCATGTATGTGAGCACACTGTCACTGTCACACACCAGAAGAGAGTATCTGATCCCATTACAGATGGCTGTGAGCCACCATGTGGTTGCTGGGAATTGAACTCAGGACCTCTGGAAGAACAGTCAGTGCTCTAACCACTGAGCCATCTCTCTAGCCCATAGATTTTTCTTTATCAGCTTATAACGTTTCACATCTTAAAATTTTTATAAAGGGACACACACACACACACACACACACACACACACACACACACACACACAGAGAGAGAGAGAGAGAGAGAGAGAGAGAGAGAGAGAGAGAGAGATTTGGGAGGCAGAGGAAGGTGAATCTCTGAGTTCGAGGCCAACTTGGTCTACAGAGCAAGTTTCAGGACAGCCAAGGCTACACAGAGAAACCCTGTCTCAAAAAAAACTAAAAGAAGGGGTTGGGGATTTAGCTCAGTGGTAGAGCGCTTGCCTAGGGAAGCGCAAGGCCCTGGGTTCGGGTCCCCAGCTCCAAAAAAAAAAAAAAAAAAAAAAAAAAAAACTAAAAGAAGAAGGAAGAGAAGGAGCAAGAAGAGGAGGAGGAAGAGGAAGAGGATGAGAAGGAGGAGGAAAAGAAGAAGAGGAGGAAACCCTCTCACAGTGTCACACACCTTTGATCCCAGCACTCGGGAGGCAGAGGCAGAGGCAAAGGCAGGCAGATTTCTGTGAATTCAAGGCTGGTCAAGGCTACATAGTAATGCCTGATCTCAAAAAAAAAAAAAAAAGGAAAAAATAGTATTTTCCTTCAGTGACTAATAAGGAAACTATGAAGTTAAACCTTTCAGCTGAGTTACTGTGTTATCTCTGGTAATAGTTCACACAATGGTCATAGCATCCCTTCCTAATTCTCATTTCGTATTGTGAATTATTTCAAGTTGTGGCTATAACTCCCAAGCTTCTCCGTGTCTAGTCCGAAAGCCTTCCGTTTCTTCCTGCATTCCCTCGTCTGTAGGTCAGTGATCCCTGAACGACACTCACTGCTAAATGCAGGGTCTGTTGTCATTTCTGTCTCTGTGACTCAAGAGCTCTCCTTGTCTGGAATCTGCTATCTCGTCTGATGGACAGTAGGCCTCCTCAGAGTTTAGTGTGGTTCTTGTGCATGAATGCTCCAACTGCCCTCAGCTGGAACATGACCTTCTACCATTTCCCTCTCTCACCAGCAGTCCTGCATGACAGCACATGGGACAGGGACTCTGCTGAGCTCTCATACATTCAAAAGAATTCAATTTAGAGTCACAGTAAGTAACACACATGTATACTCACACACTCTCACAGGACACCACATCACACCATACACCACACACATGCACACACACTATATACCACACACAGCATACACAACACATACACAAACACACACTACACACACACCACATATCACGCATACACCACACACATACCACATACCACATACACACACCACACATATACACACACATATACATATATGCACAACCCATACCACATACACATTCCACACATACCACACACATCACATACACCACACACAACATGCATATACACAGACATACATACAAACATACCTCACATACTACATACACCATACACACACCATACACATTGCACACATGCACATACACATACACATACACATACATGCACACATGCACACAGGCTTGCATTTGTAACATTCTTTTTCTTTCTAATTTTATTTTAACATGTTTTTGTTGTTCTTATTGTTTTA
Source organism: Rattus rattus (assembly GCF_011064425.1). NCBI lineage: Eukaryota > Metazoa > Chordata > Mammalia > Rodentia > Muridae > Rattus > Rattus rattus. The sequence continues at coordinate 210,624,779 of NC_046154.1, forward strand.
TTTTGTTTTGTTTGAGACAAGGTCTCGTCACAGTGCACACTGTATTGAACTCTTGAGCTCTACCCCAGCCTCTGGAGTGTTGGGGTCACAAGCTTGTCTACCATGGCCATTTTGCCTTTTCAGATGTTCTTCAGCCTGTTGATTCTATATGCTGTACTGGAGCTGAGTGCCCACCAAGTGCTTGCAACACCGTTTGAAGTTGGGGCAACCCTGGAGCGATCCCTGGTGCCCCCTTGTTCCCTGGCTGTTTGAGTTTTTTTGTTTGTTTGTTTGTATGTTTGTTTTGTTTTGTTAAACTGGGTAGCCTGAAGCTTGGAGGAATTCTTAGAATTCTCGGCACTACAGGAGCCTTCCAAGTGCAAGACTGACTTTGTGGGGATGCAATTCAAACAGTTGTGTGCTGCAGTATCTGCAGACGTGCTCTTACCTGGCTTTACTGGTCTTCTGTGCTAAGATTACCAGCACCTCCACCACATGCATAAAATCACCAAGACTGATGCTCTCCCTGTGGTTTATAAAACAGGTCCACTGACCCTAGATCTCGGGTGGTGGCCCTCACCTGGTTCAGAAATACTAATGTGAGTTCAAGCTCAGCCTGAACTCCATAATGAGACCCAGGTCATCTTCAGCTATGGGTGAGACCTTGTCTCAAAACTATCAACTACAGAGAATCTAAAACAGCATGGAAGGTCCTGTATAATACATAAACATCGCCAGTGCCTTAAAAACTTCAGACTCTTCTGATTGGCCCAGTGATCTTTGAGAGTTCCAATCCTCAATTAGATTATTTAGAAATTACAAACATCTCCAAATTCATTTCTCCACCCTGTTGTTGGATAAACAAAGAAGTATATTTATATTTGTCCCTAGCTTTTCTTTCCTCCTCCTTCCTCCTTCCTTCCTTCCTTCGTTCCTTCCTTTCTCTGAAACTGTGTTCTGGTTCCCCTGGGGGAGGAGAATGAAAAATTCACCGAGGTGATAACACAGGACGCCATAGCCCATGAGTTTTTCCATCTCTCTCGAGCATTTGCTTGTTTGCTTGCTTGCTTGGTTTTGCTCATCCAAGTCATCAGTAGTTCTGCCTGTGACCCCTGCTCACAAGGCCATGGCAGTCAGGAGCTGGGTCCAGCACAGGGCTCAGAGCCAGCCCCTGGCAGAACTCATTTTGTACATTTCTTCCCACCTCCAAGTTGATAACTTGGTGATAGTGTTGGTCATGCTGTTGGCACCAAGAGAACCAGTGGGTGCAGAGCGCTGCTTTTGGAAAAACCCACTGCTCTTGGTTATTTATTTATTTATTATTTACTTAAGGTTTGTTTTATTTATCAGTACACCATTGCTGTCTTCAGACACACCAGAAGAGGGCATTGGATCTCATTACAGATGGTTGTGAGCCACCATGTGGTTGCTGGGATTTGAACTCAGGAACTCAGGAACTCTAAGAGCAGTCAGTGCTCTTAACCGCTGAGCCATCTCTCCAGCCTTATTTATTTATTTATTTATTTATTTTATTTATTTTTTATTTTTATTTATGTGCATCGGTGTGTTGCCTGCTTGTATGTGTGTGAGGATGTAAGATCTCCTGGAACTTGAGTTACAGTCAGTTGTGAGCTGCCATGTGGGTGCTGGGAATTGAGCCTGGGTCCTTTGGAAGAACTACCAGGGCTGTTAACCACCGAGCTGTCTCTCTAGCCCCAGACAATGCCTATTATTAAACATTTGTCAAAACACTAGAGATTGAAGCCCTAAGTATTGAGACCACGGTAGGAAATGCCGAAGGACAGGTCCTAGATAGGCCTGACTTCCCTTTAACCTTGACTGAGTGGGGCATGCTGTGAGAAAACAAGCCAATAGGCAAGCCAGACCCTAGAGAAGACAGACACAGCGCCGGGGGAGCGTGTGTGCTAAGGTAGACAGGATCTACAACACTTACTGCACTCTCACTGGACAGTGAGAGAGGCAGAGGCATTTGCTCATTCCTCTGCCCACCTACTCCATCACAAGAACTAGGAAGATATCTGTGGCCATCTTATCACGTGAGACTGATTCCTAAAACCATCTGATCTCAGATGTTGAGACACACATCTGTGATCCTCAGGAGGCTGAAATAGGAGAATTGGGAGTTCTAGGCCAACCTGGACTACTACTTTGAGAGATATGCCTCCCCCCCAAAAACAACAACAACAACAACAAAAACAAAACAAAAAAAAACCCCCAAAACCTAGAGACAGTCCAGTTAGTAAAGCATGTGCCTCACGCACCTGAGGACTTGAGTTCAGGTCTCCAAAACCGATGTAAACTGCTGGGCTCTACAACACCCGCATGCATTCCCAGCAATGAATGGAAGTCAGAAACAGGGATTACTCTGGAAGCCCATACCGACTTGCTTTGCAAAGTTTTGGGACTAAGAAAGACCTTGTCTCAAACAGAAGGTGCAAAGTGTCTGAAAAATGACCCCCAAGGTTGTTCTCCGATGTTCGCTTGAGGACCATGCACACTTACACACGTGTCCTGTGTCATCTCTGTTGTGAAGCTGTGTCTACAGTCTTCCGCCCTGCTCTGCGTGTTTGGACATCCCAGTAGGATGCACACATGGAGTGTGTTGAGGATGATGAGAGTACTTTCCTTCTTGCTGAGTCAGGGAGATAAATATGGAATGCATCTGGCGCTAAGAGCTGGAGGGGTCCGTCCTCGTTGCTGCTGTTCTGAAGTCTGAGAGCTTCCAATCTGAGGCCGGCCAACCTGAGCAGGGCCAGATAGGATCTGCACAACAGAGCCACCTAGGTAAAGTGACACCCGGAAATGTGTTCTTTGCAATATTTTCCCCAGAAGAAATATAGTAGCTTTTCTCCTCCTAAAACTTTTCTGGTCTCCTGATTCATGGCACTGTCACCTTGACATCCAGAATGGAAGCTTTCGGTCACATCGATTTTACTCAGATTTAATCTGTGAACATTTTTTTAAAAGATTTATTTATTCATTTATTTATATAAGTACACTGTAGCTGTCTTCAGACACACCAGAAGAGGGCATCAGATCTCTTTACAGATGGTTGTGAGCCACCATGTGGTTGCTGGGAATTGAACTCAGGACCTCTGGAAGAGCAGTCGGTGCTCTTAACCACTGAGCCATCTCTCCAGCCCATCTGTGAACATTTTAAAAGTCACATAAGATTTTCACTTCAGAAACGTATGGGGACTTTTTATTTTATGTGGCTATATACAGAGCACAGTCTGGCATAAAAGCTGCAGGAAGTATAATAATATTATTTGATTCAATATGTTCTGGTACCTAGAGAAATATTCAAGGATTATTCAACATTCAGGCAACAATTAGCATCTCTGGGGAGGAAAACTCCTAATCCAGACTTAATAAATGATACATTTCTTGCCATAAAAAGGTTGAGACTGGAAATGTCAACTCTGAAATGTCAGAGAATCTTGATGTTCTCACAGCAATGTTAAGTTGCTTCCTGTCAGCCATTTTAGTGTTCGCCAAGATGAGACAACATGGCTCCCTCTGAGAGACTCTGAGTAAACTCATCTTAAGTACGCTACAAGGTTCCTCCCTTTCCTGGCTGGACACAGACAAGACTTTGTTGGTTCTAGGGAACAAGAACAGAAAGGCTCTTTGTAGTCCTGATGGGAGGAATCTGTGTCTGGGAAGCGCCAGGAGGAGAGAGATTGTCCTGTCAAAATCCTCTGCTCATCATGACAGGGTGTTTGTGGCTTGAATGACTGAATGTGTCCCTCCGAGAACTGTGACTTGTAGGTTTAGTGGCAGAGGATTTAAGAAATGGGACTTAGGAAAAGGAAGCCTGTTTCTACAACAGTTACTGCAGTTCTCAGGGGACCCTGGTGAGTTATACTGAAAATGAATTGTTTTAAAGGAACATGACTTTCCCCCCAGCCCTTTCCTGGCCCCTAGCTCACCAGGTAACCTATTTTTGGTTTAGTGATATCATCTATCTTACAATGTAGCTAAAAAAACAAAAAAAGATGTAGTGCTATGTTCTTGGAGCTTGAAAACTGAGATGGGGAAATCTTTTTGTTTGTTTGTTGGTTTGTTTTGAGACAGTTTCTCTGTGTATCCCTGGCTGTTCATTATGTGGACCAGGCTGCCCACAAACTCAGAGAACTCCTGCCTCTGCCTCCTGAGAGCTGGAATTAAAGGCATGTGCCACCATGCCTGCTACCCTTTTTACTTTTAAAGTATTCAACTTCAGGCGTTTTGTTATAGCAACGTAAGATCAAAGGTAATGACAACTTAATCTTCCAGCTACATTCACTGTGATACTTGTGTCTTTGGGACTTGGTGAGGTTTGGGATTCTGGAACATCTTTCAACTGTTACATGAGATCCTGTCTCTAACAGACAGAAAACATACACTAAATCATCTCTAATTCTGTTGGAACTGTGAATGGTTGTTTTATAAAACGGGAGTTTTGTAGACCAGGTTGAACTTGGACTCAGAGATCTGGGTGCCTCTGCCTCCCAAGTGCTGACACTAAAACCGTGCACCAACACACCTGGTGAGTCTGCCTTTTGTTTTTAAATGATTTATTTATTTTTATTTATGTGCATTGATGCTTTGCCTGCATGTCTGTGTGTCAGATCCCTTGGAGTTACAGACAGCTGTGGGTGCTGGGAACTGAAGCCAGGTCCTCTGAAACAAGAGCCAGCACCCTTAACTGCTGAGCCACCTGTCCAGCCTCGAGTCTGCCATTTTAAAAAGCTTTATTTTTATTTCACATGTATGAGTGTTTTTTCTTCATGTATGTTTGTGCATGTACCATGTGCATACCTGGTTCCTACAGAGGCCGGAATAGAGCATTGGATACCCGGAAACTGGAGTGACAGATGGTCATAGCTGCCCTGAGGACGCTGGGGAACAAGCCCATGTGTTTGCAAGCACAACCAGCCATCTTAACGGCTGAGCCAGCTCTCCAGTATAAAAGTATAAATATTATTTATACTTTTAAATAATGCACCATCCTGACAGGCATCCTGGTGGTGCATGCCTTTAATCCCATAGCTTAGGACCGGAGGCAGGTGGATTTCTGTGAGTTTGAAGTCAACCTGGTATACACAGTAGATTCAAGGCCACAAAGTAAAAGTCTGTCTCAAGCAAGCAAGCAAACACACCATTCTCAGAGCAGTCTAGGAACTGCTTCAGCTTAAGCTTATTATGCAAAGCCGGCACTTTACGAATCAATCACGAATCAATCGGCCCCACCTGTTGGAGCTCCTGCACTTTCTGTCTCTGAATTTGACTAGGTTTCTCTTAGAAACGGAAGCTTATACTAGCTGTCTCTCTATCACTGCTTATTTTCCTTAACTTGATGCTTTGCCTGTGTTTTAGCAAGCCTCGGAATTTCGTTTGTGAGGCTGAGTGTGCTGTTCCCTGGTGCGTCTACACCACATTCCGTTCCTTTGTATCTATGTGGACATGTGGTTTGTTCAGCTACTGGGACAGTTGCTGTTTCGAACATGGATGTACAGATACTTTTCAGGACCCCGTCTGAGACTACACTCAGCTGGGGGCTAGCTAGAGACATGCGCACATCGTATGTGTATGTTACCCTTCAGAAAAATTAACTTACACACTGACGGATGATGTCGGGTTTGTTACAAGTCTAGGGTCGAGAGCCGGGCATTGCAAACTGAAAGGCCTCCTGGAGGGGGTTGTAATTGTCACAGGATTAAGAAGCTGTGTCCTCACACAGGCAGTTTGTACATCCTTGGAAAGAGCTTGAAGAGTCTTTCCCATCATTCGGTGAGGTGGATTAAAATGGCTTATCCGTCAGTACTTGTGCTTCCTGTAACTGCAGATAGGTGGGGACCTCACACCAGTGTCTTCACTTCAGCCTTTGCAAGGAATACTTGTCAGGGCTGGTCTACCTACAGCCATGGAGTAGGTGGGTGTCATAGCAACCCAAGAGGGTAGAAAAGGGACCTCCCCCAACACAACTCTGCACGTGTGAGTGTGTGTGTGTGTGTGTGTGTGTGTGTGTGTGTGTGTGTGTGTGAGAGAGAGAGAGAGAGAGAGAGAGAGAGAGAGAGACAGACAGACAGACAGACAGAGATACAGAGAGAGACACATTGAGATTGATTTAGAGCTCTCAAACAAATAGAAACCTCTTTAAAAATCAACTTGCCCTAGGTTTCTATGCGGACTGCCAGCCATTCAGGTCGTATTGTGACTTAAATAGATACTTTTCAATAGCGGTAAGACATGAGAGCACAGTTCAACCTCAGCACTGTTGACATTTGGGGCTGGAGAATACTTTGATGTGGAGAGCTGTGCACTGTCAGATATTCAACCACTATTCTGATCCCCACCTACAGTAGCACCCCAGCATGGCTTACCACTGCTAAGCATGCCTCCAGCTTTTGACAAAGGTCTCATGAGGACCACCCCAGCTCCCTGATTAAAATCGCTGCTGAGAAGGAACAGAGTTCTTGAGGAAAGAAGAGATTTTGTTTGTTTGCTTGCTTGTTTGCTTGTTTTGCAAGACAGGGTTTCTCTACGTAGCCCTGGCTGTCCTGAAGCTTGCTCTGTAAACGAGGTTGGCCTCAAAATCAGACATCATGAGTGCTGGAATTAAAAGCGTGGACCATCCTCCACACCGTTTAGGAGAAGAAATTTCAAAGCAGACAACGTGGAGGCTCTTAGGCCTGGTTACTACTGATACCCCATTTGCATCTCCAACTCAAACTCCACTGTCCTTTTAACTTTTGTTTGCTTGTTTATTTGGTTTGTTTTTAAGATAGTCTCACGATGTAAGCCAAGCAGACCATAAATTGACGGCCATCATCCTGACTCAGCTTCCTGAGTGCTAGGATTTCAGGCATGAGGCAGCAAAACTTCCTGTCGCAGAGTTGAGAGACACGCGAATGCTCTACGTGGAAGCACCTGTCTGCTTTCTTCTCAGCTCTTACTACTTCCAAAATATGAAATGTTATACAGTGTAGGTTATCCTGAGACTCACCCCCACTGTCTAAGTGACTAGGCTAAAGAGCCCCACCCCTACATCCTTATTCCCTCCTTCCAGCCCTGTTTCATCAAGATAACGGATCTCAGTACGGCTGTGTGAGAGGATGCAGGCAGGGGAGCCGCCCCAGGGTGCAGTCCCGGGCCCAGCTCCCGCTCGCCCGAGGCTGCCCCGCACCCCACGGGCCGCCATCTTGCGGTGAGACGAGCCATGTAAACAAAGCTGGGAGCTGGGCTGGGATTTAACGGGGGATGTGTGCCGGCTTCCAGCGCTCCTCCGCCCACAAGCCTCAACCACTGTACAAACTGAGCATGACTGTTTGCTTAGTGGCTTTATTGACTCAGGTCCCGCCTCCCGGGCAGGTGGCCTGGCGGCCACTGCGTCCTTGTTCCGCCTGGCTCTCCCCCAACGCCACCGCGGCCTCCCTGCTGAGGCGGCCTTTCTTTATTTCACTTCAGACCCTTGAAGAGTCAGGCTATCAGCTGACTCAGGTGTACTATTTCATTTTTAAACAGGCATTTTTCGCTCTGGTCGGTATTTTCAGCTAGCAGCGGGTTTGTTGTGTAACAGGTACTTTTTCCTGGTCCCAGTTGAAGAACGTATGGCTGATCTCTGCTGGGCTGCCCTGGCTCTACAACGTTAACTCTTTGTGACCCCAGGGCTTTATTTGTCAGTGGCTTCCAAAGAGACCTAATGGGTCATTAAAATGGGCTACAGACCATCTTCTAACCTCCCAGGAAGCCTGGCTTCACTGCGGATTAGGCACAAAGGAACAGCTTTGAAAAAAGGAAACACCGAAAAAAGATTTTCCTCGTTCATCAGGACAAAACTGTCAATTATTATATCGCTTACTGATGTGCCTTGCTAGACAGGGAAAGGGAGGGCCAGAGAGGCTTGCTCTCAGTCCCGTAGTGACTGCAGGCAGAGCATGAAATGGAGCTCAAGTCTATATGGTTCTAAACCCAGTCACGCCTCAGCTTTCTATGACAGAACACTATATTCTGCCACTCATATCTGAGAAAAGGGAACCTCACCAGACCCCAAGTCAGGCACTAGCTAGCCCATGGGGTGTTGTGGGTAGTGTGCTGCGAGTCTGCCCACAGTCAAGTGGCAGCTTCTGAGCAGTGTGGAATGATAATTCTCTCTTCTCTGTGCCAGAACTGCCCTTGCACAACTCCCTTAATCTTTCTTGTCAGAGAGTTGAATTCGTATGACACACACATAGTAACATGCACCCCCATACACAAATTGGTATGTATGTATGTATGTATGTATGTATGTATGTATGTATGTATGTATGTGTGTGTGTATGTATGCATGCACAGACCTACACCTAGACCATATGTACCCATGCCTTTTTAAAAGAGTAGCCTGTTACTTTTTATTTTTTATTTTTATTTTTTCCAGAGCTGGGGACCGAACCCAGGGCCTTGTGCTTGCTAGGCAAGCGCTCTACCACTGAGCTAAATCCCCAACCCCCTGTTACTTTTTTAAAAAGGATTTATTTATTATACACACTGTTGCTGTCTTCAGACACAGCAGAAGAGGGCATCAGATCTCAGTACAGATGGTTGTGAGCCACCATGTGGTTGCTAGGATTTAAACTCAGAACCTCTGGAAGAGCAGTCAGTGCTCTTAATCCCTGAGCCATCTCTTCAGCCCGTACCCATGCCTTCGTATACATGCGGTGCACATTCACACATATGCACATGCACATGCACACGCACACACTCACACATGTGCATACTCATGTAGTCATATAATTTTATATCCATACATTCCACACACTTACATATCCACTGTTGGCATTCCTTCTAGGCTCTGGCCCACAGTTACCTGGCGACAACCAGGTGAGCCTGACTCACTCTGAGGGGGTTCTTGTCCCCTCCTCACTCTATTCTCTTCTCCTCTTATCTTGCTCCTTTACCCTCTTCCCCTCTTTCCCCATTCCCCTTCCCCTTCTCTCTCTACATGCTCATGGCCAGCCCCTCCTCCTCTCCTCTCTCTCTCTCTCTCTCTCTCTCTCTCTCTCTCTCTCTCTCTCTCTCTGTCTCACTGTCTTTCTCTGTCTCTACTACCCTTCCAGTCCCCTCCCCATGCCCCAAATAAACTCTATTCTATCCTATACAGCCTGTGACTGGTACCTCAGAGGGAAGGGATGCCCCAGCATGGGCCCGCATTTCCTTCCCACTGCACCTCACTTCCACCAAACATATCCCTGGCTTCTTTTTCTTTTTATAAAATACAACATCTACCCTCAGCAAATTCATGCACACACTCATGCACACATAACATCTCCACGCATGTACAGATGCACTCGCATAATTACAAATGTCACACAACACACACATTCACGTTTACACAGCCCTTTACACTTACCCATGCATATACACCAATATTCATCTTCACTTTTTTACACTTTCTGAAGCTCTAGTGGAGGTCAGGAGGTCCCAACATACATGAACTGATGGTAAACTGAGGTATGCCATGACTTTTTGGAGTCTTACAGTGAGGACCCTCAACCTATTGCAAAGAAACCTAGTCTCTCTTCTGACTTTAACTCCCCCCACCCCCACCCCTTATTCATGGGCAGGTGTTTGGCACCGGGCCCTTTTCTCAGGGGACCCTGTGGCACCTTGCACGCTAGCCTCCCCCCCACCCCCCCCGGAGCTGAGGACCAAACCCAGGGCCTTGTGCTTGCTAGGCAAGCGCTCTACCACTGAGCTAAATCCCCAACCCCAGCAAGCTAGCTCTTAATAGTGTAACTCCTGCTCTTCGCTTCCCCTCTTCACCTATAATGTGTTTCTTTAGGTGGCTGAGGTCTAAACACCCTGACACTTGAAAAGGTTGGTGTTTGGGAGCTGCCCCTGTATCCTACTTGGTGTCAGAGCATCCATGACTCCCTAGGATGGTCATTGATAAAGCCAGTCACCCTGATCGGCAGGGCCACACTCCACTAACCCTTCCCGTAATTGTTATATTGATTTATGTTTTTGTGGGAACTGTGGGAAACCAATTGGAGAAGGAACCATGCAGCAAACAGGATTTTATGTTTATGCTCAGCGTCCAACCACAGAACCCCGGAATAGACACCATAACCTGTGATAAAGGCTCTCCTCAAAGTTCCTGGAGAAACCGAGGTTATGTAAGAGCACTTGGGCCAGGACACTCTGCTTCCTCCTGCTTCTCCCTCTGAAGTCTGAGGCCAGGGTTCAAGTCATCCAGTCCTCATCCTTTCCTGTTTGTCCATCTGCTCAGCCCACTAGGGACTTACTGCTTGGCAATGTGATGGCCTCTGCTTTCATTCTGTGAACCTCTCTCAAAAAGTATCCCAGGGCAAGCAAACTGCCCCTCCTTCCGTCTGCCAACCCCCCACCCCAGCCCCACCCCTCACCCCCATCAGGTGGCTGCAGCATCAGAGGGGCCTCTGCCCTAGAATCTCAACTATGTCCTTATCAGAACTCTCATCTCATCAAAGGCGGGACCAGAAAGAGGCCATTTACAGCCCCCTGAAGTTCCTCTCTAAGAGACTGGGGTGGGAGTAACAATGTGATTCCTTTTTAAATCTGCTTTTGTTTCTGTTGACACCCAAGTTTACAAAACAGTTCCTATCCAGCCTCAGGGATTGCTGGAAGGGTACTCACTGAATGGCAACCTGGGAAAGTGGTAGAAGGGTGATCTTTACTTTTACATTGGTTTTTTTCTTCATTGATTGATAAAACACATACGTCTCCCTACTGGTGTTGGGTGGGGGGTGGAATTCAGGCTCTTGTGCATGCTAAGGCTGAGTTACATCCCAGTCCAAAACTAAAGTCTTTTTAGAAGGATTTTTTTTTTTTTTAAAAGCACACTTGAAAAGGGATGATGGAGAGATGGCTCCGCAGAACAATAGCGGTGTGTACTGGGTTCATGTACTGTCCAGCTCCCATGTGGTCCTTATCCAGATGCTATGTGGGGTGTCGTTTTCTTGTTCCCGCTTCCATGAACATCCATCAGCAGGGCAATAATGCTTACAGCAAGGGCAACACTTCCATCTGACCTGCTGCAAGGCATGACCTTGAAGATGAAGATCGCCTGGACAGGAGGCAGCATTCTCCAGCCCGGAAGACATGCTGGAGTGTTTTTTTCACTCATGAAGTTTTTGTACAACACTAGTGGGCTTTGCTTCTTAGGTAAGGCTTAGGTTCAGGGAGGAAAAGACTGTCCAGCAGTTGCACAGCAGGAATCCTTTCCAGCATCTTTAAAAGGAAAAAGGTACTTCTAGTTTCAACTTTCCCACAGAGAGAGTCAGGCACACCCTGATAATATTCTCAGGGTTGATTTCAACATTTATTTTTAGTTAGGGTCTTACAATGTAGCCCTGACTGGCCTGGAACTCACACAATAGACCAGGGGAGCCTCGAACTCATAGAGATCCACCTACTTCTGCATTCCAAGCACTGGAATTAAAGACATGTACCACCATGACTGGCAATTTGCATACATAAATCCAACTTTGGAATCGAAACACTCTTGTGCAAACATCACCCTGAACATTACCTCTAGCCCCCATTCTCTAGCTCCTGACCCCAATCCCAGTATAACCATACTCTTGCGAGTTACGTATTTTAGACAAGTACAGTACTTCTTTTGCATGTGGCTTCTTTCATTCATACTCATGTTTGAGAAAGTCATAGATTGTCTGGCAGTCTCGTGCGATGATCACATTGTGATTTACTCATTTACTCCATGGGGAATGGGGCTTTGGTTAATTTACAGTTTTGAGCTCTTGCATGAGTTGCAGGAGATGAGCATTTTCACAGGCGTCTTGTGCTGAACATATCTATGCGTTTTCTTGGGCAGGTGCATGGGAGCGGAAAGGGCATGCAAGCATTTACCTTTGCTTACTGGATACCACTAAGAATTTTTCAAAGTGGCCATAACCCATTTACATTCTCCTCAGTCCTGTATGAGAATCTCAGTGAGATTGAAATTGAGAATTCTACTTTTTTGCAAGATTCGTATTGGACCGTAACCTGGAAACTGTTTTCTCAAACCTGAAGAGGATGAAATGGGTAGTTTTTCTGAAGCGTTGGAAGCAACAGTCAATTTCCCCCGCCACATTTTTTTTTTTTTTTTAAAGATCAAAGAACCCCATGGAAGAGATGAAGACACAGCATAGCCTTGGACTGAAGAAACAGGGACAGCAGAGGTGAAAAGGCTTTTACAAGACTTACCAGGCTCCTCAAGCCCACAGTAGCCACAGGGCTTGGAATTTAGGTCCCATGCAGATCTGAGAAGTCCTTGGGTTCCTCAGGAAGGTCAAGTTCATATGCCTGCATCTCTACCGACGCCGGTTTCCAACAACAGAGTGTGTGGGATCTCCCATCCCTCAGGCATTAACTCCTTCCTTCTGTCTGGTCACTTTTTATCAGTTGTTAGTTGCTGCTGCATAGATTAGAATGAGAAGTTTTCAGAGAGAGGGAGAGTTAAGCTGTAACATTCCCTAGGTGGGAAGACAGACCCTGGACCCTGACTAAACCAGCCTAGGTTTTAGACTTATTTGGGCAGCATCCATGGTCGACAGCAGTTTGGTGGCTTGGCATTGAATATCATATCTTCAGATATAACCAAACTATTATTTTTACGTCTTCATTCATTCGTGTTTATGTGTGTGCATGCATACGGTAGTGTATTAGTGGATGTGAGAGGCTAACCTGTAGAGTCAGTTCTCTGCTACCCTCTGCCGTGTGGTTTCCGGGGACTGACCTCAGGTTGTCATGTGTAGCTGAAGGATCTTGCTGTTTGGTCTCACTGACTGTGGATTAAGTTCTAGGCCTGGAACTCACTATGTAGCCAGACATGACAAACTTCAACTGCCTACCCCTCCCAGGCACCGGCATTACAGCTATGTGCTACCTTGTCCAGTTTTATCTGGTGCTGGGAATTAACCCCAGGCAAGCCAGTTGAGTCACATCCTTGGCCCTGACCGGACCACTTTGAGGAACTAAGGAGTGGCCCCATGAAGCCAGTGATAACCTTGAAGAAATTCACTAGGTGGTGTCAGTTATCTAGAACCAAGACCATGCCAGTCTGGCCAAATTAAAGAAAAGGAATAAAAGACCTCCCCCACACATTAGGAACGGTTGGATAACGTGGTCTGATGATCCCCTGGGACCCTGGGAGACCAATACACTTGCTTGGCACCATTCAGTACACACTTGGGTACCATTCAGTATACACTTGGATACCATTCAGTATACACTTGGGTACCATTCAGTACACACTTGGGCACCATTCAGTGCACACTTGGGTACCATTCAGTGCACACTTGGATACCATTCAGTACACACTTGGGCACCATTCAGTACACACTTGGGCACCATTCAGTATACACTTGGGTACCATTCAGTATACACTTGGGTACCATTCAGTGCACATTTGGGTACCATTCAGTATACACTTGGGCACCATTCAGTATACAGTTGGGCACCATTCAGTATATACTTGGGTACCATTGCACACTTTGGGTACCATTCAGTATACACCATCTAGTGCACACTTGTATCTGCACACACTTGGGCACCATTCAGTGCACACTTGGGCACCACTCAGTACACACTTGGGTAGCATTAAGAAAACACTTGGGTACCATTCAGTCCACACTTGGGCACCATTCAGGATACACTTGGGCACCATTCAGTATACAGTTGGGCACCATTCAGTATACACTTGGGCACCATTCAGTGCACACTTGGGTACCATTCAGTACACACTTGGGCACCATTCAGTAAACACTTGGGCACCATTCAGTACACACTTGGGCACCATTCAGTATACACTTGGGTACCATTCAGTATATACTTGGGCACCATTCAGTGCACACTTGGGTACCATTCAGTATACACTTGGGTACCATTCAGTATACACTTGGGCACCATTCAGTACACACTTGGGCACCATTCAGTACACACTTGGGTACCATTCAGTATACACTTGGGTACCATTCAGTACACACTTGGGCACCATTCAGTACACACTTGGGCACCATTCAGTGGGCACCATTCACACTTGGGCACCATTCAGTACACACTTGGGCACCATTCAGTACACACTTGGGCACCATTCAGTACACACTTGGGCACCATTCAGTACACACTTGGGCACCATTCAGTACACACTTGGGCACCATTCAGTACACACTTGGGCACCATTCAGTACACACTTGGGCACCATTCAGTACACACTTGGGCACCATTCAGTACACACTTGGGTATACACTTGGGCACCATTCAGTACACACTTGGGCACCATTCAGTACACACTTGGGTACCATTCAGTGCCACAGTGCACACTTGGGTACCATTCAGTATCACTTGGGTACACACTTGGGCACCATTCAGTACACACTTGGGCACCATTCAGTATACACTTGGGTACCACTTGGGCACCATTCAGTACACTTGGGCACCATTCAGTGCACACTTGGGCACCATTCAGTACACACTTGGGCACCATTCAGTACACACTTGGGCACCATTCAGTACACACTTGGGCACCATTCAGTGCACACTTGGGTACAGCATCCATTCAGGGCACCATTCAGTACACACTTGGGCACCAGTGGACACCATTCAGCACCATTCAGTACACACTTAACCATTCAGTGCACACTTGGGGCACCATCTAGGCACCATCTGCACACTTGGGCACCATTCAGTACACACTTGGGCACCATTCAGTACACACTTGGGCACCATTCAGTACACACTTGGGCACCATTCCGTGCACACTTGGGCACTATCCAGTAGACACTGCTTACTCCTTCGCCAGCATCTCTTCTCTCCCAGTGATGAGGGAGCTGACAGAACCTTTTCCTGACATGCACGGAGGAGTACACTCCCTGGGATCTCAGGACTGCAGGGCTGAGGGGGCAGAACCAGTCACCTCTGACATGTCTGCTGCAAGTTCGGGCTGTGAAAGTAGCGATTAGGAGAATGTGTAAAAATACCCACTTTACTATGAGCCAAACCTGTTGTAGTGAACTTTGGTCTTTTCTAGGTTGTCAGTCAGTTAGGCAAGAATGTCCATAAGCTCTTGTCAGAACTTGAAGGTGTCCAGACAAAATATCAAAAAGGAGCTTGTTCATGCTTCCTGTCCTGCTCCCCGTCAGTCACTGGGTTTACTTGAATATATATAATTTTTATTTGGGTGCCAGAGACAGAGCCCCTTGAGGAAGCTTCTTATTTTTTATTGTTTTTTTTTTAAAAAGATTTATTTATTTTATATATATATGAGTGCTTGTTCTTCATGCACACCAGAATCGGGAGCCAGATCCCATTACAGATGGTTGTGAGCCACCATGTGGTTGCCTGGAATTGAACTCAGGACCTCTGGAAGAGCAGTCAGCGCTCTTCACCACTGAGCCATCTCTCCAGTCCTATTTTTTATTATTTACACTGAGAAGCTCCTCTAATATTTCCCAAATTAGCAGGCCTTTACCCCTGCCCTTACAGACATGTAAGTAACTTGCCTTGTCTGGTATTTGAGCTAGAGACTCTCTCCTATCTCTGAGAGCTTCTCATCTAACAAAGGCATTAAGGCAAACAACAATTCACAGTAAAGGGTCACAGAACTTCAAACTTCAGAAAAGACCATGGGACTTCAGAGTCAGAAATACAAGCAGGTTGAGTCAGAAGAATCTACTAAGAAGGGCACCGTTTTGCTGGCTGGGTAGGACTTTTCACCCCTTCTACATTGTGCCAGTGGAAAACCAGGCTTGGGGGATATGTCTTTAAGAATCTCCAAAAAACTTTTTATACAATATATTTTTATCATGTGTTCTCCTCTCTCTGCTCCTTCCAGGCTCCACCTCTTTCAGGTTCTAACTCCCTCCAGGCTCCACCCCCTCCAGGCTCCACCCCCTCCAGGCTCCTCCTCTTTCCAGGTTCCAACTCCCTCTGGGCTCCACCTCCCTCCAGGCTCCACCCTCTCCAGGGTCCTCCTCCCTCCAGGCTCCACCTCCTTCCAGATTCTACCTCCTTACCCATCCAACTTCTTGTTCACTCTCTCTCATAACAAAACAAAAAATGAAAATCAAGACAAACAAAAAACAAGACAAAAATATCAAAGGAAAAATCAAATAAAACCAAGATCCCTTAAAAAATCATGGAGTTTTGTTTTGGCCACTCTGGGTCATGGGTTCTGCCTTGGAGTGTCATTGATGTAACCACTGATATTCATTGGAGAAAACCGATTTTCCCTTTCATGGAAGGTATCAATTTCAAATAACTACTCAGTTAGGGTGAGATTTGAGTCCTTTCCTTTTCTCAGTGCTGGGATTTTGTCCAGTGCAGGACTTGTGGGTGCTGCCCACATAATATCAGTCCTGCTGTGTCGGCAAGACTCTGTTTCCTTGGAGTTGTCACCCACTGCTGGCTCTTAGAAATCTTTCTGCCTCCTCTTCCACATTGACCCCTGACATTGTGAAGAGGGAGAAGAGGACATTGATGAAGACATCCCTTTTAGGACTGAGTGCTCCAAAGTTTCTCCCTCTGAGCACACTGTTCAACTGTAGGCCTCTGTGATAGTTCCCATGTTGTGGGTAGTGTTCCTACTACCCCACTTTAAGCTCTGGGCAGACCTCACCCTGGTTCCCTTGGATCCATGGATGAAAGACACACACACACACACACACAGACACACAGACACACAGACACACACACACACACACACACACACACACACACACACACACACACACACAAGCTCATTTTTAATATACTTTTTAGCCCAGTGGCTAGGATCTTCTAAGCCTCCCCTTCTCTTTGCTCCCAGTTCAGCACCTCTAAATCTTCCCTCAATTTAGTTGCCCAGTTGCCTTCTCTTTGCTCAGCACCCTAAATCAGCCCTCAGCTTAGTTGTGTTTCTAATCTCCCGTCTGCTACCTCAGACCCAGTTGGGGAAGTGGCCAATGGCCACTCCACCTGAGATCTCACGTGGCTGGTGGCTTTCTCTCCCTCTGAAGCATGGCAAAATCTTTCCCTTTCCTGCATCTCCTACCCTGCTGTGGGTACCTGGAAGTCCCGCCTCTCCCACCCAGCACTATCCCCTAGCATCTTTATTGACTGATCAAGAACCAAGTGGGAAACAGGGCCTTCAGGGTCCACACTCAGATCCTGATCAAAGCATCAGAACAACCCCCACACTCCCACCTACTACAAGAAGGTTCTCGGGTGAGGGTTGATCAATGCACTGACCTGAGCCTCATGTGGTTGCTGGGGGAGGTGTCCCTGGTAGGAAGGGTCTTACAAGTCAGTAGATATCACAAAGAAATGGTGATGGGCTCCTCAGGACAAGTTTGTTCTTGCAGGGCACCGTAGCTCAGACTTCAGCCTCTTGTCTCTGTCCTGCCTTTGTGGGGAGGGTCAAGGTGGCTTGGCTTTGTCTCTCAGGAAAGAATTGGCAAAACTTCTTTTTAAACTATGGATCTTGCCATATTGTGGATCATATTGTGGATCATATTGTGGATCAGCACACTAATACATAGCTAACCCTGATGAGGCCCTGTGTCAAACCCTTGTGCTGATTGGTTTTAAATGTCACCTCACCACAGCCCAGAGTCACCTGGGAAAGGAGTCCCAACAAAGAAAGCACCTTCTCAAAGGTTAACATGGAAGTAGGGCTCCATCTGCGGTCTTTGATGACAAACAACAGAAACGGATGCTAGGGGGTTGGGGATTTGGCTCAGTGGTTAGAGCGCTTGCCTAGGAAGCACAAGGCCCTGGGTTCGGTCCCAGCTCCAAAAAAAAAAAAAAAGAAACGGATGCTAATAAATAAGAAAAGAAAAAAGAGTTATAGAAGGGTGGCGGGGAGGATCCCAGGAATCACAGGGCAGCTGAGGAGGCTGTGTTAACAGACAGCTTGGGGGCTGGGGAGCTGGGAACTGGGGGCTGAGGGCTGGGATCTGGGGTGTGCTTGACCCATAAGGAAGAGCCACTCAACCTGCCCTTCGGCTTAAGTGGATTTCCATAGCAGGGAAGGAGTTTCTGATTGGTGTAGCCTGGTCATGTGCTGGTTCCTGAAGTGGAACAGGATGGAGAGCTGGCAATCCTACAGGAAATCAGGGGAGGCTGGAGAAGAACCTGTGGGTAAGGGTAGCCAGTGAAGCAAAGCGAAGCATGCTACCACTAAAGGGAAGAGCATCCATCAGTTGAGTCCATGGAGAAGCAGCTTGGGGTTAGCCTTGTTTATTCTTTCTTGTGGTGCCAAGCAACCTGTGGCAACGGCTGGGAATGCTACCATATACCCTTAATCCCAGCACTTAGGAGGCTGAAGCAGGCAGATCTTTGTGAATTCTAGGCCAACCTGGTGGATATAGCAAGTTCTAGTCTAGCCAGAGCTACACAGCGAGACCCTGTCTAGGAAGTAAATAAATAAAAGTTGAGCAGGGGTGGCAGACATCACGGATGCCCTTGTTACGCCCAGTTCTTCCCCTCTCTGTGTTTGCCAATGGTTTTCCCATGGTGAGTATCTCAGACTCTGTCATTAGCTATTGCTTGGCACATGGTCAGGCTTGTGGGAAGTCTAGGCTCGCTGGGAAGTGTGTACCTTGGGAGTGGCCTACAACCAGTGTCAGAAGGAATATCTCAGCTACCTTGTCCTGTGGTGGAGTCACACAGAAGTCTCCACTGTGACAAAGACACAGTCACACAGAGCAGTAAGCCGCTCTTCACAGCATGTTAGAGATTCCCCCTCTTGCCAGCTTTACTCCTCTGTTTCTCTGCTGAGGCTCCCTGGCATTTGACTTCCATTCAAATCTTTGTAAGAGGTGAGCTGCCTGAGTGATGGGCAAGGAGGAAGGAGCAGCTGGTAGTCATCACTAATCTCACGAAGAAGAGCAGTGCTATGAGGCAGCCCCCAGGCATCTGCCTGACTCACATTCTTGTGTCTGTCTCTCCCCTCCTGCCTTGCCCTCCCCACCTCCGGACCTTCCAACATCATCACTGCTGGTCTCAATGAGTGTGCATGTCCAACATGGCGATTCGTTCTTCAGTAGTCTAAAGAGACTTGGTGCAGCGTGCAGACACTGCCTGCCCTCCTCATAGCCTGTGATCATGATAGCTCTTGGCTGCTTAGATGGTCTCTCTTGTGAGTCTGCTCCCTACCTGAGGATGTGAGATGTCTACAGCTGGTCTCTCTCTTTTTTTTAAAAGATTTATTTATTATATATAAGTACACTGTACCTGTCTTCACATCATTAGAGGGCATCAGATCTCATTACAGATGGTTGTGAGCCACCATGTGGTTGCTGGGAATTGAACTCAGGATCTCTGGAAGAGCAGTCAGTGCTCTTAACCACTGAGCCATCTCTCCAGCCCCCTACAGCTGGTCTCTTAGAAGGCAATGCAGATCGTTCCTGAAGTACATAGCTGGAGGGATAATGTCTAGGACAGGGACCTTGCCTCAGAGTGAGCTCACGTAAACACGGGACTAAGGATGAGTTGCTTTTGTTCCTCCATGTTGGTAGGCAGGACCTCAAAGTCTGGCTCTTTGCTCCAATCCACAGAGGCATCCCCATCACTGTTGGGGTTCCCAACATGCTGGGCTTCTCTTTCTGCCATTCTACAAACAAGCCACCTGTTCTCCTTCCAGGTGGCTTGGTCTCTGCTGCCTTAGTCACTTGAGTGACCCTCTGTGTCTTCCACAAAGCTGTGAAGGCCCATCCCCATGTCCTCTCTCTTTAGCAGACTTTACTGCAGTTAGTTGCAGGCCACGCCAATCTCCCCATCGGAATGTAAACTATGCCAAGGCCAGATGTGTAACCCTGGACTCCCTAGGTCACTAGAGCTCCATAAATTCTTTTATGTTTTAAATGAGTAATGAACGGTTTGCAAATCCTTTTTATTGGGATTAGATCTTTCCAGAAGGGATATGCTAGAGAAATTGTCTCTCTTGAGATCTTGATTTAATATAAGGCTTCCTGAGAGATGACCTGCACTAAACCACATAGCAGGCAGTAAGTATGAGGAAATCTGGAACAGCCAGGAATGATGGCACACGCCTTTAATCCCAGCACTCAGGAGGCAGAGGCAGGTAGATCCCTAAGTTTGAGGCCAGACTGGTCTACAGATCGAGTTCCAGGACAAGCAGGACTGCACAGAGAAACCCTGTCAAGAAAACAAAACAAAACAACAACAATAGCAAACAAACAACAACAATAAAGAAATCCAGAACTATTTCCTAGTTCATACCTGGAGGTTCTATGGAGAAATGAGCTGTCTGTGGCCAGAAGTGAGCTCTCCTTTAGACGCTTCTAAGAGATGTAAGGGACTCAGGCACTTGCCGTGGGTCAGTCCTGAGACCCCCATGGTGGGAAGAACTGACTCCCACCAATTTCTCTCTGTGTTCCAGACATACACACATGTACATGCACATCCACATACACAAAATAAAGATTTGTACAGTTTTTAATAAAGTCATGTGATAAATGTCCTTCAAATGAAAAATCTGGGTAGAACATTTGTGCGCATGTGACCATCTTCAAAGGGAACGTGACCACATTTGGCTTTACCTGATGATATTGTCAAGTCAAGAACCTTTGGCAACTGCAGTTTCTATACACTTCATCTCTCTAAGAAACTGGTATAGGGGGCGGGGGGAAAGAAAGAAAGAAAGAAAGAAAGAAAGAAAGGAAGGAAGGAAGGAAGGAAGGAAGGAAGGAAGGAAGGAAGAAAGGAAGGAAGGAAGAAAGAAAGTGGTGTAGAAGCAGCGCTTTGGAGATCGCGTGGCTCTGTATCTCGCTTCGACAGTGTTTGGACAGAACAGACCCGGGGACTCCCACTTTACTAACTTCCAGCCGCCTTACGAGTCTCTTCAGTCGCAGCCTCCAGGACCATTTCCTTGCTGCCTTCGGCGGACCACTTTTGCACTTAACCCTATATCCGACCAGCCATGACCTCTCATATTCGTCAGAATTATTCCACCGAAGTGAACCGCCTGGCCAATTTGCACCTGCGGGCCTCCTACACCTACCTCTCTCTGGGCTTCTTTTTTGATCCAGATGAAGTGGCTTTGGAGGGTGTAGGCCACTTCTTCCGCGAATTGGCTAAGGAGACGCGCGAGGGCACTGAGCGTCTCCTCTCTTCCAGGATGTGCATAAGCCATCTCAAGATGAGTGGAGTAAAACCCAGGAGGCCATGGAAGTGCCTTGGACTGGAGAAGAACCTGAACCAGGCCCTCTTGGATCTGCATGCCCTGGGTTCTGCCCGCACAGACCCTCACCTCTGTGGCTTCTTGGAAAGTCACTTCCTGAATAAGGACGAGAAGCTCACCAAGAAAATGGGCAACCACTTGACCAACCTCCGTAGGATGGCAGGGCCATAACCAGCGCAGACTGGCGTGGCCCAGGTATCTCTGGGCGAGAATCTCTTTGAGCGCCTCACTCTGAAGCACGACTAGGCCTCTGTGCCTTCCAAGGGGCTCCCTCCTCTGCTCTGCACCAGCCGCCTCAGCACCTCCACCTGAATGAAATCTCTAAAGCCGCTAGGCACGCTGGAGCCTCTCCCAAGTCTTGGACCAAGTAAAATTAAAGCTTTTTGAAACAGGAAAAAAAAAGAAAGAAAAGAAAAGAAAGAAAGGATGGATGGAAGGAAGGAAGGAAGGAAGGAAGGAAGAAAGAAAGAAAGAAAGAAAGAAAGTGGTGTAACTTGTGAATAGAGAAGATACTATTATTAACAGCATAGAAAGACTGTGTTCTCAATGGACAGGTAGGTGTTGGCTAAGTAATCCCAACGTCTCCTTCAGGAGAGGTCTAGACAGCAGCACAGCTGGGATGCTAACTCCTTGCACTGCTCTTGCAGGGGATTTACACAAGCATCGCAGAGCAGCTAGTCACACCCCCCATTCCATTCTCAGCATGTACTACGTTGTGATCATGGAGCCCCATGCTTCTGAAGCCCATTTAATCTTCATGGAGACACTGGAGAAAAGGAAGACATTTGTGCCTTTTAGACTCATCCTGGAATCCTGGGAATCACACAACTAACAGCAACTGTAAAAACCAATGCGGTCACATACAAAGCAGAGAAAGACAGTGCTCGTGGGAAAGAGTAGTTGCAATTTAGATCGGGTCAGGAAATGACTAAGAAAATGATATAATGGAATAGGATGCCAATCAGTGCCTCTGAAAGATCTGAGGACGCTGAATAGATAATCTGGGGAAGTCTTCTGGACAGCTGTACAGAGCTTTCAGAAGGCTCCATGACACGGTGCTTAGTGGGTTCTGTCAGAATGCCCAGGCTGGAGAATTGGGGTAAGGGGGCAGAAGAGGGTCCCAGAATACCATGGAAGCCTGTGAATCGCACTAATACCTCCCCTTTACATACTGGTCAGACTGACCTCACCGTTGTCTCTGCTCAAACACACCATTCATCTTAGCATGAAAGTAGAATTGGTCTGAGCTAACGTTCCTGAGCAGGGTATAGAGGATAGGGACTGAGAACTAAGAGGTGGGAGAGAGGACTTTGCAGGAAGCCCCTCAGATGCCACAGGGTCCTCATTACTCTAAATCAAGGATGCATCCTAGGAGCAACCTTAAAGGCTTATTTTAAGAACAGTTCTGAGGATCTGCAAGCATTTTCTTCCCAACCCTCCCTTCATAAGAACCTGGCCATGTTTCCTCTTGGCTAAACTTCTAATTACTATTAATATCATTTCCCCTTAGTCCAGGCTAATTCTACTTGATCAGCCAAGGAAACCTTGGGTCATCTCCATAGCGTGATAGCCTTAGCCCACCTTTGACTCCAATGTGGCTGCTGTCTTAGGTGGTAATCACGTTCCACACATGGCCTCTAGCATACACTAGATTCACTTCTAGTTTACCTATCCATCCATCCTGACCATCTGGCCTTGGTCCTTCTGGTAGACTATTACCTGATGCCTGCTACCAGACCACCCCTCCAAGTAGACCTGTGTGGTGCCTCCTGCTGGGATGGACCTTGCGACTTGCTTTGGGCACGGGGAAATAAGATCAAATAATAGGCATCCTTGTGTGCAAACATTGAGGCTTATATTCTAGATAGAAGCCATCTGTCGTGTGCTAAGCTTGCTCAGGATAAACTCCTGCACAGAAATGGAGCTTCCGAGAGGAGAGGGAGAGGAAGGAGAGCTGGAGTTACCGAGGTTAGAGAGGAGCCATGTTGATCTACCAGTGATTCCTGGAGATGTCATATGCTTCCAGCCGCAGCAAGAGAGCTGAGCCCCGACCTGAGGCCACTCACTTCCCAGACTTATGACAAGTCAACAAACATTGCATTTGCCTAAGTTGTTATGTTTTGTTGTGTCCAGTCATATACAATCAAAATGATTATTGTCACTTCTTGACCAAAACCTGCATGTCCCAGGCCAGGCCAGGCCATCTGGGCTTGTGACAGCCTCAGGTTCTGTGTGCCTGTCCACTGTCAACCACGTTTGTTGGCCTAGTTACGGTTGAACCTGAGCTTCTCAGCATGGGGATCTGGACAGTGTGACAGTTCAGCTTTCTGAGTAGATAATAAAGTGAAGGAAAACTTGGTGTAGAAATGGAATGTCCCTTGTGCTACTCAAGGACCGACTGTTGACTCCCCTCAGTCATTCCCCTCAGCCATTCTTAGGGCCAGTTTGGAGCTGGCACTGCACTGGTAATTATGCTTCGGTAATTTTTATCATTTTCAATAATGCTTCTCTGTGTGTGTTTGCACAGGGGCATGGCATGTGCACATGAGTAGAGTGGCAGTCAGTTAAAAGTTGCTCAAAGTGGGTTCTGGAAACTAAATTTGGAGTGCAGCCGTAGTTTAGCTAAACACATGTACCTGCCCAAGAGTTATCTGGATTTTCGAATGAAACACACACACACACACACACACACACACACACACACCAGTTAACTTTAAATATGCCTTGACTAGCTCAAAGTCTGGGTGGTTCTTTTTTTTTTTTTTTTTTTTGATTAATTTATTATATTTATTATATAGAAGTACACGGTAGCTGTCTTCAGACACCAGAAGAGGGCATCAGATCTCATTACAGATGGTTATGAGCCACCATGTGGTTGCTGGGATTTGAACTCAGGACCTCCGGAAGAGCAGTCAATGCTCTTAACCACTGAGCCATCTCTCCACCCCGTCTGGGCAGTTCTAATTCTCCCCGTAGCTAGCACACATTTCCCTCCTACAATCCTGACTTCATGCCTTCTAACTCTGTATTTTATCTTTGTTGCACTGGCTCCTCTAGCCTTTGCTGCCCAAAATGCTTCTGGGCAGCCCTTCCAGGAGCTACCATCCTTCTTACCTACATATCAGATGATTTTCTTTCTTTCTTTCTTTTTTAAGATCTTCCTCTAAGCTTTCCTTCATCCTTTTTTTTGTTCCCCTCCTCAACCACTCCCCCTTCCTGCCCGCTGTCACTCCCCTACACTGGGGGGTGTCCAGCCTTGGCAGGACCAAGGGCTCCTCCTCTCACTGGTGCCTAACAAGGCCATCCTCTGTTACATATGCAGCTGGAGTCATGGGTCTGTCCATGTATAGTCTTTGGTAGAGGTTTAGTCCCTGGGAGCTCTGGTTGGTTGGCATTGTTGTCCTTATGGGGTTGCAAGCTCCTTCAGCTCTTTCAATTCTTTCTCTAACTCCTATAATGGGGGTCCTGTTCTCAGTTCAGTGATTTGCTGCTAGCATTTACCTCTGTATTTGTCATGCTCTGGCTGTGTCTCTCGGGACAGATCTATATCCTGTTCCTGTCAGCCTGCACTTCTTAGCTTCATCAATCTTATCTAGTTTTGGTGGATATATATATATATATATATATATATATATATATATATATATATATATATGTGTGTGTGTGTGTGTGTGTGTGTGTGTGTGTGTGTGTGTGTGTGTGTGTGTGTGTGTGTGTGTGGTGTGTACCATGGGGGCAGGCTCTGAATGGCCATTCCTTCACCTTCAGTCTCTGCTCCAAATTTTGCCTCCATATCCCCTCCTATGAATATTTTTGTTCCCCCTTTTAAGGAGTGAAGCATCCGCACTTTGTCCGTCCTTCTTCTTGAGCTTCATGTGGTCTGTGGATTGTATCTTGGGGGCTAATGTCCACTTATCAGTGAGTGCATACCATGTGTGTTTTTCTGTGATTGGGTTACCTCACTCAGGATGATATTTTCTAGTTCAACCCATTTGCCTTGGTTGATTTTCTATAACTCTAAATATCATCTGTCTCCCTCTGAAACGTGGAGATTCTCCCTTCCTCCCTTTCAGTCCCTAGCCCACGCAAATCCAAAGGTCCTGCTTCAGTCACCTGCCCAGCCATTGGCCATTGGCTCTTTATTCATTGATCAAAAACCAATTGGGGACAAGGACCTTCAATGTTTGGACATGCAGAATCCTGATTTAATTCAAAGCACTAGAGCTAATCCCCAACATTGGCGTGCTCTGCAAGAGCGGTACGCACTCACAATTGCTGGGCCATCCCTCCAACCCCTCTCCATTCTCTCTCTTCTTTGTCTGGCTCTCATCTTCCTCCCAGTCTGTGGGAGAAAGACTTACCGTTCAGTTTCATTCATGTATTTGTTTTTATTTTAAAGCTACATTTGTTTGTTTATTGTGAGTGTGTTTGCCACAGAACGAGTGTGGAGGTCACAAGCCCACGTGTTGGAGTCGGTTCTCACTCCACCATGTGGGTGCGAGGGATCAGACTCAGGGCTTCAGGCTGAGCTGCCTGCCTGGTGCTTTAACTGCCACGCCATGTTGCTGACCCACAGTGTGGCTGCTGCTGCTGTTTTAAGGAGAGCTGTGTTGAGATAGGACTCTGAATATTCCCATTTTAGTTTAAGAAATGCTTATGAATGTTATTTTGATTTTCAGTAAGTGAGTCTCAGTTTTAAAGGATGACTTACAAGCTCATGTTGAGAAATTTCACAGCAACAAGGGGCTCTGGGATGTTGGGGTATGGCTTCCATTGGGAAATTGGCTATACTGACTTGAATGGTGGATTGCAAAGTGTGAGCTGTGCCGGGAATGACAGGGACAGCAAGCATCACAAAAACAGAGGGGTCGGTCTGTTTCATGACCATGTCCTCATTGGCACAGGGCCTAGCATAGAGACAGGCTTAATAAATATTTATTGTCTGGGTGAACGGCATGCCTTTATGAGCTATTAGGTGTCTTGGATATCTTTCTACTTCCTACAGGAAATATCGTAAATGTGTGTGTGGGGGGAGGGTGCAGATACTGGAACAAAGAGGTGTCTTCTGTTGGGAAGGTAAAAGTTCTATCCTGTCAGTTCCTGTCATGTTCAGTATGCAAACGAGTTCTGTAACAAATACTCTGTTGAGCGAGGACAGTCGTCACATGGAATCCTCTTTCTTCTCAACTTTTTTTTTTTTTTTTGGTTTTTTGTGAGTTCCCCGTTGTGCACCTCAACCCCACTCATCTCCCTGTCCTTCCATGTCCACCTTCTCCCCTGGCAACCCCCCTTGAAGGAAACAAAAAATAAAAAACATATCTCGCATGGAAGTTGTGGTGTCACAGTGTGTCCCACAGTGCATCCCTCTGTCCCCACATCTTGACTTGTGAATCTTCATTGCAGTGAGTCATGGTCTGGTTCCAGGCCGCTGGCTTCTGTGACACCATCAATGTTGGATTCTTACCGGGACCCCTCTCAGGTACCCGTGTTGCCCTGCGTCATGGAGATGCTGTAGTGTTGGGTGTGCAGGACTGACCCCTTCACATGATTCTTACCGGGACCCCTCTCAGGTACCCGTGTTGCCCTGTGTCATGGAGATGCTGTAGTGTTGGATGTGCAGGACTGACCCCTTCACATGCTCCAGAAGACCGTAGTGGGGTAGATGTCGGGTGGGCCAGCCCAGGGCCCTGGATCTGGGCCTGGGTGGTTGCTGAGCTGGTCGGCCTGCCACCTCTTCTGCCCTCACACCTCCAGGCTTCGCTCAGGTGAGAGGTTCAGAGTGAATTCTCACTGCTTGTTGGAAATTTCCACTTAAATTTAAATGCAAAGATGAAAGTTTAGAAGTGGAAGTTCTTTTCAAAGAACGCCATCTTTACTGTAGATATTTTAAAGATCAACAGAGAAATGAAGTGGAACACAATTAGAACTACTCGAAAATGGTGAAACTGTCATGGATTGACCAGAGTCTTGCTGTCCTCTTTAACGATAAATCACACCACTCTGCCCCATTTGGTGAGGGTGCCAGTGGGGTTTGCTTTTCGGTTGGTTTTGTTGTTGTTGTTGTTGTTGTTGTTGTTGTTGTGCTGCTGCTGCCTTTGCTGGGGATCAAAGCCTGTTCACAAACACATGCTTTAACCCTGAACTATACCTTCCACGTTGTATGTTTTTACACAGTTCTCCAATTTGAGATGTTTAGACAGTTTTTGTTTGTATTTTTATTTTATTTTTTCCTTTTTTTTTTTTTTGGAGCTGGGGACCAAACCCAGGGCCTTGCCCTTGCTAGGCAAGCGCTCTACCACTGAGCTAAATCCCCAACCCCTTTATTTTATTTTTATTATTTTTGAGACAGTGTCTCATTATGTAGCCCTGGCTGGCCCAAGACTTACTAGGCAGACTAGACTAGGCTGGCCTGGGGCTTGTAGCAAATCCTTTTGCCATTGTCTCCAGGGTGCTGCCTTTTTCCATGATCTCAGACATTTTAGACATATTCATTTATACTATTGTGGTTTCTTAACATTTTTAACTGCTTTAGGGGTGAGACAGTGAGGCAGGGTGTTGCTATATAGTGCTGGCTGGCTTAGAACTTACCATAGAGTTGAGAACCTTGAATTTTCAGCAATCCCCCTGCCTCTGTCTCCTGAAAGCTAGGATTCAAGTGTGTACCTCTGCTCAGTTTTAAAAAAAAAGTATATTACATTTTGATCATTTATTTTTATTGTAGGCACGTTCAGATTTCGCCTGCATGCATGTCTGTGTGGAGGTGTCAGATCCCCTGGAACTCAAGTTACAGGAAGTTATGAGCTGCTGTATGGGCAGCTGAGAATTAAACTTGGGCCACTTCGAAGAGCAGCCAGTACTCTTAGTCGCTAAGTCATCTCTCCAGCCCCTAGTTTTTGGTTTTTGTTTTTGTTTCTTTCCTTTTCTACAGAGAGGAACCCTTTCTCAGGGGGTGGGGGTGGGGTGGGGGGATGTGTCTGCTGGCTGAACAAATCTTACCAACAATTCACGACAGTAGACAGTGTAAATAGACGACAGTAGACAGTTTAAATAGATGACAGTAGACAGTGTAAATAGTGCCTCTATTCAAACCCTGACGTTCACGTCTGACCCATTCCTTCCTTCCTTTTAGGTTGTCTTTTAGTCCTTTGAGCATGGTATCAAAAATTGTCCTATAGGTCCCATAACATTATCTACTCTGGCAGATATTGTCTGGTTTCTGACTCTGGCACTTTTCAGAGCTCCTGTCCTAGGGCACGCGTCATACCTGCAGGTAATGCTGGTGGTTCCTGGGGACGTAATCCCAGTAGGAATACTAACAGGTTGTCGGGAATCAACCTGCCACAGCCCTCTTCGCAATGGTGCTGTGGGACTCTGGCTGCTAGGGAGACAGGCAGTAGGTGAGTCCCCGTGGTTTCCAACACAGCTTGGCTTTAACGTTCCTTTTTCATTCTTCTATTCCCTCCTGTCTTCCTACTTTTCTTCTTTTTCTTCTTTCCTGTCTTCCTTCCTGTCTTTTTTCCTTCTGCCTGCCTTCTCCTTCCTTCCATCCTTCCTGTTTTCCTTCCTGTTTCCTCCTTCCTTCCTGTCCTCCTTCCTGTCTTCTTTCCTTCCTATCTTCCTGCCTTCTCCTTCCTGTCTTCTTCCTTCCTTCTTGTTTTCCTTCCTGTCTTCTTTCCTTCCATCCTTCCTGTCTCCCTTCCTTTCTTCCTGCCTTCTCCTTCCTTCTTCCCTTCTCCTTCCTCCCTTTTCCCCTTCCTTCCTTTCTATTTTCCTTCCTGTCTTCCTTCCTGCCTGCCTTCTCCTTCCTTCCTTCCCTGTCTCTTCCTTCCTGCCCGCCTGTTTTCCTCCCCTGTCTTCTCCTTTCTTCCTGTCTTCCTTCCTTCTTTCTTCTCATCCTTCTTTTGTTGTGTGTGTCTGTTTTAATTTGTTGTTTGTTTCTTTGTTTGTTTTTTGAGTCAGGCATCAACTTTCTTACTGAGACCTTTGCTCTAAGCCTTACTCGGTCTGAGAGAATTCAGTGACTCCAATCTACCAGTCCTACCAATCCAGTGCTGGAAGTCCAGTTTGCATCTGCCCTACCTAGATAAGCATCTAACCATCTCCCACAGGGTGGGAGTGGGGACCTTTGGCCTGAAGAGAACAATGTGCACAGAAAGACAAAGACCAGAAAAACAAAAACCCAAGGGGAAGAAGACAGATGGGCAGACCTCTAGCGAGTGTGGCTGGATCCACCCCCCCATTGTAGAAGCCCGTGGAGCTGATAAAGAACAAAGGATGGAGTATTTGCATGTGGCTCTTCTCCCAGAGGTTTTTCACTGGCAGCTTGGCACCTGGTGTAGAAGGGGAGATGATGAAATTATATGAGAAGGGCCAAGGGGAGTGGCTGGCGGAAAGTCTGTTCTGGGATAAGTTCTCGGGAGAGTCAGTTGTTATTAGTGGATCCAAACACTAATAGCTTCCCATTTGGTAGTATGGTCTCTTCCCCTCTCATAAATCTATACCATTGCCATGAAGTCCTAAGCAGAGGTGAACTGAGCCAATTCCAGTGCTGTGACTCCATAGCTGTGAGCCACATAAGCCTCTTTCCCTATAAAGCCAGCCTGACTCCAGCATTTTGTTATAGTTACAGCAAACAGGCCAATGGCCCGGGATTCTGTCTAGGATGGCTAGTGGCCAAGCAGGAGACCCTGAGCATGCTGTGGTGTCCTATGAAGAGAAGGTTGGAGAAAGTACGTGCTGCATTAGCGAACAGGGGTAGGCACATGGGAACTAGAAGGAAAGCCAAATCTTTTCACCTTGTTTGTTTTGGAAAGGGGACCCTTAGTTTTTAAGAAACCTGCTGGAATCAATACCCTGGACTTAGTCTCAGTTACGCCGAGACACCTGATATCTATGGCACGTGATGTGGTAATTCCTTGATCTTAGCATACTAGGTCTTTGTGAGGGAGCAGGCAGAGAGGAAAGGGTGTGGGGGTCAAGCAACAAGGAGAGAGGTTTTGCCAAGTGTCCTTACTATGGAAGTCTGATCATTTAATCTGAGGAATATCACATAATCAAATAAATCTGTTAATGATGGGAAACGGATCTGGCTTCACAAACTAAAACCAGAGATTGGGCCAGATATCGAGTCACCTTTTCCCCAACTAGGCCATTGTTTCTACCCTATCGCTGATGGAGACGGGAGACAAGGCAGGGTTTATGTGCTACCCAGAGCTTGGGGCTGTGTGTGAGCCCTTGTCCAAATACTGGAAAGCTTGACAGGAAACACTACTCAGGAACCTCAGCAGAGGGCAGCGGGGAAACAAAGCCAGACTCCACTGAGTCAGAAGGAAATCAAGGTGTCATCCTGGAGGGCAGGCAAGAGCCCCCAGAGGCTGGCTTCTGTGCTTCTGGCTATCTTTGGAATGCACCTGGCCATTAGGAAACTACAGGAAGGGCAGGGTGGTGGTGGTACATGTCTTTAATGCCAGTCCTTGGGAGGCAGAGGCAGAGGCAGAGGCAGGGGCAGAGGCAGGGGCAGGGGCAGGGGCAGGGGCAGAGGCAGGGGCAGGGGCAGGGGCAGGGGCAGAGGGAGAGGGAGAGAGGCAGAGGCAGAGAGACAGAGGCAGAGGCAGAGGCAGAGGGGCAGAGGCAGAGGCAGAGGCAGAGGCAGAGGCAGAGGCAGAGGCAGAGGCAGAGGCAGAGAGAGAGGCAGAGGCAGAGGCAGAGGCAGAGGCAGAGGAAGATGCCAGATGGTTGTGTTGGTGACTATGCTGAGAGTTGAGCGCTGCCCACTTCCCAAGCCCCAGAACTGTATTTCCTCCTTTAGCCTTCTCAGCAGCTGCTTGAGGGAATTCCTATTATCATCACTATTTTACAGAAGGACACTAGACCTAGAGTTAGAGCTAACTACTCACAGTTCTGTGGCTCCTTTCAGGACTCTACCCAGAAGTATTTGCATTCAGATCCACACTCTTAGCTAAAGTTGCAGCCCATAATGAGCAGGGGATGGATATTTAATGACTTGCTTGAACATCTCAAACCACAAAACAGTTATAATAATGATAATTGCTAAATACTGATAGCTACATATTACTGTTATTAGGCCAGAGGTTCACAGGTAAAGGCTCTTGCTACATAAGCCCAGGAATCTGCAGGAGGGAACCAATGCCATAAAGTTGTCCTCTCACTCCACACAGCACTGTGGTCCATGTGCACACACATACATGAACAAGAATTTTTAAAAATCATGATAGATATCACAAATATCCATGATTTCAATGTCTCAACTCAAAATGTTCTTATGAGAGAGAGAGAGAGAGAGAGAGAGAGAGAGAGAGAGAGAGAGAACACGTGAGTGTCTGTGGAGGACAGAAAAAGATCTCAGACTCTGTGGAGCAACAACAGACAGTTGTAAGCTGCCCAGTGTGAATGTGGCAGCCAAACGTCTGTCCCCTGCAAGATCCCAACCATTGAGCCATTTCTTAAGTTTCCATATTATTATTTCGAAAAGAGAAAAGAGACTTGGGACGTTCTACACTCTGCCCAAGGCTACGTAGGAATTAAAACAATCCATCTTTGGATGCCACTGTGGGCAGTCAGACTCACAAGCCCCCCTGATGGTCATTGAGTTATACTCGGCTGTCTTTCTACCTCTCCCTCCCAGCGGAGCACTTAACCTAAATCTCTAGCATTAACCTCTCTGTTAGGCTTTAAGTCCTCAAGCACTGGGCTGGACAGTTAATGTCAGCTTGACCCAGCTAAAGCCATCTGAGAAGAGGGAACCTCAATTAGGAAAATGTCTCCCAAGATCAGGCTGTAGGCAAACTTGTAGGGCATATTTTAAATTAGTGATGGATGGGAGAGGGCCCAACTTATTGTGGTCTTAGGTTCTATAAGAAAGCAGTTTGAGCAAACCATGGGGAGCAAGCATGAGTAAGCAGCACCCCTCCATGGCCTCTGCATCAGCTCCTCCTCCAGTTCCTGCCCTGCTTGAGTTCCTGCCCTCATTGCTTTTGAGGATGAACTGTGTTGTGGAACTGTGAGCAAAGTAGACCCTTTCCTCCCCAAGTTGCTTTTGGACATGGTGTTTCATCCCAGCAATAGTGACCCTAACTAAGAGAAGGACATTTCTAAAAGGGAGTAATGTTTGGCACAGGACAAGACCCCCAGTAGCTTGGATCTTGAACTGGTTTCATCTCTCTCTATCTACGCTTGGATTTGAATTATTGTACGCCAGCTGTAATCCCCTAAGGAGAGGCCATCTTCCCTGTGAACACCAAAGAGTTAAGTTCTACCTCCTCGACACATGGATGAGTGCTTTAACGTCTCCAAAACTGGTGTGCTTGTGACCAAACATTTACATTGGCGCCATTTCCTGAGCTGCCAAGGATGGCGGTGCCGTTACTGTTGAGGGCCGCGCTCTCAGAACAGTGCTG
Organism: Rattus rattus; assembly: GCF_011064425.1. NCBI lineage: Eukaryota > Metazoa > Chordata > Mammalia > Rodentia > Muridae > Rattus > Rattus rattus. The sequence goes on from NC_046154.1 coordinate 210,657,383, forward strand.
GCTGCTCCTCTGTGCCCATGGCATATTTGCTTACAGATTAAGAAGATATCAGTTTCCCCATACAAGTAAATGTGGGGTCCTCCAGGGAGTCCACAGCTCCCCCTCACCTCTGTGTAATACACTGTCCTTTGACATTTGAGGAAGGGGATTTCTTTGGTATCATCGTTTTTGCTCAGCACTAGTTGTTTTGTTTTCTCTCTGCATGCTTTTTTTTTAAAGGCATGTATTAACTAATCATTTGAGAATGTCATATAATAGTTTTTTATCATATTCGTCCATTACTCCTCCCCCTAACTCCTCCTGGATCCATCCTTCACCCCTACCTCCAAGATTTATGTCCTCCATTTTTATTTTTAATAACTTACAAGTCCAGTCTGGGCTGCCCAGGTATCATGGTTGTGGTGATCAGCCTACCAAGGGCCACATCTGTAGAGAAATGGGTTCTCCCTACCCTAGAAGACATCAACTGCCAAGTGGTCCTGAGGTAGGGATGGGGGATCATGAGCCCCTTCTCCCTCCATGCTGGGAAGTTGATGTGATCTTGTGCAGGCCTTGTGCAGGCAGCCATAGCTGCTGGGAGATGATGACTGTGTCAGGCATTCTTAGCAGAAGACCTGCTTCCTCTTGGTCCTACCCAGCCTCTCCTCTTAGAGGCTTTCTGCCCTTTATGGATCTGAGACTTGGGCTGAGGGAGTGTGATGCAACATCTCTTTGTGAGAACATTTCATGGACACTCATTGTCGGTACTTTGGCCAGTTGTGAGTTAACCACTACACACACACACACACACACACACACACACACACACACACACACACACTTTTCTGATGAGTTCTGATGAGCACTATCTGTGGATAAGGAGAAGAGTTTGATATTATGTCTGTTAAGAAAGATAATACTATTAGTGTCACCACTGGGGCCTGCCTCACTCCGACTATGGATTGATTCTTAGCCAGACTTACAGTACTAAGTGTGCATTTTCTCCTATGGAGCTGGCCTTAAATCAAAGCAGAAATCTACTGGCTACCTTGCTAACATATGTGCCACTAATGTGTTTGTAGGCGTTTCTTGCTGTGGTGGTTTCTGTAGCTCCCTGTGTTCACAGCTGGGTACAGTGTTCATCACACCCCATCACTCCCACCCTACGCCATCGCTCCCACACCAGCCCCACAGCAGCGCGCTTGTACCTTCTACAAAACAACCCAGCAGGGAAGAAGCTTTTCCTGCTTAGCATCAACTTGATTGTTCGATGTGCCCATTTTTGGATGCTGATAACTACTTATCAGTTTACATCTTTTACTCTATAACTCTGCGTTGTCTTTATGAAGCAGGGTCTTGGCCAAATCAGTTCATTTCGAACATTCATTTCCTATCTATGGACGAATTGGACGGGTTCAGTGGTCAGTGGTCAGTTACCGCATAGGGCTGGGTAGAGTTTCAGCTTGGGAGCTGTCTGCTGTTTTTGCAATCACTCAACACTGCTGCTGTAGTGCAGACACAGGGAAAGCCAAGTGTCAGTGTCGCTGGGTTCAACAACCCCAGCAGTGGACATGGAAATTTACATCTCATGTACAAAAGTAGATGTCCAGCCAGATTTAGGCCATGGAATGAATGATTTACAGTTTTTCCTTTTTCAGAGTTTCATGACATTTCAGAACTGGAGCTGGACGGATGGTCCATGTTGGTATCAGGCAAGTGCTGCCGCATGTGTGCCACAAAAACAATCAGTGGTCTAGAAAGTCGAGTTGACTTCTCCCCACTGTGTAAGCATTGCTTACTGGGCTCCACCCCTCAGCAAAACCAGGGAGCTTTAAGAGTCATAAAGTAAGTCTGGAAAGAGCACTTTTAGATTTCCATACGTTAAGTAAGAGCACAATCATTAGCGCTTCATTTGAATGAACGTATCAGCTGCTGGATTCTATAAAGCACTCTTCTTGTTGTAGCGATGGAAACCAAAGCACACAGCTGCCTAAACTGATTCAGTGTAAGACACAGATGCCTGACATTGGGATGTTTAGAATAAAAGAAAAAAATGGGGCTGGAGAGATGGTTAAGAACACTGACTGCTCTTCCAGAGGTCCTGAGTTCAGTTCCCAGCAACCACATGGTGGCTCACAAACATCTGTAATGGGATCTGATGCTCTCTACTGGTGTGTCTGAAGACAATGACAGTGTGCTCACATATATAAGAGATAAATAAATTTTTTAAAAGAAAAAGAAAAAAACGTACTGAGTAATTTTATCTTGAGACTTTTCTTGGTTGGATTGTATTAATGCCCTACAAGAGGAGTAATCACTTGGATAGAAGAAACACAAGGTGTTGGGGACTGTGTTTCCGATAAACAGTGCTGGTATCTGCATGCAAATGAATGAATCCTGGCCTCCAACTGTATACAAAAACCAACCCAGATCAAGGACTTAAAGGTAAGACTCTACAAAACTGGGGTTGGGGATTTAGCTCAGTGGTAGAGAGCTTGCCTAGGAAGCGCCTGGCCCTGGGCTCGGTCCCCCCAGCTCCGGAAAAAAAAAAAGAACCCCAAAAAAAAAAAAAAAAAAAAAAAAGACTCTACAAAACTGCTAGAAAAAAATGGAGAAATGCTTCATGACATTGGAATGAGAACACATTTCTTTTTTAAAGTGTGCACTGCAACATTCAGGTAACAAAACTACAACTGACAAACGGAATTTCATCAAACTAAAAATCTTCAACACATCAAAGGAAAAAATAAAAACAAAGGGAAAGCGACAGTTTACAGAATGGGAGAGGATATTTGGTTTCTCATGATACACCGGGATAGCACACTGTCTCTGTGCTCTGTAAAGATGTGTAAGTCAATGTTGTTACTTTAAAACAGAGTCTAAAGGAACAAAATAATCACATATAAAGGAACTTTTCTACTTATCTTTCCTAAGATCTGGTAAAACAACAACAGTAATAATAATAAACAAATTACTGGGGGTTGGGGATTTAGCTCAGTGGTAGAGCGCTTGCCTAGCAAACGCAAGGCCCTGGGTTCAGTCCCCAGCTCCGAAAAAAAGAAAAGAAAAAAAATAAATAAACAAATTACTGTAGACAGGCTGGACAGAGGACTCGTCATCTCTGCCCTTCAAAAGCCTCTACTAGATATTAGCATAAGGAAAAATCGACTGCAGAGTGGATATATCAATGCGGCATGAACTACATAGACTCTCTTTTAAAGCTCTGCTACCGTCCAAATGCGTTAATCAGACAGGAAAACAGATCACTGAGACAGACAGTCAGACAGGCAAAACCCTGGTTCCCCTTCGTGTATATTAAAAAATGGGTCAACGTGGTGGCAGAGGTCTTTAATCCCAGCCCTTGGCAGGAAGAGGCAGGGGATCTCTCGGAGTTTGAGGGTAGCCTTGCCTGCAAGCGAGTCCCTTGCCTCAAATTTAAAAAGAAGAAGGCTAGTGTTGGGAGTGTGCACTTGTGATTCATGGGTTGCAGTGTGGGGACAGGGATGGCTGCTGTTTTACATGGTCAACGCTCTGCCTTCCGGTTTGCAGATCGGGAAGATAGAATTCAGGGACATGGAGGAGTTCATAAAAGATAGCCATTCAAACAAACTTTGGGGTAATAGTGAGAAAAGGAGGAAGCGGCCTACAGAAGGTTGTCCAGCAGTTCCCATCTGGAGCAAGGACACTTCCAGAATTCCCCACACAGCCTTTGCAGTTTTCTGGCTTCCAGGAGAGTCTGTCCCTGCATTAGCAGCCAGCTCTGCTCTATCCAGTCTAGAGAGAGAAAGACCCACGCAGAGACAAGGACAAGACACCTGGGTAGCTCTTCAGGCTGCCTCCGTGACCTGTGCACTCACACACAGACCGGCTCCCCCAGCCTCTCCTCTCACCCCTGGGAAGCAGAGCACTGCAGGCTGGGGCAGACAGATGTGTGCGCGGCAAGGTTTCTGCCTGCGTGGTGGTGACATCATAACCTGGCAGGTTCCTGTGACTCAGGAATTCAGCACGATGCTGTGAAGCTCTAAGCCAAGAGGCCAAGATGGGCTCAACATGTGGAAACCTGATCTTACGAGTTTCTAGTCACTTCTTGCTTGGGCCTTTACAAGAGTGCATGGCTCTGTTACACAAAAGAGTCCAGCTTACAAATGACAGGAAGAAAACAGTGATACTCATTTCCTTAGAACTCGAAGGCCCTTAGACTTGGTTAATCATCTCCAGTGGGTTGACCTGTCCCCCTGTTTTCTTATCTACACCCATCATACAGTCACTCCCTGAAAAGGGCACCCCATATCCATTAACACAGAGCTCCAGGCTTTCTCTCTTTCTTCTCAACAGGCACCATCATCTGAACTGTTCGGTGCTCTCTCTTTCCCTAGTCAGTGTAGACCACAGTATCTTTGGTTGTATGCAATACCTCTCTTATCATTTCCATTCTTGCCATCTGCATGTGCAAGCCCCATTCCTGGAACACAAGGGAGGATGAAGATCAGGATAGAAGAGATTTTTGTGTTCCTGTATTTCCAGTCTAGCAAGAAAGAAGACGACAGTAAGAGGTAGTGGCTTGACTAATGTCCTCGTGATGTGTGGACTCTGAGAAGATCCCTGTGGGGGCCCCATGACGGACCTACCAGCTACACACTCAGCAGGGGCTGAATATCTATTGCAGGATGTATAAGAACTGCAAACTGTTAGTGCTTAAAACCAGTCCATCCATGAGCAGGCTAAGGGCCTAATCTTTACGTCTTCTCACTAGACGAACTGTAGGTGCCCGATAAGCACTTGGGAAACGTGTTTGGCATCCTTAGTCGCCAAGCACTAACTAAACCACTCTGAGATCCCATCCTGCCCACATGATCAAGTGTAAACCCAAAGCCCTGTTACTGAGATACCCAGACAGTCATAGGTATAGCCATGCTCTTCTAAGTAGACAAGAAGCAGAGGTTTCTATCAGCAAAGGGATGAGTAAAGGGAACGCTGCAGGCTGGCGAGATGGCTGGGGTGAAGGTGCTCGTTATCAGCCAATGAGCTGAGCTGCATCCCTGCACCCACCGTGGAAGGAAAGAACCCACTCCCGGGAGTTCTTTGTTGCCTTCCACACATGCACTGTGGTACACACACACACACACACACACACACACACACACACACACACACGTGCACGTGCATGTCAATGTAATTAAATAAGTATGCATACACAACATAACAGAACTTTATGTAGTTATGAAGAGAGATTAAATAATGACCTTTGCAGGAAGGAGAACAGATGCAACTGGAAAATCACATTAAGCAAAGTAAGCCAGACTGCTTTCTGCATCTTTCTCTAATGTGCAGAAGCTAGATTTAAAATGGTGTGTGTGTGTGTGTGTGTGTGTGTGTGTGTGTGTGTGTAAATACAGCATATACATTTATATGTGTGTTTTGTAGATCACAGAACTAGGGAAGGGACCAGGAAAGGGAAGGAAGTGATCCAAGGGGAGGCAGGAAATAGAAGAACGGGCTGTGAGCGGCAGCTGGCACCAACAGTTCATAGCCGCACACATAAAGTGAAGACAGATAAAGACAAAGGTAGGAGGGAAGAACTGATGGAAGAACTGAAGGGGGAAAAGGGAACCAAACAGAGTCGCTTGGAGAGGGACCAGGAGACAGTGGTGGGGATGGGGGTGGAGGGTGGGGAGTGGTGGATGGTGGGGGAGGGGAACAGGTCCAGGAGACAGTGGCAGGGGGTGGGGGAGAACAGATGAGCACAAAGTATGACTGTGCGTGGACAGATGCCATGATGAAACCCACTGCTTTGTACCCTGACCTATAAAATTAATTTTAAAAGGAAAGGACATTTGCTCATTCGGTCTTTCTAGAGACCTTGCCAGTGTAGCGCTGAGGACTTGATGGGAACACGTTAGCCTCATGAAAGCAGACAAATGCTGTGCTTCCTAAGCGGGCGTATAACGAGTTGCCTAACGGGGTCCCGAGAGTTACAAGTGGCTTCTGGAGTAAATTGTTTTGCTGCGTGTGTCTAAAAGGGAAGAGGCAGCGAGGCCCAGCCAATGCCTTTGATTTCTCTGCCACATGCACTGGGGTGGAGTGCTCTGGGCACCCTTCATGGTGCCTTTTCGTGGCCTTCCGAGGCCTCCCAAAGACAACTCCAGATCCTGCCCTGGCCAATTCCAAGGCCCCAGTTTGACTAACCAGTTTCTAAAGCTCATATCTCACAGTAGGACATGGACTCCCTTGATCTTGCTTAGCAGAGGCCCCGCATAGCATAGCTGTGTATATGTGGCTATGTAGGTCACAAAACTACACAGGGCACTTGGGAGGCAGAGGCAGGCAGATATCTGAGTTCAAGGTTAGCCTTTTCTAGAGTAAGTTCCAGGACAGCCAAGGCTACAGAGAAAAACCTTGTCTGGGAAAAAGCAAGCAAGGAGACAAACAACCAAAAAAACCCCAACAAACTGGAACGGAAACCGTGAGAGGGAGGGAGAGTTACTCATTCTTTTATGTGTTTGTGAGTGTGTTTACACATGCGTGTGAAAGGTTAACACTGGTTACCTTCCCCGATTATTCTGCACTTCATTTAACTCAGTTGTTACATACGTGTGTGCATGTCATAGCATTCATGGAAACCAGGCTTCAGAGCGCTAGGCACTGTACTACCTCACCAGCTCACTTCCGCCTTAGCTTTCGAGACAGGGTCTATCGTTGAACCTCCGATCTGCTGATTTGACTTCCAGGCTGGTTAGTGAGCCCCAGGGATCCTCTATCTCTGCCCCACCCCCACCTCAGCCCCGTGCCTAGCTGTTCTACAGGGAACTGGGGCACCCGACCTGAGTCCAGTGCAGAACCTTCTTCCCAGCCCTCACGTTTATGATAATTAACTTTGTTCCTCTGTGGGTGAGAATCTCTCCCGTTCTTTCTCGAATTCCTCCTAAAGGGGCTACTTGCTGCTATCAAGCAGTAACAAAAAAGCCAATGTTTAACTTAGTTTGAACCCAAACTTCACAGCCATGCTTCCTTCATTGGCCTCTCTAGCCAGGTTGGAAGACTGACCTGGAGGAATGTTTAAAACAATAGACCGCTCAGGCGGCCAGCAGGTGCAGGGGAGTGTGGCGGCTCTCTGGACCGAGGCGGGGAAGGGAGGGGTGTGGGGGCGGGGTGGGGGGGTTGGAGCAGGGGCATGACCAGACTAGATGACCTGGTGACAAATCTTCCACCTCTGTCACCATGTATCCTTTCAATTCTCACTTGCCAGACACGTCAGCACCAAAAGAACACGAAGTTCTTGTCAATATCCTCCCAGGGGGTCTCTGAGCAAAGCCACTTCCCTGCTGGGTCTCTCAGAGAAGGAAGAGCCACAAGACAGCCCCCCTGCCGAACTCTTGGGCAGCTGGAAGGGAATCCTCATTATGATAATTTTGGGAACATTTACAAAGATGAAGTTCAGGGTCAGTGCTCCCTGTGGTTCCTAGTAAAGCCTTTGGTTCCTTCAGGAGGGAAGTAGGGACCCAAAGAACATCCACAGGAGAGGCCCGGTGAAGCAGACCTGGGTCAAGGGGCTGGCCCCACAGGCCCCTTGGAGAACCCAGTCAGGAGTACTTGCACTTCACTACTGCTCCTGGCCAATAGGAATGTGGACAGACAGCCAACCTGGCTGTGCCCAAGGCGGGAAGCAGTTCTTGACTTGGGTTTTTATTGAAAGCCTAATTCATTTTCTCAGCTAGGTAATCACCGTCTGTCTGTGTCTCTGTCTGTCTCTCCGTCTCTCTCTGTCTCACTGTCTCTCTGACAGGCCTCACTGTGTCGTCCTGGCTGCATAGTGACTAAAGAAACCATGCGTGGCCAAAGAAGAAAGTATCAGCTCTCCTACAACATTATAAATGTGAGAAGCCACGGGAATTTAGACAAAAAGAGGACACAGTAGTGGAACGACCTTGAAGTATTGGAAGTTTAGCCAAGCATGGCTCCTGGCCTGGCTCTTCTCGTAGGCACCTTCTCCCTCTGTTTTGACCTCCCGCTCCCGGGTCTCCCACTCTCCCACCTCTATCTGCCACTCGGAACTGAGGTCAGCTCCTTCCCTAACTGTCAGCTGCCAAGGTTTCCCTTCTTTCCTCTTCCTCTTCCTCTTCCTCTTCTGTTTGTTTTTCAAAACAGGGTTTCTCTGTATCGCTTTGGCTGGAATGCACTATGTACACAGGCTGGCCTCAAATTTAATAATCCACCTGCCTCTGCCTCCCAAGTACTGGGATTAAAGGCCATCCAGCTTCAAGCTCTCCTTTTTTATCACACAGATACGATGTCTTTTCAAGTCTTTAAGATGCACAGTTATACTAGGCAATGGTGGCAGATGCTTTTAAACCCAGCCCTTGGGAGGCAGAGATAGGTGGGCCTCTGTGTTCAAGGCCAGCCTGGTCCACATAGAGAGTTCGAGGACAGCCAGGGCTATGTAGAGAGACTCTGTCTCAAAAACAAACCAGCAAACAAACAAAACAACAAAAACAAAAAAAAGAAAGAAACACGTTCCTGTGTGATTGCTTGGCGGCCACTGTCCTGGCTTGAACTGTTTTGTAAGAACGACATCCAAGCAGGACCAGGAGGTTGTGTCTGTGACTCTCCCTCCTTCGGCTTGTCCTGCATCTGGACCTCTCCTGTTTTAGGATGGGGGACAGATTTCCTATTCTTTTTATCCCTACCCACATTAGACCCACTCGCAGAGCCCACACCTCTGGGCGGGTAGCGGTTTCTTCAGTCCTGTCAGCCTCTTCCTTTGCCTTTCCCTCCAGGCTAACCCTTTAGGATGTGACCTTCCATCTCCCTCCAAGGGGAGTTGCTGAGTCCTTTGTTTTCCCCCCAAGGGTCCTCTGGCAGCAGCCACTCTCCTGTAATCAGAGGGTGGCGTAGTTTCCAGCCTGCAGGGAGAAAGTGAATGCTTCATAAAGCCTTCTGTTTTCTCGGAAGCTTGAATGGCGATGCAGGGAGATGAGACTCATACTTCATGGACACGATTGTCAGTGCACACAGAAAACACTGGGCACTGAGAGGCTGTTGAGCCTCAAGCTGCAGGACCAATGGTGAGCTCAGATGTTATCACAAAAGGGTAAGGAGGGCTCTTCCTCTCCCTTCTCTCCCTTTTCCTCATCCTTGTGTGGCGAGTTTGCAGCTCTTTCTTACCCATGCTTCCTGCCTGCAAGCTAGCCCAGCAAGACCATTCTCGCTGTGGGGACGAGGAACCCTTAACACTGGGAAACGCTTGAGATGGAGAGAGGAATGGCTATGGACACTGGAAAGGACCCACGTGGTTATTGCTCTTGAATTAAATATGCAGTGGGGAGCTGGTGCCGAGGCTGCCCTAGACTTGGTTGCAGGTACCGCCATCTTCTATGTGTCATGCGGGGAGGGCATTAATTGCCTGAACATACCTGCCCTGCCGTTCTGGGTTACCAGGTTTCTCAAGCTCGCCCCAATTCCTTCCCCAGTCATCGGCTCCTCTGATATTTGGAAGAAGGCAAGGTTCCATAAACTGAAGATAAAGTCCCAGCCAAGATTCCTCTTTGCCCTTGAGGAGCTAGGAGCTAGGAGGTTGCGGACATAGCAGTGTATTCCATGTGCGGTAGGGAGGACTGGCTCAGTGCAGGACAACTGTAGCAACAGGGAGAATGGCAGTCCCTTCAGGCCTTCTCTAAGCCATCCTGAGATGCAGAGACTTGGGTCTTGCCCCCTTATCTCTCCAGGGTTCCACTGGGGAAGAGGGTAGGACCAAAGCAGGTCTCCACCCGCAGCCCCCAGTTTCTCTAGGAAGATCGTCATCCTGTCATCCTGTCAGAAAGGCCACCTTTTATTCCTTCAAGCCACTCCTGTTTTCCTGAATGACTTTTAGGTCTCCTGGCCCTTAAGACTCAGTGAGATCCTGCTGAAGGCTGACTGACTTTCTCCTGGAAGGAGGCTCCAGCACCCCCACTACGAGAATGTCATATACAAAGTCTCCTTTGCACTGTGGTCTGTCCCCTCAGGCTGTCAGCCCTAAACAACTGCTTGGTCTACATTGCCTGAAATTTAGAAGCCAGGTGGGGTGACCCTATTGTGCCCTGCTTCTTTTAGACCTCACCCTTTGCTCAGAATGCAGGATTCTGTTGTCCCCTGGACTGTTACCCAGAGCGTGCTCCATGCTTCCTTCCTGATTCGGCCTGTCTCTTCCACCTACCTAAGTTCCGTTTCCTGTGCTCGCCATGTTCCCGTGACACAACACAAACTCTTTCATAGTCTCACTTTGTGGAAAACTTCTCTCTATAAAACCTGGCTGTCTCCATGGACCAACTTGTTAAGGGGGGAAAATTAAACCGGGTCTGCAGAGATGGTTCAGCAGTTAAGAGCACTGTTTGCTTTTTCAGAGGCCCAGGGCTCAATTCTCAGCAGTCACATGGCAGCTTATGACTGACCGTGTAACTCCAGTTCCAAGGGATCCAATACCCTCACGTGGACATATGTGCAGGCAAAACACCAGTGCACACAAAATAAAAATAAATAAGTAAAAACAATGGTAGCCTCTGTCTTCTCAGCTCTCACTCACCACACGACGCACAGAGCCTGTCCTTTGAGGCTCATAGATTCAGACTATTTGGGGAGAATGCTACCTTGGACTCACCACTGCTCAATAACAGATCCCCATCCATTCCCACCAGCCACGGAAGCACTGTCTTCTAGCTCATGTTTCTTTCCCTCTGAATCACACCGGCACCACGGGGACAACACAGTCTCATGCACAGCTGCTTCTAGCTCAGGGTTTCAGGTACCCTCGGTTTCACCCATACTTTCTATGCTGTATTCAGGGACTCCTCTCCTGCTTCTCCTCCACCCTTTCTTATCTGTAAATGGCCTTGAAGGTCTCCTGTCAGCACCTGCACTCCGGCTGATGTCCCAGGTCTGTGACATCGGTCCTCTCCTTGGTCTCTCCTCTCCTGTGCAGAGACACAGATGCTCCAGTGTTCCCCGCTCTCAGAACTTTATTCATTTCCTGGTGATCTCAACCGGTCTGTGAGCTCAAAAACTCACCTTTATACCGATGAGTCTCAAATCTGTGCCTCCCCCATGGCTGAACCACGGCTTGGCTGACCACCACACCACTTTACTCTCTCCACAGGAGCTCCTAGGCGCCCATCCTTCCTTTCCTCATGCCTTGCCTGCAGCGTGTTCCCCCTTCAGGCCCTCTTCCTCATTGCTCAGGAGGAAACCCTGGGGCCTGCAGTGACTCACGTCTCTCTTCTCTCACGTCTTTCTGTGTTTGGCAAATCATGGATCTGGCCACTTCTCACAAGTTTCCCCCACCACCTCTTCAAGCCGAGGTCAGATTCCTGACTGATCTGGTTCACAGCTGGCTCTTCAACAGCCTTCTTGATATAGGCGTCAACCTGAGTCAGACCCTGTCACTTCCTTCCTACATAGGCCTTGATGCCCTCAGAGTAAAAGGCCAAATGCCATAGTGACCTTGGGGTCAGACCTGGCCTAACCCAACCTCCCTGACTTATTTCCTAGTACTCCTTGTAGCCTCCCCACCTTCTGGCTGTTTCTTGGACACCAAACACAGTCCCACCTCAAATCCTCCCTCTTCCCTGCGGGCAGTGCAGGCTTCCCTCACGTCCTGCATGGCTCTACCCCAGGCTCACCTCAGCAGTGAGGCCTCCTCTCACTACCCAGTATGAATAGACAGAAGCCTGACTATTGTCTTTTACTCTATTATATTCCTGTCTGTGTCCGTCTTTCCAGGAACAGACGAACAGACGTTCATTGCTTAAGACCGTCAGTGGTCATGCCAGTTGAATGGCAGGCAGAGACCTTGTCTGTTTGACTGACGCCTCCTACAGGGTCATGAACTGGATGGTGCTGGTGTGGTGCTGGTGTGTGGATGTGTGTGCATGCACACCCACAGCTTTTTCCTATGGTGAGAGTCTTTCTTGCTCAGAACAACATTGAAAGTTCAGGGGGACAGTTATGGCTGTCTGGAGACCCATTCTTCCCAAGAATGTCTCCAACACGCCCCGTCTGAATCTGCAAGAGCACAAGTCTGAGACCAGTGATCCAAGAGATGACGTCCATCTTGTGACTGCTGATGTGGATTAGAGGGTGTCCTGTCCTGTGGCAATGACTTAGGACACATAAACAAGTTCTATCGAAATGTTCTCTATCTTAAAATAAGCTCGCGTGGAAGAGTACGGTGATAGATGCCTCCAGGCCTGGCACTGCCCATCGTCCAGAGAATGAATCAAGCTAAAACTTCCCTGTCTTAGACTGAGTCAGCACTGTAACTTATCATTCAGAGTGATTGGTGATTGTCCAGCCTTTTGTTTTTCTGGGGTTTGTTTTGTTTTGTTTTGTTTTGTTTTGTTTTGTTTTGTTTTGTACTTTTCTGAGACAGGTTTTCTCCATGTAACCCTGGCTGTCCTCGAACTCACTTTGTAGTCCAGGCTGGCCTCAAACTCGGTAATCCACCTGCCTCTGCTTCTCCAGTGCTGGGTGCAAAACTGCCTGGTGGGGCTGAAGCTCTTAATCGAATCCTTACCCCCACTTTAAGAAGGATCAAAGGCGGAAAGAAAAAGGGACAAAGGGAAGGGACAAATAGGTCCTAGAAACACCTGTAGCAGAGTGTAGAAAATCTGGTTACTCTCCAAAACACCTGGCCACCAAATACCCACGGTGCCAGTGAAGCTGAATGGTGCCGTTTTGATTCTTTTTTTAATGTGGAAAAAAAGAATCTAGGAAATGTTGCTAATACTGTATTCTTTTTTTCCCTTAAAAAAAAAAAAAAAAAAAAGCCTTCTCAAGTGAATCTCTGAGTTCGAGGCCAGCCTGGGATACAGAACAGCCGTGGCTAAAGTGAGAAATTTTGTCTTGAAAAATAGATATTAGATTAAATTAAAAATACATAATAATTGCCTTCTGTCTTCAATAATGGAAGTTTCGGATGGCTTTTGTAAGTAATGTCGTATTTTCCCATGCATTTCATCTCATTATTTCTATTTTGGATTTGCGAATGGTATTTTCATATCTGTGATCTTTATATAAGCAGAAACAGATGTATCTGCAAAAATCACCCACTGGAAGGCCTTTCCTCAGGATAGCTCAGTGGCCAAGCATGTGCTTAGCAGACAGGAGGCCCTGCGTTCCTCCCCAGGGCCACCACCACCTCAACTACACATCTGTGAAAATTATAACTTAATTTGGATCAATGTATATGATTGCTGACTTTTTGGCATACCCCTTTTCCATGACTGTTTTGGTTCTCCTAGTAAACTACTAACAGGCACATACATCTTCAAAGAATGTGTCCAATTATATTGGGGTACTGATAGGTTCAGTGGTATAGAAGCTTCCTATGCATAAATACAGATTTCAAGGTCAGGAGTAGTGAACTGTGACAAAAAGGAGAATTTCCAGACATATTCTGTGTGATGGTTTGTATATGCTTGACCCAGGGAGTGGCAATATTAGAAGGAGTAGCCCTGTTGGAGTAGGTGTGGCCCTGTTGGAGTAGGTGTGGCCCTGTTGGAGTAGGTGTGGCCCTGTTGGAGTAGGTGTGGCCCTGTTGGAGTAGGTGTGGCCCTGTTGGAGTAGGTGTGGCCTTGTTGGAGTGGGTGTGGCCCTGTTGGAGTAGGTGTGGCCCTGTTGGAGTAGGTGTGGCCCTGTTGGAGTAGGTGTGGCCTTGTTGAAGTGGGTGTGTCACTGTGGGTGTGGGATTTAAGACCCTCACCCTAGCTGCCTGGAAGTGAGTATTCTGCTAGCAGCCTTCACATGAAGATGTAGAACTCTCGCCTCCTCCTGCACCATGCCTGCCTGGATGCTACCATGCTCCCACCTTGATGATAATGGACTGAACCTCTGAACCTGTAAGCCAGCCCCAATTGTCCTTTATACGACTTGCCTTGGTCATGGTGTCTGACCACAGAAGTAAAACCATAACTAAGACATTCTGTCACACTGGGTTTGGAGAGAAAACCAAGGCTTGGTCAGAGCCTCTGCCTTCCTAGATGTACCTTGCCAGTGTAGACAGACGAGAAACCTGTGGTTTAGAGGGCTCAGGCCTGTGGCCATAGCTCTTAGATGCTAAAGTAGGAAGATCTCAAATCCAAGACCTGACTAGCCTACAAAGCGTCCAGTGCCTCACCAGGCTGCACAGAATTTAAGGCCCAAGTAGCAACTTATTGAGACTAAATCTCAAAACAAACAAACAAATAAAGTGTCAGGCAGTGGGGGCGTGCACCTTTAATCCCAGCACTCAGGAGCCAGAGGCAGATGGATCTCTTGAGTTCAAAGCCAGCTTGCTCTACAGAGTGAATTACAAGACAGCCAGGGCTACACAGAGAAACCATGTCTCAAAGACAAAACAAACAAAACAAAAATAAGCAAAAGTGTGGGTGGGGATGTAGCACAGTAGCAGAAGGCTTGTCTTGCTCCTGTGAGAGCCTGGGTTCAGTCTCCATGTGGATGCCTCAGGGGCAGATCTGTCTGCCTCCCTTCCACCACCACACAACCTACACAGTAACTGTTACGGGACTGCATGCTGGGTGAGTTTGCTCTGTTTACCTCATACAGCGGCACTGGCACACTGTACCTATTTTACAGATCCAGACTTTGAGGCTTAATTGCTTGATTTGTACAACAGAACTCAGCAGGTATGAGTTAGGATTCCAGCTGAGGTGTTCCATAAGAAACGCATTGCATAAAACTTTGCCAAAAGTGAAAAGACAGATCACACCAGTAGAAATACCAACCTCTTCCAGAGTAGGTTTGAAGACAGCTCACCCCAGGACGCCAGAGTATCTCTATCCTGCTATACCTGTAAAAAGGAGCAGACTCAGCCCAGCATGTCAGCCCATATGTGGTCCTGCATTCAGGAAGCAAAAGCAGGAGAATTGAGAATTCAATGCCAGCCTAGGCTATTTAGACTTTCGGGCCAGCCTAGGCTGCATGATTAAAGCCCATCTGGAAAGAAGGAGCAAACTAGAACCTCCACAAAGAGTCTAAACCTTGAAGTAGCGATGCTGATGAGGCGTCAATGGTGGGGATTACTGACACCCGTCATTCCCTGAGCACACTGTGCCAGGCATTGAGGTGTTAATGCTGAGTCTGCTGCACCGATTCCTTTCAGCCCCTTGACCCTTCAGGTTGGTCCTGCTGTTATTTTGAATGTGGGGAAGAAAGATGTCAGAGTCAAGCCCTAAGTGAAAGACATTTGAGCCTTCGTGGATTTGATGTTTAGTCCTTAACCACTAAAATCCAAGGTCAAGCAAATTAGGTCTCACGAGTTTCATCACTGATGGTGGGAAGACAAAAACATCGTTATCCCTAGGCAATCCGGTCCAGTCAAAAAGTTGTGCTGACAAATCTGGAAGAAAATGATCATTAGTCCAAACACTCAAGTCACCTCAGTCACCCCAACGCTCCCTCCCTCCCTCCCTCCCTCCCTCCCTCCCTCTCTCCCTCCCTCCAGCTCCCTCCTTCCCTCCCTCCCTCTCACAGAGCCTGTGGGTAAAGGACAGTAGCTTTTGAAGGTCAGCTGTCAGTGATATGCAGAGCCTAAGGAAAAGCTCTTTGCTCCTCATTAGTGCCTTGTGGATATTTAAAGGTAGACTCAGCTCTTAGGAGAGGAAATGCTGCCAGAGTTCAAGGTCTTAGCAGGAATCAAGGTGGATGTTGGAAAGAAGATGGGCTCCATGGTGAGGTGAACCCCACAGCAGGGCAGAAGTCCAAAGGGCTCTCTGAAGAAATATGGCGGAAGGCATGGGTGTCTGGAATGCTTTTAGGGCACTGCCTTTCAGCATATGTTTGACTTGTCCATTTCGTTCTTGGCTACAGTTCACATTGTTTGCTTTCTGAATCTTGAGTAAAAGCTTGACATGCTGGTGTCTCCCTGGAAGCAGGAGAAGGAGATGCTATGAAGGCCACAGACACATCGGTGACGCTCAGTACAGGCTGACTAATGCTCAGGTCCCCAGATGGTCTCAGAATCCTTATCGTGATGCGACAGACATGGTTATGAGGAGCTCCACAGACCCACCTGCCAGAGCAGACATAGTCCTGAGATGAAGTGAACAGGGAAATTCTCAAAACCTTGAACTTGGGGCAGAGGAGTGTGGAATCTATAAAACACCAAGTAGGTGCCTCGCACCCAAAGTCACTGGCAGATGGGAGAGAGCACAGAGGAGGACAGCACAGTGAATGATACGGAGATGACCAAGGTATTTGGTGAGCAAGGGGGAGGCTTTGATCCTGGAAGGACTCCCTAGATGACACTAGGCCTGGGTGAAGGCCAGGAGGACAGGGAAGGACAGGCAAGCGGAGAAAGGTGGTGTGAACATTTGGGAAAGTGGGAGAACGTGGTGGGTAGGCTCAGAGGAGCATGAGCTTTGAGGTTTGTGGGAGCCTGGGGCTCCATGTGAGAAATTCACGGTGAATGGTGAGAGGACATGTGGCTGGGTAGTTCTCCACCCAGGTGCTCTGGTACCCAAGCAGTCTCTCGTGATGTTTTCACAAGGCCAGAAAAAACAGAAATTATGGACACATGTCTAATTTGGGTTTGTTTCCCAGGTAATTATTATCTTGATTTTTTTCTGCTATATTTGAAATAAACAGTCTTTTATAAAAGAAGAGAAGATCATGAACACTCATTGTTGGGTATTTTTGAAGATTTTACTTTAATTATGTGTATGTGCGGGTCTCTCTGTGTACCATGCACACGTGAGTGCAGGTACACAGAGAGGCCTGAAGAGGGCACTGTATTCCCTGGGGCTCGAGTCTGCCAATTGCCAGCCTCCCTATGTGAGTGCTGGGACCTGAACTCGTGCACTCAAGTGCGGAGCCACGGCTCCAGCCCCTACGGTTGGTTTTGAATGCCTTGCTTTGCGAAAGAGCAAGTTATTGGCTCCTCTACAGTGCACCAACATTTTTGTATTTTGTCATTTCTTTTGCTTTTACTTTCAGTTGCCTAATTCTCTTCTAAGCTGCCCTATCCAGCCCCGGTTTCTGAGAACTGGTTTGAAGATGATGGAGAAGCATCAAGGTAGCAATGAGTGTAAGAGGCCAAATTTCAGGATGAAAACTGGAGTAAGAGCCCGGCACCCATGTGGGATCCGCCTGGGAGAAGCAGAGGGGACAAGAGCAAGAAATACTTGGAGGTAAAAAGCTCCAGGAACTAAAGAGTCCGCCCTGGTCACCCATGATGCTGGCCCAGTGGATGGCCTGTTCATGTTTACTGGGGAGTGGAAGCCATGGGATTGACCTGGTGGCAGAAGGGAGGTATGGAAGGACAGCCTTCTGTGATTCTATCCTGTGTCCCTGAGCAGAGGGTGAAGCCCACAGGTAATATGGAGAAGACAGAAAGCAGGATTAAGAGAGTTGATAAATTCTACTTTGGAGGTATTGGACACAGGGGCTTATATAGGACTTGCTGCAACCACACCAGGTCTTCTGTCTGGTGGCATGGTTCATTTGCCCACAGTGTGGGAGGAGTAGGTTACCATGGAGGCTTAAAGTGCTCTGATGGGGCTGGAGATATGGCTCAGTGGCTTCTTGCTCTTGCAGAGGACACAGGTTCAATTCCCAACGGCTACATGGACACTCACATGTAGGGGGTGGTTCTGATGTTCTGCTCAGGAATGAATGCAGAAGATCCTGTTCCCCAATTGGTTCTTAATCCATCAATAAAGATGCTAGCAGCCAATGACTGTGCTGAAGGGGTGGTACTTCCAATTTCCCACAGGCAGGTTAGCAGACAGGGAAGAGGAAAGAGATTCGCCATGCTTTGGAGAGAGAGGGAGAGAGCTACCAGCTATGTGAGGTCTCGGATGGAGTGACCACTGGCTGCTTCCCCGACTGGGCTTGGAGTAGCAGGCCAGAGATTAGAAACACAACTAAGTTGAGGGAAGATTTAGAGGTGGTGAGCTGGGAGTGAAAAGAAGGGTATGCTAGCCGCGGAAGGCTTAGAAGAGGCCAGACATTGTGCTAAAAGCATATTAAATATAAGTTAATGTGTGTTTGTATGTGTTTCTTCTGTGGATCTGGGGTGGCTCCTGGGTGGTGGCTAGTGGCACAGTCCACCTGGAGCTTAAAGTGAGGAAGTAGAAACTACAGGTCATGTTCACAACCATCAGTAACTCTAGTTCCAGGAGATCCAGCTTCCTCTTCTGACCTCTGAGGATATGTGGAATATGGATGTATTAGTCAAAGAGTTCTCTAGAGTAACAGAACTTATAGAATGAATCTCTCTCTCCCTCCCTTCCTCCCTCCCTCTACCCCCATAGGATTTATTAGACTATATATGGGATTTATTAGAATGGCTTATAGGCTGTGGTCCAGCTATGGCTGCTTGTGAACAAAAGGTAGCAGTTGTTCAGTCCTTGAAGCCAGATGTCTCAGCTCGTCTCTAGGACACGAAGAATCTAGGCCAGAATCTCAAAGGAGTAGGTGTTAACACCAGTGAAGGAATGGACTTGCTGGTTAGCAAGATCGACTGCAAGTAGGCAAAGAAAGAGAGGTTTCCATCTTTAGAGCTTCCAGCAGAGATGTGACCCAGATTAGAGGTGGGTCTTTCCACTTCAAATATTTAACTAAGCAAAAGTCCCTCCCAGGTTTGTCTAGCCAGTCTGTTCATTCCAGATGTAGACAGATTGACATAGCATTCACCATAAACAAACACACACATAAAAACAAATACATTTTTCTTCACTGTTCAAGGTTTATTTGCTATTTTTCATTGCCACGACACCATATGCAAATCATACTTTTTACATAATATTGCAGTGTACATTACAGACACGTATACTACACAAAATATCCCTGAGAGCATGTGTAATGGACTGCGATGGCCATTCCCAGTTGTCAACTTGACTACATCTGGAATGAACTACAATCCAGACACGGAGGGCACACCTGTGATCTAGAACTTGAGGTTGGAAGACAAGGGCTTTTGATCTGGATCTTGACATGGGATGAAACATGCTTTTGATCCTGATCTTAAGGCACAGTGGCCATGAAAAGCTTGGGTCCAGGCAAGGTGATACAGGCCTTTAATCCCAGGAGACTGAGGCAAGCAGATCTCCGAGTTTAAGGCCAGCCTTGGACAGAGTAAGTCCCAAGTAAAGAACAGCTTAGGTCCAGGCCCACCTTTCATCTGGCCATACCTTCTGCTGGAGGCCTACATAAGGACAATGGAGGGAGGAAGGCTCACTTTTCTCTGCCTGCTTGCATTTCCTGCCAGCACATCTGGTGGAACCTACTCCTTCAGAATTCCACTTTACACAGAAGAGCAGCTGAAACAGCCAGCCTTGTGGGACTGAGCAACTACTAGACTCTCAGACTTCCTAGTCACTGCTGCCCATTGTCGGGTTAGTTGGACTGCAGCCTGTGAATCATTCCAATAATTTCCCTTAATATTTGAAGGCATTCCATAAGTTCTGTGGCTCTAGAGATCCCTCACCAATACGTGGACTTACAGCCAGATTATGACTAACTGGGAACTTGTTGGGCTAGGCATGTTTGCTGAGGGTCTGCAGCACAGCATAATTGAAGCCTGCATACAATTGGCAGTGTGTCTTGGAGAGAGTGGGACTGTCACACTAACCAGGTTACCACTACACAAGTACCACTTAGCAACAGGGTAGAGCTGTGGGAACTGAGGTGTCCCCAGATTACCTTAATACAACTGCACTAACATAGCTCAGATGAGGAGGTTTCTTTCTTTTTTTTTTTTAAGATTTATTTATTATATATAAGTACACTGTAGCTGTCTTCAGACACACCAGAAGAGGGCATTAGATAGTTGTGAGCCATCATGTGGCTGCTGGGATTTGAACTCAGGGTCTCTTGGAAGAGCAATCAGTGCTCTTAACCACTGACCCATCTCTCCAGCCCGAGAAAGTTTCTATTCCATAGGACAGTGACAGACTAGGACACCAGGAAGACTTTAGAATAGCACCTCCTTCTGAATTCCTGAGAGCCTAGCTGTCATCCTCGTCAGGTAGGCCTCCTCTTCAGGAATTACAGTCAGTTTCACAAACTCCATTTTGTCCCAGAACACAAGTGACACTGAGGAAGACATCATCATTGATTCCACAGTGAGAGGACTGAGGTAGGCTGACTCCATGACAGGCTGCAAAATGCCAGTTTAGACAACTAGGTTAAGTTTCTTTCTTGGAGCTGAGCAAACCAGTTCCAGGAAAAACCACACACTCAGGCAGTCAATCAGAAGCTACCGCACCATCTGACCTGAGCCAAGAATAGTCAACCATGATTCTGGAAAGTTCCTAAAGACTAAGCCAGTCACAGAGACACTGGTGCCCCTTGAAATAGAGCCAACCAAGCAGGAGAAAGTTCACCTGTTCCTCCCTGGAATTCCCCCAATTGGCTTTAAATTGAGCCTGTGTGCTTTCCTCTGGGTCACCATTTTGCTGAACAGTAGACCTCTGCATGCTGGATTTTTGCAGAACAAGCACGCTTTCTTTTGGGTCTGCGGTATCATTCTTCAGTGATTCATGGACTCTTACAATACAAACCCTCAACCATGGTGGAAATGGGATGCACCCACCTAAATTTCTTCATTATGCTCTTGTCCAAGTCTTCCAGAGAGGCCAATGCCCCAGGACATAACTTTCAGTTTGATCACCTCATAGGCACCATCAACTCCTTCCACTTCAGTTCTGAGTTCAGGTTCCTCAGGGAGACACCGGCAACATTCACGCCACTCCACACAGGCACACTGGAGCCTCCATGCTCCCCTAGGACCCATCCATGACAGCTTAGCAGGTGAACGCACAGCCTTTCTCCCATCAGGTAACAGCGCCCAGCTGAGTCCAGATCGTGACCATTCTCGATAACTCTGTTTTGGGGAAAGCCACTTGTTTTCCAAGCCACATAGGTCGTAGGTCAAGATATCCACCGGGTGAGACAATGAGCGGCTTGCAGTGCGCACTGCACTTCACAGTGTGGGAACGACGGACTTGAAGATGTTCACGTCTCGCTGAACCATTGTGCCGGCTCTCTCCCTCCAGCTGTCGGCCCCCTTGTGACAATGATCAGATTGGAGTTTGCAGTCACACTGTAGTCTTTGATGGAGACAGTTTCTGGTGTTCTACGGAAGAGGCTGCCAGGCTGGAGATCCATCATCTCTCCCTTCTGCTCGTCTTCCATGACATCGACAAGGGCAAGCTCAGCTGCCAAGTCCTCCATTAAGACACTGATGGCGTGAGCCTTGCCCCCAGCACCAACCCCAACTACTATAATCTTGTTCCGAAGGTGTAGCATGTAATTATTTAAAAAAAAAAAATCCATGCTAACACTGGCTACGCGTGTCTCTGCTCCCCCATTGGGAGCTGCAAGCTCCAGTCTTCCCAGGTTCCTGCGGTTTACCTGCCACGGAACAGAGCGGCTGCTCGCATTTCTGAAGCTATCCTTTCTTTCCCTTGCTAGCCCCTCTAGCTAGCCGGCCGAGACTGGCAGCAACTGGCTCCAAACCATTAGCCCTTATAATTAAGACTCCAGAGGCTTGCAACTTATCAGTCAGATTTGTAACAGTAAATTCTCAGCCCCCAAAATGCCCACACAAAGAACTCAAAACTCAACTGATACAGATACAAGCTGCCCACCTAGACTGGACAGATGTGCCCAATGTTCTTCTATTGCTCTTCCATGAGATCCACAGCTACCTGTGGGTGTCTCGGGCCACGTGGATCTGGTTTGTCTTCTTCCTCCATCTTTTCCTGTCCTCTCTTCTCTCTGTCTGTCTCCTCTCTAAAGCTTCTTAGCCCTGCCTTCTCTTACCATGGCCAAGTGACAGGCTCTAGCCTTTTATTTCACTTGTCCTCACCTGCGCTGAGACAGCAATCTCCACAGAGGGTCCAAGGCTTGCCATCTTGGACTGAGCAGACTTTTTGAGTGCACTATGTGGACAGCGATGTGGTCTGGGGTCATCGACAGTGGCTCTGGCACTCAGCGATGACATTTTTAAGGGCTAGCTTGCCTGATCACAGGCTGGTCAACTGTATTTCAGTAAGAGGACCATGTGCTGTGCTCACACCGAAAGGCTGATCCTGTCCTTTCTTCCCCAGTTCAGATTAACGTACAGCATTAACCTAAATTTTTTTTTCATTGTAAAAGTTAGAGGCAGAAACGCCATGGCTGGAAAGCGTCTGAGACCGGGGTGCGGGTGTCCACCTTTAGTCTCACCACTCTGAAGACAGAGGAGTGTGCACCTCTGTGAGTTCCAGGGCAGCCTGGGCTATACAGTGAGTTCCAGACCAGACGAGCTAGGGTTACATATGCAACACATTCTCACATATGAACGATATTCTCAACTGTCCTGGGCGTGTCTATGACTCCCTGACCTATACCTCAGAGCAAAGCCACAGACTCAGACTCAACCCTCTGTGAGGAGCTCCGGCCAGCAGGATCTAGGTTCACTGCAGTCTCAGCGGGTCTTGCAGGCAGACGGACTCACAAGTGTGGGAACAGACGAGTGCTGTTATAAGTCATAAGTTTAAGGGTGATTCATCAAAGAACATATCGTGTAGCAATAGCTCATTGGTACAACCAGTAAGAGCACCAAGAGGCTGTTGGAAAACAAAGCTCCCTTTTACAAAAGCCACTCCAGAACAACATAATGAGAAACAAGGAGCATTCGACCCAAATGCAGCATGAAGCCGTCCTTAGCAATGACCTTCCCACACAGTTCCAACTCTCAGCTCCCACGGAACTCTGCAGCAGACTCAGTACACACAGTTCTGCCTCTGAAAATGAGCAGTGCCACATGGGCATGGCCGTCTCCTAGGGCACACATAGCTCCACGCATCTTAGCCCTTGACCTACTGATGGTCAGCCCTGACCTACAGGATCCAAGGCAGAGATCTGCTTTAATCTGTATTCACCTGTTGGAATCCCTGGGTGTGTGCAGGCAAGTCAAGGGCTTCTCAGATCTCGCCTGGAGTCTGCCCACCAGACTGGCTCTCTATGAAGAGCAAGGCAGAGCACTTGGCTGTGGGCACACAGAGCCCAGGACTGCGTTGGAGGAAGAGGAAGAGGATCCTGGTGAGGACCTTCCATGTGAAATGACTACTGCATCTCTCGCAGGGCCTTGCTGCTAACTTTCTCCTCAAATGCTGGGCTTGGTAAGTTATTCAGAGCAGAACCAGAACAAGCCATCTCTCTGCCCACCCCGCCCTGCCCCCTCCCCTGCTTCTTCATTGGGCATCCATCCCATTTTTCTTTCCTTGTTCATTGTCCTCTGGTTGGGGGATGAAAACTCCAACTAAATGGCTTTACCCAGCTCTTGTTCTACTCAGTGTGTTTACCCAGCTCGCTCTCTCTCTCTCTCTCTCTCTCTCTCTCTCTCTCTCTCTCTCTCCCTCTCTCTCTCCGTCGCCCTGCCTCCCTCCCATCTTTCCTTTTGCAGTCCCCTCCATTTCCTGGGGTTGTTTCCATTCCCATCGACCAGATCATTGGATCATCTGGGCTCAGGATTGGGGACTTCATGGAATCAGCACAATGGGGAGGAGCTCACTAGTGAGCAGATTGTGGTCATTTAAGGAGTTGGTCTGCTCTGGTTGCTACCCCTGTTATCCTCTGTCCCAGAACATTCAACACAGTCGCTGAGCGCACATAGGGTACCATGGCAGCTGTAGGTTGGCGGACTGATTGGTTCAAGTAGCACTTCTACTCCAGAACAGAAATTTTACCATAGCAGTGATAATAAAATCAATTTCAAGGGACCAAGATTTTTCTTGGTATCTTCAAGGAACATACTGAACAAAACAGCCAATTAGTTGGTGACCAGTCTCACTTCTGCAGGCTAAGTCCCATCCCCACCCCCACCGCCAGACACTGTCTGGTTTTTGCCTCTTTACTTCCTTCAGTGACAAATCCAAATCTGTGGTTTTCACTTGCTATTCTGCTGTGCTCCTTCCTGGCTGCCTGAGTGGGGTGGTAACTTGGAAAACAAACCCAAAGCAAGCAGTGGGCAGGGCTCCGGCCCTTATCGATGTTGGTCCTAGCCCAATCTAGCTGCGTGACCTTGGCAAATGATTTGATAGCTTGGGGTTATTTCCTTAACCATAATACAAGGCCATGTGCTGGCTTGGTGGCTGAGGCCTGCGGTTTAGTACCAGGGAGGCAGCAGCAGGAAGAGTATCCTCCAGGACCACTGAGCAACAACAGTGGTGTGTGTGTACATGTGTGTGTGCATGTATGTGTGTGTACATGCATGTGTCCATGTGCATGTGTGTGCGCGCGTGTGTGTGTATGTGTGTGCATGTGTGTGTATACATGCATGTGTGCATGTGTGCGTGTGTATGCATGTGTGTGTATATGTGCATGTGTGCTTGTGTGTGTACATTCGTGTGTGCATGTGCGTGTGTGTGTGTGTACATTCGTGTGTGCATGTGCGTGTGTGCATGTGTGTGTGTGTGTGTCTGTGTGTGTGTGTGTTTGTGTGTAGGGGAGGAGATGAGAAGAAAAGAAAAAAATACAATAGAGTGCTGGTTTACAGACTCAACTCCAGGCGTTTTGTGCATTTGCTGTCAGGCCTGGGAGCACCCATGGTGTGGGAGCTGACAGAGAACTGAGCCACCTTTAACCAACCTGGCACCTGTGTTTTGGTACCAGCAGTTGTAAGAGCAAGGGATTTGGGCAGAATGGCACCCGACCTCTGATTCTTTGAGTAGAAGATATGCATATGTGTTGAAGATTTCGTGTGGCAGCAAGGAAGGCATTACAATATCTTGGAAAGGAGTGACGCGCTGTAGTCTCACATGGGATGGGGAGGGTGGGGAGGACCTGCTTTCTTCTGGGTGCTCCACTCTACACTGGCCCCTGGCTACCATCCTCTCAGTTGCTAGTGTTTACTGGCTGGCTGTCCATTTGTGCTTGGAGACTCACATAAACAGAGCTCTCTAGGGGTCTCTCCAGTCCTCCTGTCTGTGTGGTTTGTTCGCTTGCTTTGCTTTGTTTCTTTACAGGTAGCGAGTCCCACCTCTGGGCCCTCTACTTTGCGTACATCTGGCAAGTGTGACGTCAAGCACGCTGCGTGTGCTTCCCTCTGGATACGCGGAGCTGGGATCCTTAACGGGGCACTCTGTCATCCACTTCATCTTTCTGGTTATTACTCTTGAGTTCAGCTTGTAGCTGGGAGCGGAGGGATGGGGAAGCACTTCATTCTGTCCTCGCCTCTCACCTTTAACTCTCGAATAAGATTTGGATTCTTCAGTCAGGTTTATGGAGGAGAAACAAGGGACAGCAATTATGCAGAGGTCTGGAGCACCAGGAAACTTGGAGGCAGGTTTGTAAGTTTTTAGTATATTCATGGAAGTTATGTGCCAGATGGATCAATCTAGTAGATAATGTATGAATGACTACTTACAGGACAGACTGAGCTCAGAGCAGAACAGTGGACCGAGGAATGAGCTCAGAGCAGAATGGTGGACTGCAGAA
This sequence comes from Rattus rattus, assembly GCF_011064425.1. Lineage (NCBI taxonomy): Eukaryota > Metazoa > Chordata > Mammalia > Rodentia > Muridae > Rattus > Rattus rattus. Next base: position 210,682,817 of record NC_046154.1, read on the forward strand.
TGGATGGCAATGCCACGATGCATCACTGTTTGAGAAGTGGGTAGGAAAAGAGAATGTCGTGGAGAAGTCTTCTTCCTTCCATCCTAGAAGTAAACTTGGAAGTTTTAAATGGAAGCTCATTAAAACTCTGGAACTAAACTCACAAATCTCAGGAGATCCCTGAAACTTACAAGACGAGTGGGGTCCCTCCAACTGACTACAAATCATGCAGAACACTCAGGGTTCTAGTTTTCATGAGCTGCACCCATGCTGAGGGAACTTGTCAGTGGTACAGCTGTCTTTGTGTCATCCATGTTCCTATAAGTAACCCCTCACTCAGACTCTTGTAAGTAACCCTTATAAGCTCATTGGCTCGGCAACTTGTACTTTGCCGGTGTTATCTCTTTACTGTTTTTCAGTTTTCTATCTGGGGTGAGTGGATTTGTTCACTTCCCAGAAATAGTGTCATACAACAGAGTATGTCACAAATGAGACTGGATAGAAGGGCAGGCAGGAGGATGACACAGAAAGAAGACACAGTCAGCAGTATCAAAGGCATCAAGTCGAGAGGCCTCTCCTCTATTGTCTAGACCATCTGCTAGACTCAGAGGATTTCAGATGGAGTTGGATGTGATCCTTACACTCAAAACCCTCTGAAAGAAGTGTTTTTCGAGAGAAATCTCCTCGCACATAGCAACATCCAGACACCACAGCCCATCTTCCTCCTCTATAGCAGAGCTACTGCTAAATAGATACCAAAGAATGCAGGCAGAGGCCCTTGAGGCAGCTCATCAACCTGACAACATAAGATTGTTCATTCCCTGGATCTCACACGGTGGAAGGAGAAAACCCATTCCAGAAAGTTGTCCTCTGACCTCCATATGCAACCTCAGCACACTCACTAAATAAATGAATACATAAATACAATATTTTTTAAATTTAAGGAAGAGAATCAGGTCTCTGCCAAGGCTTTGTGTCTGGGGTGGTCCCAGCATTGGTCGACCTACAAGCACTGTAACCAACGTCAAAGCATAAGTCAAGGAAGAAGTGGGGGTTCAAATCGGGTCTCCACACTGGGAGTCCAGTTGCAACACTGTTAACCACGGTGCGTTGGTTCCAGAGACCGTGACTTGACCTGTTGAGAAAAACAAGATGTAAAAAGACTTGTGCAGTGAAATAAGGACCAATCGAAATCAGCTCTCTGAGCCAGGGTCCAGAAGGTACAAGTTCAGAGTCAAAAGCAAGAGAAGAATTCTGGAGCTTGCCATCAGAGTGTAGAGCAAAAAGTACAGAGATCATTACAGACATGGAAGCTAGATGCCAGGCTAGAGACACAGTTTGGCCACAGTATTCCTTCCCCTAGCATGGGTTTGATCACAAGCAGTATCACCAAAGAGAAGAAGGCAGGCAGAGAGAGAGAGAGAGAGAGAGAGAGAGAGAGAGAGAGAGAGAGAGAGAGAAGGAGGAGGAGGAGGAGGAGGAGAAGGAAGAGGAGAAAGGGGGGAGGAGGAGGAGAAAGGGGGGAGGAGGAGGGGAGAGGAGGAGGAGGAGGGGGGGGGGGAGGAGGAGGGGGGGAGGAGGGGGGGGGGGGGGGGGGGGGGAAGGGGGGGGGGGGGGGGGGGAGGGGGGGGGAGGAGGAGGAGGAGGAGGAGGAGGAGGAGGAGGAGAAGAGGAGAAGAAGAAGAAGAAGAAGAAGAAGAAGAAGAAGAAGAAGAAGAAGAAGAAGAAGAAGAAGAAGAAGAAGAAGAAGAAGAAGAAAAGGAGGAGGGAAGGAGGAAGGAAGGAAGGAGGAAGGAAGGAGGAAGGAGGAAGGAGGAAGGAGGAAGAAGCACAAGCTAAGAGAATAGGGATGGAGAACTGATGAAGGCCTAGGAAGACTTCGATGGTCTGAGTGTGCCTAACATGTGCTGTTGTAACACACGTAGCATGCTCCTATACTGTGGATGAATGACGTGCTGAATTACACTTGCAAGGATGGCTAACATGGGCTTGGGAAGGTCATTTTAGGCAGGGGAAAATGTCCGAACAATAGGCCAAGTGTGAGGATGCTTCTGGCAGCAGGTGGCTGGAAAGGAGACCGTGGGGCTGTGGCTCTGTGCACTCTTAGCATCCCCGGGGAAGGAGGAGCTACTTTTAGCCCGGTGCTGTTTCAGGGCACAGCCTTCGAGTGAAACAGGAGCCGCTGTCCTCATCAATGCTGGCTTTTGACTGAGAGCCGGCTAAGCTGTGGGCCAGGCAGCCCAAATTCCCAGCTGCACAAAGCAGGTGCCCAAACTCTCCTGGCCCGGGCCACCTGTGCGGAGCTGCTCAGTAGAGCTCAGAAACTGTGTCCCCACGTTCTGAGCTCAGAAAGTCTCCATTGTGCTGAGCTGCAGGCATCCAGGCAGGGCCCAGATGGTCCTCTGAGCAGAGGACATTGATGCTGGCCTCTCCGCCCAGCTGAGCAGGAGTCTCTGATACCTGCTTTGTTCCGAAGGACAGCTCCAGTTCTGTGGTTTTGTCAGCCGTCCTGAGGTCTCCTAGTCTACCAAACTGAGGGACAAGAGGTTCTCAAAGCTTGGTTTGAAGGGCTGAAAATGGAACTGGAGAGACGACTTAGTAGTTAAGAGTTGCTGATCTTCCAAGGGACCTGAATCAGCGCCTAGCATCCACATAGTGGCTAACTACAGTCTGTAAATCCATTTCCGGGAGACCTGACTCCTCTTATTGCTTCAGTGGACATTGTATGCGCGTGGTATACACACAGACAATATACTCATACACATACGATAAAAATAAATAAGGAAATAAGTAAAAGGCTGAAAACCCAAGCATAATAGTAACTTTGATTTGACTGATGTAACTGTCTTCTCTGAGTCTTACTGCTGAATAAGCTCACCTTTCTAGCTCTTCCTGAACTCTGGCTGACTGGTTCTACTCAGCTGTACTGGCTCAGACTCCTCTCCAGGGTGACAGATTCAATCCGGCTTCTCACTGAATTGCTCTGCTTGGCCTCAAACTAACTCTAGGATCTATTCTAAACCTCCGACTCCTTCCTATTCTCCAGCTCATTCTGTGTTCACCTGTGTCTGTCTGTCTTGGTCTCTGCAATCTGTCTCTCTACAGCTATCCCTGTACAAAAAGATGCCTCCTTTCTCTCTGCGCTCCTGTGTAGCCTCACTTTCCTGTCTGCTCTCATGAAGGTTGGGCAGATTTAATTTCTGACTCCTGTCGAATCTTTCTCTGATTTGTCACTTTGCCCCTTTCAAACATGGCTGCTCCCTTATACCAACTAATTTTACCTTCACTGTTTGGGATTAAAGGTGTATATTAAAGGCTTGTCTGCATTCCAGACAGTTTGTACTGCAATTCAGGGCGGATCTGTATCCTGGCCTTATCACACAGACCTAAAGTTCTTTGGCTGTGGTCTCATGCTAAAGCAGCCATGTTGCTGGATTAAAATTACTCTGCACGCAAGTTTGGTCCCCAGCGCCCATCTAAAACCACCAATCTATAGTATCCTCATTGGCAAGCTCTAGGCACGTGAGAAACCTGCCTCAAGGGAGATGATGGCTGCAGAAGAATAATGCACAAGACTGCATACACTGTAACACACACACACACACACACACACACTGCCTTGGACACACACATACACTGTCACACACACATATACAGACACTGCCTTATACACACACACACACACATACACACACACACACACACACACAGAGTCTGCCAGTCTGTCTGTCTCTCTCACACACACACACATACACTGTCACACACACATATATACACACACTGCCTTAGACACACACATACACTGTCACATACACATATATACACGCTGTCTTACACACACACTGTCTTACACACACTGTCCTGCACACACATACACACACACTGTCTTACACATACACACATATATACACACACTGTCTTATACACATACACACACACACTGTCACACACACGCTGTCTCACACACACTATCACACACACACATATATACACACTGTCTTACACACATACACACATACTGTCACACATACACTGTCACACACACACACTGGCTTACATACATATACTGTCACACACACATATACACACACTGTCTTACACATACACACACACTGTCACACATACACTGTCTCACACACTGTCACACACACATATATACACACACTGTCTTACACATACACACACACTGTCATACACACACTGTCTCACACCCTGTCACACACACATATATATATACACACACTGTCTCTCACACACACTCTGTCACACACACACTGTCTTACATACATATACTGTCACACACATATACACACACTGTCTTACACATACACACACTGTCACACACACATATATACACACACTGTCTTACACACACATACTGTCTCTCACACACACTCTAAATAAATAAATAAATGTAAAATAAGTAAAGGCTGGGCGGGCCCGGTCACATGAGCCTGTGATCTCTGTGCTGAGTACAGAGAAGGATCGCATGCTCAAGGCCAGTGCCTGCTGCAGAGCATGCTCCAGGCCGGGTAGATCCTGCTTTAACATGTGGAAACAAACTAAACATGTTTCAAAACAAAGCACAGAATCAAGAGGATGGGAAGTTGCTCTCTTTTAGTTTGGTGGCCACCTGTGGAAGACAGGAGGAGATGGGAGGCCGCAAGCGGGGATGACCTTCCTTTCCTGGCCTCCTCCAGCAGTGCTCTTTAATTTCTTGGCGGTTCCCATTTTTCTTGTGTTGTTTGTTTGTTTTTGTTTTTTCTGAGACAAGTAACCCTGGCTGTCCAGGAACTCATTCTGTAGTCCAGGCTGGTCTTGAACTCACAGAGATCAATCCACCCAACTCTGCCTCCAGAGTGCAAGTTGTTGGGGTCCAGGAGTCCCTCACAAACCACACAAACTCTGATCTCAGTCAGACATGGATGATTTATTGAACACACACCCCAAGACTGATCTGATCAATCAGGGACACAGCTCAGACTTGGGAGCTGTGACCACACACACTGTCCAGGGTTGGTTTATATAGGGAAAAAATATAATGAGCTCATAAGCAGATACTAGGGGGTGGAGGGCTGCAGGGTGGCCAGTGAAGGCTACCTTGGGGAACATTCTAGAAGAGGATATTGGGTGAGTCAGTGACCAAGAGCAGTGACTGCTCTGCCATAGGACCCAGCTTTTATTGTCAGTTCCCACGTGATTGCTCACATCTGTGTATTCCCCTTTTGGGCTCTGAGTGCATGGGGCACACACATGGACCCAGACACAGATGCTGGCAAACACCTATACTTCATGAAATACATTTTAAAATAAATTTTGGTGATGGTCATATGACTGTAAATTTCCCAAAAGTTATTGGATTATATATTAAGTGGAAATTTTTTATTGTGTGTAAATTTTTATTGTATGTAAAAATAATAGTAACTGTGTGTAAAAATAAAAATAATTGTATGTAAAAAAAGAGTATCTTTAAAAGTATTACAAAGATTTTACAGTAACATGAGTAAATCACATAATATTATGCTAACTGAAAGGACTAAAATCTAAGACCAGGGCTGGAGAGATGGCTCAGAGGTTAAGAGCGCTGGATTCTGTTCCAGAGGTCCTGAGTTCAATTCCCAGCAACCACATAGTAGCTTATAACCATCTGTAATGGGATCTGGTACCCTCTTCTGGACTACAGACACACATGAAGGCAGAACACTGTATACATAATAAATAAATAAATCTTTCAAATTAAAAAAAACTAAGACAAAACACTTAAATATTTCAAATGCATATATAGGACTCGGGCGTGTAACTCAGTGGGAGAGAGCTTACTAGAGACTCGTGTAACCTCACTAAATAAATAAGTAAATAAATTACAAAGTCCATAAAGGTTTATAACCGTGAATAAGTGAGTAACAGAAGCTAACACAACAGGGGCTGGAGAGAAGGCTCAGCCGTTCAGAGGGCTGGCTGCTCCTGCAGAGGAAGAGTCTAAGTCTTAGCTCCCATGTTTGGTAGCTCACCTCCATGTATAACTCCAGCGGCAGGGGGTCTGATGCTTTCTTCTGGCCTCTGCAGGCGCTGCACACATGTGCAAATACACATACAGTGACACACAGGTACACTTTTTTTTAAAAAAGGCCTGGCAGGAGTGTGGTCATGCCTTTAATTCCAGCACTAGGGAGGAGGAGGCAGGGGGATCTCCGAGTTCAATGCCTCCTGATCTACACAGCAAGTTTCAGGACAGCCAGGCTACATTGTGAGGCCCTGTCTTGAAAAACAGCAGCAACAGCAGCACCAACAAAGGTGTCCATGAAATGAAGAATTTTCTCACCTTTTTCAGAACGGTGCTTACTCATGTCTTTTGATATTTAGACAGACAAAAGCCTGAAGCAGACCTCCTGTTGCCTTTGGCACTCCTTGCTCTTCCGGTCTTCTTTGCTAGAGAAGAACCACGCAGTCTCTATCTTCTTATGCTGGTTTATTCAGAGATCTGCAAGTTTAAATTAATGATAAAGACTTCAGGTGCAGTCATTCACCATTGTATTTCCATAGAGTGTAGGTAGTCACACATATACAGAAGGAGGGGGGCTTAACAATAGGCACCCCCATGTGTGTGTGCATGTGTGTGTGTGCATGTGTGTGTGCATGTGTGTGTGCATGTGTGTGTGCATGTGTGTGCATGTGTGTGTGCATGTGTGTGTGTGTGCATGTGTGTATGTGCATGTGTGTGTGTGTGTGTGTGTGTGTGTGTGCTTGTGAACATCTGGGTACCATTTAACCGCCCTCTGGATAGCATTTCACCTGGCTTTGCTTTGGGAAGGACTTACTTTTTCTCCATCACTATTAGTGGTGAGGTTCTGTGTCACTGAACAAAGGATTTAGGGATAACAAAGGTCGTTCTTTTTTTTTTTTTTTTAAAGATTTATTTATTTTATTTTATGTGAGGACACTGTTGCTCTGCTCAGACACACCAGAAGAGGGCATCAGATCCCTTTCCAGATGGTTGTGAGCCACCATGTGGTTGCTGGGAATTGAACTCAGGACCTCTGGAAGAGCAGTCAGTGCTCTTAAGGGCTGAGCCATCTCTCTGGTCACACGAGAATCCCACTGGATGTGCTGTCCCCTGTCTAAAGTGCTCCATCCTTCCTTAGCTGTCAAGTGAATTTTCTTTACCTCTTTAGGCCTGAACCAGCACCTGTTTCCCATCTTTTCCCTCTGGGTGCTTAATCCCCCCACCTTCTGTTCACAAATGGTCCCTACCCACTCTTTTCACACTGTATTGTGGAAGCTAATGTCACCATCGTCTTTGGCCTTCAGCCTATATTGCGAGTTTACTAAAACTATATCGCAAACAAACAAAAACACGGTGAAATGAAAACAGGGTGACTCAGACAACGAGTGTTTATCTTACGGTTCCGAAGCAGGAAGTTGGTGACTGAGTTGTTACAGGACGGATTTTTCCCTGAGGTTGTGTGGATGAGGACATCGACCCATAAACTGATTGAGTGGGCAAGGCACGAGCGATTCAGCCACAGCAGTGATGATAAGGCGTGACTCTCGCTTGCTGAGCACTGTCTACACTGGAAGCACTGGGCATTCAGTGGCTGCCCCTTAGCCTTCAGAAAGCCTACAACTGAGGTCTGTCCCTGTCGGATTGGGCTGATAGGTAGAAGAAGAGAAGTTTAAGGAGACTGTGTTACGTCCTAGGCTACATGATTAATAAGCCTGAGACTTACAGAGGCAGCCTGAGAAATAAACCCACCCTAGGCCACATGCCCACATCTTTACGCCATTCTGCCTCAGATAGAGGTGGTGAAACTCAAAAATTCCTGCATCCATAGTGTGAGGGAGTACTGTCCTGGCAAGGTACCTCCATGGTCCTCCAAGCCCACAGAGGCAGGAGGGATTTAATTAAGCTGTAAACCGGAAAGTTTCCAAAGACAGAAGCTGAGGTCATGCCGTCCAGGCTCCTCAGAGTTGAGAAACTTTGACAAAGCATCCTGCTTAAACATTGTTTCCCAGAAGAGGAAAGAAAGTTAGAGAGGAGGGATCTGCTGACTGGCACACAGTTAATCATGTACCGTTTTTCTCCTTCTGCGGTGTCTGCGGTGTGGAAGTCTAGGTTTGTCTTTTCCTCAACATCATTCTGGAGTAGCTGGAGAGGTGGTAGCAACAGAGTTAACCCCTTTCTTCAGACTGACATTTTTACCCATTACGGTTCATGCAAAGATATGAAAGGGGACTTTTCCATACACTGGCTGAGAGGCCTGCTCTCTGACCCTTGCAACGGGAGAACAGAAGGAGAGGGAAATGCTGTAATATAGGACAAGCGCAGGAAATGACCTGCACCTAGATGCCCATCGCTCTTGGCACGTCCAGCCAAGGCACCAGGCCCTGTGAGCAAACCTTGGAAAGTCATAAATAATTAAAAAGGAACTCTGGATGTGCTCAGTCCAACGTCTAGAGATACTGTAGCGGTGACTGGCTCATGATTGATTAGCCAATTACTCACAGCATTGGCACCAACAGGCCTGCTGCACAGATCAATCAGGCATCCTTGGCTAGGTTTCACTGGCTCCCAGAAATCTCCCTAGAGTTAGGAGGAATTCCCTAAGATGATACAGCCTGCACTCACTCATGACTACACAAAATCTACTTAGCTCTCTCTCCCTCTTTTTTAAGGCCAACATTCTTCTTAATAGTTATGCATTTCAATTAATTTTAGAAAAGCGAGTCCCTCAAAGCTATAAATTCATGGATAAAATTCACTCTGTAGACTTGGGAGAAAGTAATAATTTTATTCAGAGATAGTCGGTTCAGGTAAAAGTGAGTTAATTAGAAGGAAACAAGTCCAGAGGCTGGAGCGATGGCTGAGCAGTTGGGGACACAATGGAGGTTCATAACTAACTGTAACTTCAGTTTTGAGACAGGGTCTCACTTTGTAGCCCTGGCTGTCCTCATTATGTAGACCAGGCTGGCCACGAACTCAGAGATCCACCTGCCTCTGCCTCCTGGGTGCTGGGATTAAAGGCATGCGCCACCACACCCAGCCTTAATATGGTCACTCTGTCCCTTGGCCCTGGGGCTGCTCTCTTCTATGGTACAGACCAGGCACCTCAGTGGCTTTAGGGACCCTGTCAAATGGAGCCTCCCCAACTGTGGATCAGCCATGTGCCACTTGTCTTGAAAGTTTATTAAGACTCTCGTGTCTGGTGCTGAAATGACAGATGAGGACAGCCCCCCATTGCGAATGCTATGGCAGTGTGTCACCTAGCAGATCCCAGGCTTTATCTGAGAGTTGGCAGATCGGACAGGGACCAGTCAACACTTGCTCTCCACGGCCGCTGCTCTGACATGTTTACCATGAACAAACACATTCTGTTTTTATAGGGTGAACGATATCCTGAAAGGGTGCTTTAGTTTTCTTGTTGCCCAATTCGAACTGATAGCCTCCGTTTATTTAAAATGCCCCATTGAGTCTTCAAAATTCACAGAGTTGGAGAGTGGTTTAAGGTAAGGTTTTCTGTTGAGTTTTTCTTCTTCATACCACCTCCGCCTTGAAGATTTTTATCTGGGACCTTTGCAGCCAGCTACGCCCCACAGAGGTGGGGAATCAAGCACTAATCCTCAGATTGGAAGCAGGCACCAGACCCAAACTGGGCTGAACTCCTGAGCCCACTCTATAGCCGTCTGTGAATAATCCATCCACCTCCCACTGTCCCACAGTGAGAGGTGTGTGAAAAACTATCTGAGACACTGTCAAAGGAATATTCCAGAGCAAATTGGAGTGGCTTAACTCGGCCCTGGGAGGAACATCATGTGATCCTACAAGTTATAGACCGTCCTCTAGGCGGGCTTTCAAACCTCCCAGGGAACACTGTGTCCAAGGGCCCTTTTAAGGTGCCTCACCTTCCCTTAGGTGTGGCTGCAGCTTCCGACTCTTACCTCAGAAAGACGCTTTGGTCAGAGGCCATGACAATGTAGCAGCTAAGAATTTGTTAGGGATTCAAACTGGGGTTGTGGCTGGCAGAAGAGGAACCCAAGGCTCTGGAGAAAAATCTGACTAGGCTCTCCCCTGACTACCTAGCCCAGCATTCACTTCTGCCAGGTCTCCACGCCCTTGAGCCACTTTCTCAGTAGAGATGCTTCTGAGTGGGAAGGCCAGCTCTTGGCTGTCCTTTGATCCTGGCTGGCTCTCCCTCCGGTGTCTTTCCGTCCCCACCCCCTTCACTTGTCTGTTCTGTCCATCCCCAGGCCTGAGCTTCTTCCTCGTACTTTGCATTCACCCGGAAAACAAGTCTGCTTTAGTACCAGCTCAGAATTTCATGGAGCCCACTAGGAGACAATTGCTTCAAGTGTCAATCCTGTCTTCCTCTCTGAAGGGCAGGTTCTGTGGTAAATAGGGGGTCTTCTTCAAGGGAAAGGACTTTGTAAGGAAGTAGGGGTGGTGCTGTAACTAGTGGATATTCTCTTTTTATTTGTTTGTTTGTTCTTTAGGTTTTTCAAGACGGGGTTTCTCTGTGTAACCCTGGCTGTCCTGGAACTTGCTCTGTAGACCATGTTGCTCCTGAACTCAGAGAATCGCCTGCCTCTGCTTCCTGAGCACTGGGATTAAGATGTGCCACAGCTGCCCTCCTGAGATTCTCTTTTTAAAATGGAATCAAACAATGTATGATGGTTCACTTCTGTAGCCCAGAACCTGTGAGATAGAAGTAGGAAGACTGTGAGTTCAAGGCCAGCCTGGGCCGTGTAGCAAGAGCATAAATAAAATGGTGGGAAATGTATTTCAAAGGCCGGAGGCAGAGGCAGGCAAGATCCCTGAGTTCGAGGTCAGCCTGGTGTATAGAGTGAGTTCCACGACATCCGAGGCCACACAGAGAAACCATGTCTCAAAATATCACCTCTTTCCCTGAAGCCCACCCCCTGAAATGGAAAAACCTATATTTTAATTGCCATTAAGAAGTCTGAAAGTCTCTTTGGGTTTGGTGGCACATTTCTCTGTTCTTGGCACTTGGGAGGCAAAGGCAGGCAAAGCTCTGTGTACCTAGTGAGTTCCAGGACAGCCAGAGCTACGCAGTGAAGCTACATGCAGAAGAAGTTAGAAGTCTAATGTTTCTTGACCAATGGAAACCTTCTGCTAGATAGGCAACACACCCTGCCAGCGTCTGCCTGGACCCAGTGAGGACCAGGATCTCCAGCACAGTCCATTCACAGCCAGAAGCCATGGTGTGGTCCAGCTTAGCCTCTGAACCAGAAGTGCATCTATCAGAAGAGCCAAGGCATCCTGAAGGAGTTAGCTCTGGGACCAGACCTGAGTGATTACGCAGACTTGTTTATTGATAGCCATTTGCAGGCCATATGGAGCAGGAACAGAAGAGGAGTAAGAAGTGTACAGAGGAGACTGAGTTGTGAAGGAAAAGTTGTAAATGCAGAAGAACGCGTGGGGAGCTGCCTGGGCTCCTACCCTTGAGGCCGATTTCCTATGCATCCCATGCATGTGTACTCCAAGTAAACCGCACTGTTCAGGAACAGCTTAAGTGAACCTTGACTCCTGCTTAGAGCCACCATGGCATCTAGAAGAAAGGTAGTCTGTATAGAAACTTACATGGGGCCTCTAGAGCTCTTTCTAGGGCAGGATGGGGAGTGGTCCCACTTCAGCACCATCTTGGAGAACATATGGCCTGTTCCTTAAACTCTTCATCATATGGCTTTGTTTGAGCATCTTCGTTATTGAGTGTTGTCATTCTCTGAAAAGACAACCTTGCAGGCCTGGAGAAGTAGCTCAGTGGTTAAGAGCAGTTGCTGCTCTTCCATAGGAGCTCAGTTTTGTTTCCAGTCACCACGCTGGGTGGGTCACAACCATCTGTAACTCCAGCTCCAGGGCATCCAACATCCTCTTCTGGCCTCTATTGGAACCAAAACTCATTCTACATACACACACACACACACACACACACACACACACACACACGAATAAAAAAGCTTTTTATTTATTTTATGCATATATGAGTACACTTCAGACACACCAGAAGAGGGCATCAGATCTCATTACAGATGGTTGTGAGCCACCATGTAGTTGCTGGGAATTGAACCCAGGGCCTCTGGAAGAGAAGTCAGTGCTCTTAACCACTGAGCCATCTCTCCAGCTCAGTTTCTTTTAATCTTAAAAACAAACAAACAAAACTTTTGCAGGTTTATTTTATTTAATAAAATGTTTTATTTTTAAATTGACAATAGCTATCTTTGAAAAAGACAGGATGAACTGTTTCATATTATTATTATTGTTTATTATTATTATTATTTTTTTATTTATTTATTTTTTTTTAGGATTCTTAAGATAGTCCCTGTCTTAGTCACTGTTCTCTGGCTATAAAGAGACACCAGGACCAAGACAACTCTCATAAAGGAAAGCACTTTATTGGAGACTTGCATACAGTTTCAGAGGTGTAGTCCACAGAGGGCATCTAGGCTTCTTGCTGGAGAAGTAACTGTGAGCTACATTCCCATCAAGAAGCAGAGACTGCGCCTGGAATGAGCTTCTGAAACCTCAAAGCCCATCCCCAAGAACGCCCTTCCTCTAACAGGGCCACACCCACTCCAACAAGGCCAGAACATCCTAATCCTTCTCATTTAGTGCCACTCCCTGGTGACTAAACATTGAAATCTATGAGCCTATGGGAGCCATCTTTATTCAAACCACCACACACCTCATACATCAAAACCCGGGCAGGTCAACTTGCATCTGCGTGGTGGTCAGAGCAAACATGGAAATGCTTCTGATTGATGAGACGCACTAGTCGTCAGAGCACTATATCACACCCATGGAGAGTCCTGCTCCAGAAACTTCAAACTTTAATTGGTTCCTCTCTATTTTCACAAATAAAACAAAGCAGGCCTACTATGTGAATGTACTACCTACTATGTAAATGCACTCTACCCTAGAAAATGCCCATTGTCCTTTTTCCCATAGAGACCCAGATGCTGAGGGTGTCGTAGCGTGGCCAGGGTGTAGCAGGTCTCTGGCATGGCAGTTGGGGACATTATCAACAAGGCCAGGATATAAAGTGTTTGTATGGTTAAGAGGCCACTAGGGGAGATGAGAGAGGTCCGGCTTTGGAGCCTGAGATAATCCGCAGACTCCATGAAGGACTAGAAAGACCAGCTTGGTTCTCTCTTAATACCTCTTGGTACACCTGAGGCCCACACGAGACTCCAAAGCTTATGAATGAATGAATGAATGAATGAATGAATGAATGAATGAATGAACTGCCGTCCATGTTCAGGTCCCAGCTCCTACCAGAAGGAAGATCAGAGGCAAGTTCTGGGACTTCCTTGTCCTTCTCTGTACAATGGGTGTCCCGAGAACGCTTGCCTCAGAGTTGTGGAGATGAACTGAGCAGTGTTTGAACCCTGACCGTGTTGTGCAGAATGTGTTCATCTACTGAGCACGGTCAGTGTTCTGACTTAATGTTTCTTTGTCTTGGTTTTCTACACAGGGTTTCTCTGTGTAGCTCTGGCTGTCCTGGAACTCACTCTGTAGACTAGGCTGGCCTAGAACTCACAGATCTCTGCCTGCCTCTGCCTCTCGAGTGCTGGGATTGAAGGTGTGAGTCACCACAGCCCGAGGGTGCCACCTCGGCAGGTCACACTGTTCTCACTTTTTATTGTCATTATTCATGACATTTCGGTTGTTGAAAAGCTGTCTTCATTAAATTACTGTGTCAGCAGCCATTTTCCCACATGCAGGAGTCCACAAGCAGACAGTTCATTCTCTGTCGGCTTGTCTGTTTCCTGCCTGTTGCAAGATCTTCTAATTGGCTAGAATTGGCTCCTACTGGCCCGAGGGCTGCAGAGCTCTGAGCTCTCCTTGCAATCTGGAAGTGTCTGTGCTTCAAAAGGAGTGGGCAGAATGCCCACCATGAGAAGAAATGAGAAGGAAGGGGACCTAGGTTTTAGAAAACTAACTTGGAAACAGAAGTAAAAGGTTACTTGGAAATGTTCAGTATTGAGTTCCCTGGGTTCTCCATTACTTTACAATTTCCACAGCCGACTGGCGTCTCCCCTTCTTAGCAGCTGTGCATATGACACAGGGAAGTTATAATGCACGCGCGCGCGCACGCGCACACACACACACACACACATACACACACACACTCCTTCTTTTTGCTTCTGTGTCTTTTAAGGCGGCGTCTCCTGTAATTCAGGCTGGCCTTAATGTCAAACCTGCCCTCCCAAGTGCTAGGAGATTCCAGACCTGTGTATGTGGCACTGGGATGGAACCTACATGCACTCAATGGCCCCTACATGCTTTTGAATGTAGAATGTCATATTTATTATGCGTATGAGACTCTGTATAGATTCTGCATTGTACTGTATTATTCATATTTACACACACACACATCTATGTATGCACACGGACTCTCTTCTCTCCTTCCTCATAGATGTTGAAACTAATGGTGAACTGTGTGGGGTTTCTAGACAAGCTCACCAGGGCTAGTGTGTGTGTGTGTGTGTGTGTGTGTGTGTGTGTGTGCGCGCGCGCATATAAATATTACCCAATTTCCGGTTATTTTAAACAATCCAAAGGAGAAACTTTATTTACAGCTACTTGTCTTTGAGTACATTTTGTCAGACAGTCCCTCGCTTCTCTCCTGGGCTGAGAGGCACAGGCCTTGCCCATTTAGGCAGTATTCTCCAGAAGAGCTCAAACCCAAGCCCCAGAACAGCTTTCAAAACATACACGTTAGCTACGGTTTGTTGAGGGAAAAGAGCTCTCTCTTCTGCAGCGACTCTGAGAAAAACAATAAACATTTCTAGACTGTATCAGGCAAGATAGCCTCCTTCACAGAGACTGTCACAAGATCACAATATTCTCACTTCTTTAAAATGGAAGGAAAAAAGGAGGAGGAGGGAGAGAGGGAGGGGGAGGAAGAAGAAGAGGAGGTGTAGGGGGAGAGATTTCCTTTCTATTATCTTTGGCATTTTGTACCAGTCTGGGATTTCTCAAGTTTTGAGACAAAAAGCATACATTTATTTTAGACATTAAAAAAAAGTTCTGAATGCCTTTGAGGTCTCTTCCTTGAGCTGTCTTCAGGGACCTATTTATTTTGCTTCTTTACGGTGCAGACTGTAACGGCTCCCAGCCAGGGCTCAACCCAACCCTCTCATGCCCTGCAGTCATCGCGGCTTTAAAAGAAAACCGAGTCTCTGGAATGCTGTGCGTGCACATGCCTGTCCTAGCAGCAGGCCCCACCTGCCGAGCAGGTAAACCAGATCCGCACCGCGGCCTCTCTAGCCACATTCCAGCCCTGCAAACTCTTCCTCTCTAATTGTTACCTGTCAAACAGGTCAACCCCGCGCTTGGGGCCGGTCCAAACGTGCGCATGTTCCCACGAAACGCTAAACCTGCAAACCTTTGACCTTTCCATAGTTCCCAAAACCCCTCGATTATTTTCTCCAGGGTTGACGGAGATCCGAAGATGACTTAACTGGCACACGGGCTCTCTTCTCTCCTTCCTCATAGATGTTGAAACTAATGGTGAACTGTGTGGGGTTTCTAGACAAGCTCACCAGGGGTAATCCAAGATGACAGGAAGGCCCCTGGGGGAGCCAGGGCTCCTGATGTGAAGCCCACTAAATCCTTCATGGCAATCACGGGCTGTCCACCATGACCAAGTGGAGAACAGATGGGAACTTGGTGAGTCAGGAGTGAAAATCGTTTCCTTTTCCTTCCTAACCCTGGGCTGGCAACCAAGACTGTGGCCCCCAAATTTCTCTATTGATGACGTCTGGGAGGGCCCCAGTACTGTCTGGACCTCCATTTACCTCTCCAAGAATGAAGAAAACAGTTCTCTCAACCGGAGTTCTATGGAGCTTGGTTACTGTTGAGGGTGTTTTGTTTTGTTTCTGTGCTGGATGAGCAGAAGGCCTCACACGGTTCTGACAAGAGCTCTGCCAGTGGACGAGGAGGTCTCCAGTCCCAAATCTGGTCTTTCGTCTCTTTGATGACACCCACAGTAAGCAGTCACGGCACTGGTGGGGGATGTGGTGTCCCTCACACTGTCACTGGGTAGGGAATTGGGACACCTTGGATCAGCTGAAGATTTGTGTTAAGTTGCCAGGCTTGGGGACTTCCCTCAACTCTGGAAAAACCCCAAGCTTCCCCCTTGGGGACTTGTGGGTAGAACACAGGCTGTCTTGATATACTCTGTATTTCCCCTCATGGTTCCATGTTGAACTGAAGAGACAGGGTACGCTTGTTTGTTTTTACAAACTCCGAGTCTTGTTTTGATTCTGCCCATAACAGAGACAAGACTATGATGTAAGCCTACTGCTGCCTAGCGCCTACTTGGCAGACACAGACCTGGGGCGCAGAGAGGAGGCCCACCCGAGCTGTCTGGAGACTATAGGAGATAGAGAAATCGTAGACTGGAGACATCATTGTAACCAAAATAAGCGGCATGGAAAGGTGTCCCCAAGGTTGCTCTAGAGATAGAATTTCAAAACTCCAGCGTGAGAACATGAGCCTCGGCGTGGAGTCGGAGACAGTGTTGTGCAGTCAGGCCGGTTTGCTGGGAACCCTCT
Organism: Rattus rattus; assembly: GCF_011064425.1. NCBI lineage: Eukaryota > Metazoa > Chordata > Mammalia > Rodentia > Muridae > Rattus > Rattus rattus. Next base: position 210,699,371 of record NC_046154.1, read on the forward strand.
CCCCTTGGGCAGGACACGTTCTGCTACAAAGCTCAGAGCAAGTCGTGCAGAGTGGGAACTGGCACTTCCTGCTTGGTCTGTCCAGCTCAGACTTGTCCACCAGAGCCAAACCTGCTGGGCTGGCTCCCTGGAGAGCAAGCTCCTCAGGGCTCTGAGCTGGTGGAGTCTGGCAGTCTGCAGGCCTGAAGAGCATCCTCCTCCCACCCCTCTCTTTGGGGAGCTGACGGCCGGGCATACGCTCTGCAGACTGGTCATCCATGAGGCCGTTTGGTTAAAGGGCTGTGGGTACTAAGGGGACCATCAGGAGTCAGGGTGGGCAACAAGCTCTTTATCTGCTTGTCAAAATGGCCAATGACACATAGGCCACACTGTTACTGCTTTAAAGTAACTTTCCAAAAGTATTTACTTAATAAACCCAATTTGTACTATTTCCTTCTTACTCAATATCAAACTTTCCACAAGTATATATGTTTACAAGGTATTTGTTTATTGATCAAGACCCAATTTAGTAGCTTTCCTGCATGTTTGGCCATCCACATGTCAGCTGCAGAACACTGGAAAAGTTACCTGGACCCTCTGAGCCTACACTTGGCTCTCCATAAATGGAGAACAATGGTCCCATTTCCCTGAAAGCCTCGGTGTGAGGTGTTTGTGAAGCCAGGTTCTAAGCCTTACTTGGAGCTTGCACACAGTGAACAGCTATTTTTGACATTGCTGTTGCTACAGAACTTGCTAAAATAGTGACCCAGCTTCAGAATGCTGGGCCGTCCTGAAAACAACGAAAAAGGACCCGGTTTAAGCCGTCAAGGATAGATATAGCTCAGCTGATGGAATGCTTGCCTAGTCTGTACAAAGTCGTGGCATGTGCCTGGAAGGTGGAGCGGATCTTTGTGGCAGAGTGAGTTAGAGGCCATTATGATCTGCATGAAGCACACACCCCGCCCCCTACACACACACAAGAGAGTGTCACACTGGTCCATGTATCCCTCACCTCCTGGCCATCCTCCTCATTACCCCTCACCCCTATACCTGCCATTGGTGGTCTGGGATAAGGAACGTGAAATGTGAAACAGATTTTAGCATCAAAGGATACAATGTGAAAAGGGAAACAGCTTTGAGAGAGAGGATGACTATGGATTGAGGAATCTGTGGTGACTTCCGCCGCCCGTTCAGTTAATCTGCCTGACTGCAGGGCTGTAGTCACCTCAGCTCTTCCCACTCTTCCCTGATGCCACTACGCTGGCCCCAAAGCAGAGATCAGTGAAGGGAGACAGATCCAAACAGAATCCGCTAACTGGGTAGGCAGCTCCCCACCCCTCTGCGTGAGGGCTGACCTTTCTAAAATAGGCACTTCCTAAAGCTACCACTGCCCTGTGGGGAATGACTGCCGATGGGCAGGTCAACTGTGGTTTGCTGGACGTTTGACCCAGGGATGAGGAAGGAAGCAGACTCATCCAGGCCCAGGAGCAACACAAGGCCGGTTCCTTGAAGATTTGTGGAAGCAACACTAACTGTAACCAGTACACGCAAGGAATTGCAAACCAGCCGGTTCTACTTCCCAGGTCTCGGGTGTACGAACTTCCTATGACCTCATCCCTTCAGTGCTATGCAGACCACTGAGTCCAACCTCTGAATAACACAGTGGCCTCTGACCTGGTCTCTTAGCAGCAGAGACCTTTGGTGCTCTCGTTCAGTATAACTCTGCAGACTCCCTGGTTTATCACTCTCTACTCCAAGGACACTCATCCTTCATCTCCATCGTGTTTCTGCTTAGATGCTTCATGCTATAAGAATGTCTCGACTCGGTGGCTCCTGGTCTGGGACTCCCTCCCAGCCTCTAAGCGGTATGTGGCAGGTCTGGAACCCATCCTGGTCGTGACAGGAGGCTGTGTCAGGGGATACGTTTGACCACTGCGTTTTCTTATCCAGCCTCTATAGTTGTCTGAGGTTATAAGAAAACCCCATTGACAGATGGGGTTATAGTCAAGCCCCATTGACAGATGAAGAGGGTACAGTTTAGAGACTCCCCCAGGGTCATGTAGTACAAGGGGGAGATCACCTTTTAATCTGAGCAGCTCAAGCCTGTGCTTTGAACCTCATCAAGACACCGTTCCACGTGAGCTCAGTTTACTCTAAAGTTAAACAGGTCAGGGACCAGCCAGTCTGTGAGTGAGAGTCTTAGTCACCTGTGATGAAGAGCCAAAAGTTCTAGCTCCCTGAAGCTCGACTCTAAGTGGACCTGTGCCTACCTCTTGGGGCCTCTGAGCAATTTGGGAGCAGCCATGGTCTGTGCTGCAGAAGGAGTCGTCTTACCCAAAAGACACATTTCAGGTTGCATTCTGAAAACTGTCACAGTGACTGAAGAGGTTTGCACCCAGATGCAAATCGCTGCTTTTCCACTGGACTCTAAGAGTCGCAATGTTTTCTGAGAGAGAATCTGAAGGACAGTCTTCCACATGCAGAAAGGAAAGGCGAGGCCTTAATAGACAGTCTCCCAATGCACAATGGTGAGGAGAGAGAGGCCTTAATGTCAGGTTTTTCTTTGCTGTCTTTTAATTTTTTGAGGCAGGGTTTCTCTGTGTAGTGCTGGGTGTCCTGAAACTCGCTTTGTAGACCAGACTGGCCTCAAACTCACAGAGCTCTGCCTCCCTGTGCCTCCCAAGTGCTGGGATTGAAGGCATGAGTCACCACCACCCAGTGATTTTTTTTTATTAAATATCTATCACAAGAGAACTTGCTCAATATTTATAGGCCTTATTACACCTATTTATTGCCTTAGACTATGCAAAGCACATTACATCACTTAACTCCTACATCACTAACAAAAGCCTCTCTGACTGTGGGAAGGAAAGCCACCAGTGGGATCCATAAGCAATATGTCCAAACCTGAATGTCAGGACATTCCGAGAATCCATCAGTAGCTGAGGGAAACAGCTGAGAGATTTCCAATTGCTTGCCTATGAAAGGTGAAGTTTTGTAAGAATGTAGGACAATGACCTTCAAAGGTATGTCAACACTGGGAAGCTAAGGAAAAGTGTTTAAAGTAACTTTTAAAATCACCTCTGGAGCCTGACAAATACAGAGGTGGATGCTCACAGCCAACCATTGGACTGAGCATGGGGTCCCCAATGGAGGAGTTAGAGAAAGGACTGAAAGAGCTGAAGGGGTTTGCAACCCCATAGGAAGAACAACAATAGCAACCAACCAGAACCCACAGAGTTTCCAAGGACTAAACTACCAACCAATGAGTACACATGGAGCATATGTCGCAGAGGATGGCCTTGCCAGCATCAATGGAAGGAGAGGCCCTTGGTCCTGTGAAGGCTCCATGCCCCAGTATAGGGGAATGTCAGGGTGGTGAGGTGAGATTGGGTATGTGGGTGGGGGAGCATCCTCATAGAAGCAGGGGGATTGGGAATGACACAGGGGGGTTCCAGAGGGAAAATCAGAAAAGGGGATAACATTTGAAATGTAAATACATAAAATATCCAGTACTACTACTACTACTAATAATAATAATAATAATAGCAATAATAATAAAAAAAATCTCTGGGGAGGGAAATAGACCCGCAGGTAAAGTTGTTTACCAGCAAATTTGGCAACCTAAGCTAGATCCTTGCATTCCTGGGACCCACCTGGTGGAAGGAGAGAAATGACAACTACAAGCTGTCTCCTGATCACCACATACAGACATACACAAATACACAGAATTAAAAATAAAAAACAAAGGCTGAGAGATTGCTCAGTGGTTAGAACACTTGTTTCTCTTGCAAAGGACCTAGGTTTGATTCCCAGCACCCATATGGCAGCTGACAACCATCTTCGGGGGATCTGATGCCCTTTTCTTTTCTGGCTTCCTCAGGCACTAGGCACACAACAGTCCACATACATACATACATACATACATACATACATACATGCATGCATGCATGCATGCATACATACATACATACAGCCAAAATAGTAACTCATACATATAAAATAGATGATCAAAAATCTTAAAAATAAAATGAAGGTGTATTTATTTCAGAGTATCATGGCTCACACCTGCAATCCAGCACTTAAGTGGCACTGAGGGGTTCATTGTCATCCTTAGCTATAAAGAAAGTTACAGATCCAGACTAGGATGCCCGAGTCTCTTTCTCAAACAAAACAAAAACCCATTCTTACACCAGCAAGATTTCAAAAGTACTTCTTCACTGGGGATTTATCAAAGGCATTCTGAGATACAAAGGAATTTCCCTCCAATTTTAATCTAGGTGGGTAAGTACAACGGACGTGCAGTAAAGCGCTGACAGACCCGTGCGCAAGTGCAGGAGGGTCAGGATGCAGGGAGTCAGAGGCTGTGTTACATGTGGGATGCAGGGAGTCAGAGGCTGTGTTACATGTGGGATGCAGGGAGTCAGAGGCTGTGTTACATGTGGGATGCAGGGAGTCAGAGGCTGTGTTACATGTGGGATGCAGGGAGTCAGAGGCTGTGTGTTACATGTGGGATGCAGGGAGTCAGAGGCTGTGTTACATGTGGGATGCAGGGAGTCAGAGGCTGTGTGTTACATGTGGGATGCAGGGAGTCAGAGGCTGTGTGTTACATGTGGGATGCAGGGGGGAGTCCAGAGGCTGTGTGTTACATGTGGGATGCAGGGAGTCAGGGCTGTGTGTTACATGTGGGATGCAGGGGGTCAGAGGCTGTGTGTTACATGTGGGATGCAGGGAGTCAGAGGCTGTGTGTTACATGTGGGATGCAGGGAGTCAGAGGCTGTGTGTTACATGTGGGATGCAGGGAGTCAGAGGCTGTGTGTTACATGTGGGATGCAGGGAGTCAGAGGCTGTGTTACATGTGGGATGCAGGGAGTCAGAGGCTGTGTTACATGTGGGATGCAGGGAGTCAGAGGCTGTGTGTTTTATATAGGATGCACCAGAAATGAGTCTAAAGCTATGCACAGGAACTAAAATGGGGTGGTTCTGACCGTCGCAATGATGCTGAGAATTTCCAGGGTCAACAATGTTCTAGGACATCTGACATGAACAGTGTGTCAGGTACAGTGCTTTAGGTGTATTCCATCATATGAATCTCATACTGACAGCAAAAGACAGGCCCTGGTGCGGGGGTGGGGGGGCTGATATTGGGATGTAAAGTAAATAAATAAATTAATTTAATTTTAAAAAGATAAGAAAAACAAACAAACTAACAAATAAACCAAACCAAACAAACAAAAAGAACAGGCCCTGACTCTGCTTTTGTTTCTCAGCAGGGAAACTGAGGCCCAGAATAATATTTTTTTTCCAGATAGGGTTTCTCTGTGTAGCCTTGGTTGGCTAGAACTCACTCTGTGTCTAGGCTGGCCCTGAACTCAGAGATCTGCCTGCCTCTGTCTCCCTGGGCAGTGTTGGGATTAAAGGCTTGCGCCATTCCAGCCTGGCTGCAAATATATTTCTAAATAGATAAATATGCCCTGCTCAGTCAGTAGAATGTTCTTCACATGCACATTTTCAGGGCTGACCATTGCCTGATCCTTTAAACTGACTTCTTGTAGGATTAATGGTTTGGGTCTTTCTTGGCTGGGAAAGTTTCTGCTAAGATCCCCAGAGTGAGAAGTAGTGTGACCATTAACCCTTTAGAAAGGCAAGGAATGGCCACAGAGAAATGGACTCTCATTCTGATTATTCAGTGGTCCCAGTGGGAAACTGGCTCTTCTACTAAAATCCCCCTGCAAGGATTCCAGCCTTAAACAAAACCAACATATCAAGATTGTTCCATGAGGAACATACATGTTCAATTTCTTTTTCCTTCTTTCTATTTTCTTGTGAGTGCACAGCTCCTAGTTGCCCAGGCTGGCCTTGAACTTGCTATGTTGATGACTTCTCGTCTTCCCACCACCAGTTCTCAACTGCAAGGATTATAGAAGACAGAGTCTTCCTATATAGCCCAGGCTAGCCTCAAACTCTGTAGTGTAGGCTAGCGAGGTCTGAATTTCCAGCAGCCCTCTTGCCCTCGGCTCCCATGTGCTGGGACCCCACGCCAGACTTCTGAATTGCTTCTTCCAGCCGTTCACATATATTGGTTGCAGTCCATCATGACTATTGCAAAAATCACTTGCTTTTCCTTTTTTGAATGTGGTGAAAGTATCCATTTTGTCAAGCACATAAATAATCTTCCAGAGGTCTTGAGTTCAATTCCCCGCACCCATATGGTGGCTCACAACCATCTGTAATACGATGCAATCCCCTCTTCTGGTGTGTGTGAAGATACAATATTCATATAAAATAAGTAAATATTTTACAAAAAGGACTATACTATATATTTCATAGACCAGGAAGATATTTATTTATCCCGGGGAAATTGTCACGCAGGTCATCAGTGGATGTGAGAACTGATCATTGCTGTCTCTTGTGTTGGGGACCTATGGGCGGGGTGGCTGGGTATGAGAAAGGGAGGTGGAGACACACCAGAACCTTTGCAGCCATGAAGAACACAAGCTAAAGTCACCTGGAACGAGGGACCCTCTGTGGAGGAACGGCATCCATCAGGCTGGCCTGTGGGCATATCTCTGGAACGTTCTGGTTAATGATTGATGTAGAAGGGCCCTGCCCACTGTGGCAGTACCATCCCTGGGAAGGTAGTTCTGGATTTTTCTTGTGAGTGCAGAGCTCCTGTTGCCCAGGCTGAGTGAGGTAAAGACCCCAATAAACAGTGCTCTTCCATGTTCCTGGCTTCAGTTCCTGCCTCCAGGTTCTGGTCCTGTCTTCCCTCCATGATGGTCTCTAACATGTAAGCTAAATAAACCTTTTGTTCCCAAGTGGGTTTGGTTAGCGTTTCAACACACCAACAAAGACCTAAATAAGACAGGTATAGCAGGCTATACATCACCACACAGTAACACAGATGCAGTGAAAAAAATTAACCATTGTGACAAGTCCTGAATACACACAGTGACTAAAATAAAGGCATGGGCAGTAAAACAATAGCAAAATACATTTACAAGGGTTCCAAAGAGCCCTTCTGTACTTCAGTGATACACACGTATCCTCTGTGCTTCAGTGATACACACGTATCCTCTGTGCTTCAGTGATACACACGTATCCAGTGATACACGTATCCTCTGTGCTTCAGTGATACACACGTATCCTCTGTGCTTCAGTGATACACACATATACACTGTGCTTCAGTGATACACATGTATCCTCTGTGCTTCAGTGATACACATGTATCCACTGTGCTTCAGTGATACACACGTATCCTCTGTGCTTCAGTGATACACACGTATCCACTGTGCTTCAGTGATACACACATATCCACTGTGCTTCAGTGATACACACGTATCACTGTGCTTCAGTGATACACACGTATCCTCTGTGCTTCAGTGACACACGTATCCTCTGCTTCAGTGATACACACGTATCCTCTGTGCTTCAGTGATATACACTTATCCTCTGTGCTTCAGTGATACACACCTATCCTCTGTGCTTCAGTGATATACACGTATTCTCTGTGCTTCAGTGATACACACATATCCTCTGTGTTCAGTGATACACATGTATCCTCTGTGCTTCAGTGATATACACGTATCCACTGTGCTTCAGTGATACACACGTATTCAAAATGCATGAGTGTGTGTGGGGGGGTAGTTACACAACAATAGTAAAGAGAACCCAGAGCCTGAAAGCACAAGTTTACACTGGTCTACATCAAATAGGGCATGTGTGCCTGCAGGGAGGAATGCTTCTAATGGGTATATAAAGCTAGAGAGGGGCTGAGTGTTATGAAGTGATAAGCACTTCACCTCCACAGCTCGGGAGGCAGAAAGTCAGAGGGAGAGAGCCAGGCAGCCAGAAGGGCTTCTGTCCTGGCGCTCGGCCTGCAGCTCCTGAGCCAGGTGTGGCAGAGTGAGGTTAATGATTGCCAGGTGGGTTTCCTGAGCTGTTTGGATGCACTTGGATGCTCTTGAGGCAGGAGGCTCTCGGCCTTGGCTGCTCACTAGAGACATTGGAGGAAATGTTAAAAGAAAAAAACATACACCACCAGGTCCCATCCCAAAAAACCAGCTTAAAGCCACCTCTGGGTCCAAGAATGGTGTGTTCTCCCACCACCACCAACACCACCACCATTGTGACTCTAACATGAATCTAAAGTTCACAGCCATTGCTTTCAGCTCTCTCTCTCTCTCTCTCTCTCTCTCTCTCTCTCTCTCTCTCTCTGCAAATATTTCATTCTTTGGCCTTTCTAAAGCCATTGCTAAATCAGATTTTTCCTTTTGCCAAACATCTGTTTCATTATTAACTGAGAACATCAAAGATAGCAAAATTTGTTTAGTTACACATATAAGTCATTTGCTGGGCTGCTATGTGAGTTGGGCACTGTATAATTCTGGGGGATGCACCCCCCCCAAGTAGCTTATGCAGTAGCTTATGCAGATTGCTCCCTCCACAGTTGATCAGTGTTACACCCATTGCATATAACACCCTATGTGTTCACTTTATGTAACGTCTGGGACTCCAGTACACTGGCTGTGTGGTGAACAAGATGATCATTAGTCCCATTTGCAACTTCCAAGAAGTATGACAGTTCTGGTCTGGGAGCGCATTCAGGACCCCTTGCACAGCCTTGGGGGGAATTGAAGGTTTGCTGTAAGAACTGAAATTTTAACCTGAACCTGAGGAATGAGAACTGTGGGCTGGAGAGATGGCGCTTGGCCAGGTTAAGAGCACTGATTGTTCTTCCAGAGGTCCTGAGTTCAATTCCCAGCCACCACCGTGGCTCACAACCATTTGTAATGGAATCTGATGCCCTCTTGCCATGTGTCTGAAGACAGTGACATTGTACTCATACACATAAAAATTTTTAAAATGAGAATTGGTAGTGGAGAGGGGGAAGAGTGCAGAACCAGGAAAATGATTCTGCAAAGACCATGTTCTCTCCACCAAGAAGGAGTTAGGTGAGCTATGAGGACAGCAGGAAAAGGTCTTGGGGGTTTTGTTACCACTGATGTGTAACTCCGGGACTCTATCCTAAGCAAGTGTGCATTGCTGAACTACAATCCAGCCCTATATGAATCATTGTAAAATATATTTTGGTACTTTTTTTTTTTTTTTTTTTTTTGGGCTGGGGAAATGGTGTCTTTATTTAGTTACTTTTAAGTGTCTTTATTGTCTATTTTAGACTCATTGTAACTGTAAACGTAGACTGCATCCTTGTCATTGTGGTGGCCGTGAACCCTGTTGCCCCTGTCCTAGTCAGGTCTCTGTTACTGTGCTAAACATTGCTCACAGAGGCTCTGTGAGCCGAGCTGGTAATGTCGACTTTATCACTGGGAGATGGGCATCCTGTTACCATAAATGAGACCTGGAAGCTCATGCTAGTAAGTGAAGTCCGATGCAGGGAGACAGGTTATGGGGCTGTTGTAGAGACTTGTGGAGGCTTGGTGGTAGCTCCGATGGGGCCAGCAGCCTGTGAAAGGAGAAAGCCGGATTTTGTGTGTGTGTGTGTGTGTGTGTGTGTGTGTGTGTGCGAGTGTGTGTAGGGGTAAGGCCCCCTGCTGAGACTGCTCTGAGAGAGTGGGTGGGATGCCATGATTTTGTATTGAATGTGTGATTTTGATGGGCTGGTGCTGTCTCGTTGGTATTCATCCTAGGCTGCTCCTTGGCGGGAATCTCAGAGGCACAGAGGGAGATGAATGCTAAAAAGCACCCCTATAGACTATCTGAAGATTGTTGGGGGTTGGGCCCTCTGCTCAGAGCAACAGAAAGGAACTAAGCAAGAGCAGTGCAAAGAGAATGAGCTCCCAGATGCATCTGGCTCCGGTCACCCAAGCTATGCTGTCAAACATAATTAATCTCACCTTCATCCCTCACTCCAGTCTTTGTCTGGACTAGAGGCTCCAGGCAAAGAACCATTATTCTGAAGAATTGTATTTTGAAGTTGTTACCCCGAGGCAGGAGCATAAAAACAAGTGTGACCTTAGAAGGACAGGAAACAACGCTGAGTGACATCAAGGCTGAGTACCAAGTAAGTGCCCTGCTTCAGGTACATAACCAAGCAACCATCTCATTGTGCCTGCCATGACAGTTGTCACTTCCGCAACTGTGAACGCCAAGGCCTTAGATGTTGGGAAAGCACCATCTCCAAGGACAGCTAGTCTGTAGAGTGGAGAGGCCCATGCTCTGCCTGGTACTGCGCTCTGTATAGGAAGGACTCTGTGGCTTGTTCTCCATTCAGTGAGCATGAGGAAGCTCCACTCCACACCACACACCATTCTGGACACAGGCTGTTCACTTGTTCACAGCCCATGCAGTCCTGAGGTTTGCCATCTGGTAAAAGAGAGATGGGGATGAGGTCTAAATGCTAATTGTGCCATACCCTCTGGTTAGTGCTGTGAGAAGGAAAAGTCTGTGGGAGACAAGACATGCAAAGAAGCCATGAGATACTCAAGAAATAGGACTTGGGCTGGAGAGATGGCTCAGCGGTTAAGAGCACTGACTGCTCTTCCAGGGGTCCTGAGCCCAGCAAACACATGGTGGCTCAACCATCTGTAATGGGATCTGATGCCCTCTTCTGTTGTGTCCAAAGACAGCTACAGTGTACTTATGTATAATAAATAAATACATCTTATTTTAAAAAAGAAAAAGAAAGAAAGAAATAGGATTTAACAGCCATTCTTACCATGGAGAAGATGTTTAATATGGCCACATTGGGCAAAGTGGGAAAAGAGATACTTTATCTTCAGCATTTGTAGAGTCCTCCCTCCTTCTCCTCTTCCTCCTTCTCCTTCTCCTCCTCCTCCTCTTCTTCCTCTTCCTCTTCCTCCTTCTCCTCTTCCTCCTTCTCCTTCTCCCCTTCCCTTCCTCCTCCTCCTTCCTTTCCTCCTTCTACTCTTCCTCCTCTTCCCCTCCTCCACCTTCCTCCTTCTCCTCGTCCTCCTTCCTTCTCCTCCCTCTTCCTCCTCCTCTTCCTTCCTCCTTCCCTCTTCCTCCTACTCTTCCTCCTCCTCCTCACCTTCCTCCTTCCTCTTCCTCCTTCTCCTTCCCTCCTTCCCTTCTCCTCTTCCTCCTCCCTCCTCTTCCTCTTCCTCCTTCTACTCTTCCTCCTCCTTCTCCTCCTCCCCCTCCTCCTCCTTCTCCTTCTCCTTCCTCCTCCTCTTCCTCCCTCCTCCCTCTTCCTCCTTCTTCTTCCTCTTCCTCCTCTTCCTCCTCCTCCTCCTACCCTCCTCCTTCTCCTCCTCCTCCTCCTATTCTTCTTTCGTTATTAAAAGGGATGGTTAAGAGGGCTAGAGAGATGGATCAACAGTTAGGAGCACTCGCTGCTCCTGAAGAGGACCTGGGCTTGGTTTCCAGCACCCACACTGCAGTCCAGGGAACTGAACTATTTCTCCTGGCCTCTGTGGGCACCTGCATACAAATGATGCATATAAGCTCCCACAACCACACTCGCATACACTTAAATAAAAAGTAGTTAGAGCTAGAAGTCTAGATTAATGGTAAGGCCTAGCATGCCAGGAAACCTCAATGGTGATCCTCAGCGTTGCCGCAAACAAACAACCCTTGGCAAGGTAAACATTTGACGGAAGAAGGGAGCAGATCACAAAGAAACATGCTCTCAGTTCCAGGCCTTCAGTGGAGAGTGCTTGTCCAACATCTAAGACTCTGGGATTGACCCCAAACTCCGGGGCTGTGGGTGTGTGGGGTGGGGTGCGAGGATCATATAAACTCATCCTTGACCTCCCTCTGTTGAAAGGCAAAAGCTCCTTTAATGTTTCCTCTAAATGTGTTTAGTCATTAGAAACAGTATCAAAGGAGCTTAGCCTGTGGTGGTGATCTGTGGACTAGACTGGCACCTTTAAAACACATTGTAGCACTAGTGACACAAAGCTGACTCATCTGGGAGGAGAGTTTGCCAGTGTGAGCTGGGAGTGACAGGAGACATTTTACAGCTAATCAGCCAGATCACTGATAATAACCCCTATGGGGATAGCTTAGTCCTAGCAGCCTGGGATTTGACACCCTCCCCTATGCCGTGATGTATAACTTCAGTTTGCAGGAAAGGGAATCGGACTCAGAAGGTTAAGCACACAAGGTCTCAGAGTAATTTCTCAAGCCCTTCTCACCAAGCTAAGCTGCCATGACAGAGGTGCAGGGGCTGGGGCTGAGGGGTGGCAAGGGAACAGAGGTAAGCACTGTCTCCAGCTCAAGAGCTGTGGCCTTTCCCTCTAGAGTTGTTATTCAGCACAGTCGTGTCTGTTTGCAGCGTCCTCCAGCCACACACCCATGTAACGTGAGGGACAGTGTGACCAGGCTTAGCCCAGGGAGGAGACAACAAGATAGGCCTGGGCCTGAACACATTCAACCTGAAAGGGACGGGCAGGTCAGTGCAGCTGTGGATGTTCTGACAGAGTAAGCCCGTGCAGGGTGTGTAGTGCATGTGTGTGCATGAGAGAGAGCGTGAACAGCAGTGTGTGTGTGTGTGTGTGTGTGTGTGTGTGTGTGTGTGTGTGAGAGAGAGAGAGAGAGAGAGAGAGAGAGAGAGCATGTTTGCATGTGGATATGGGATTGCCAGTGAGCTGGTGTGGTTTTGCACATGCCAAAGAACAAGTGTGAAAAGACTGTATGTACTGCAGTCATGGATAAAGGTCCGAGGGTGTGTGTGTGTGTGTGTGTGTGTGTGTGTGTGTGTGTGTGTGTGTGTCTGAGCATGGTGCACATCTGCATGCTCGCACCAAAGATACTTTCTCTGTCCTGCTTCTTTGGAAGAGCATCAGCCCCTGACTGATTGGAGCACTGGAATCTTCTCCCCCCACCCCCACCTCTCTCTCTCTCTCTCTCTCTCTCTCTCTCTGGGGGTGAGCACAAAAGAAGTGCTGTCCCAGGATGACTCTGAGTCACTAATCCCCTGGAGAGAAATTCCTTTGCCCCAGTAGGTATCATTTAGAGCCTTTCTCAATTAGCAATCATAACACCCGAAGCTTTGAACATTGTATGTTTATCTCTCTCTTCAAGTTCACTCTGTCAGATCCCGTAGTCAGCCAAGTTCAGACAGCCTACTGTCTGGCAGCCATGAAGACAATCCCCCTCCAGCCTCAACTCCAGGCATATATAACCAGATGGAGGTGGCAGTCAACCCCACCGTCTCTGTGTGCGTTCTGCTGCTTTTAAAACCAACCGTGCTTTTGAGGCAGCTTATGACGTGACAAGCCCACTCTGAACAGAACTCTTGCAAAGCCACAAAATGCTCACACGAAAATTCATTTCATGGGGTTGTGGAGGTGGTGGCGCGGGTAGAGGTGCTTGACAACTGAGATCAATCCCTGGAGCCCACACACACTTTCTAAAGAAACACATTCACAGGAAGGGAATGGTGTTCGGTGTCTGTGCTGGGTGGCTTCGTTTTCACGTATGATAACATGAACGGTGCCATTCTGGCCAGGAGAATGTCTGCAGTAGCTCTCGTGCAGAGCAGTCACAGAGCATGTGCAAGCCTGGGTTCAGTCCCCAGCCCTGGAGTTAGGAGGAAAAGTAACACTCTGTGTAATTCATTGTGCTGTTTGTTTTAATCCAAGCCTCCGTTTCCCTCACATAGTAAGACAAGGATGATGCTAGAGCTCCCTGATAAGACAGAAGAACAAAGTACTAAGTTGAGTGCCAGGCGCCCAGTGGGTCCTCAGCCTGTTGTACATCGGATTCAATGCTGGGCTGGGATTTGAATTATCCTTCCTTTGCACATTGTAACTTGACTAGGCCCTGATCTAGGGGGAATTTCATTTTCTATAGTCCAGCTGGAAGAGAGAAGATGTGGATGTCTTACCAGAATTCCATATCCAAGAGCCCTAGAATGAAAGCCAAGCCTTCTACCGCGAGGTCGCTCTTGACTTGTTCCTCCAGCCCCTGGTTTTGGCTCTGTTTCGAAGTTCTGCTGAACATAATCATTGTTGTTTTGACCACGGGCTTGGGGACCACCATTCACAGCCTAGAAGATGCTGGGTTACAGGCTAACCCCATTGCAACAAGAAGCACGGTCCTCGAACCTCTGGGTCCTTTCCTAAGGCCCACTTGAGTTCTGTTGGTCTCTGAAGCACAAGAGATCTTGAAGGTAACGTGTCTCAGAGAACACCGGAAGCCTGCCTGTCAGACACAGCCTGAACACAGACACCTCCACCGAAATACCTGGATGCATAGTCACTGTAGCCTCATACCTATGTCTCCACAGATACGTGAGAGGTCACTTGTCACACTCAGCTCTTCATATATAGTCTAGTGCTCAACAGAGTTCCACCAAGCCCCAGGACCCATTCCAGAACCCCGTGTCTGTCTCCTGGCTTCCCTCTGGTATTGCTTCAGTATCCTCTGGATAGACAAGCGTCATGAGTCACCTCTGAAGCTATGAGTCCCATCCTGCCAGGTGTTTGTCTTCCATATCTACTCCTGTCTACTCTTCTCTCCTTCCTTCCAGCAGGGACCTTAGCCCTGTACCTCCATTCCGATCTAGTGCCCAGGTCTCCCTGGTGCCAGGCAGCTAGTTGATACCCCAGTGTTGGTTGAGTTGAGTACATATATGAAATCAAGCATACAAAAATATAACACAGAAAGAGAAAAGCTTGCAGGATTTTAGGGTGATTCCACACGATACAGGCAAAGACATAGAGATTGTGATGGCTCTGACAAGTAAGAAGTTGAGTCACCAACAGAGTCCCACTAGCACCGGGGCCCTGTGCTGCCTCGTGTCCCCTCTCGTCTGCTCTTCCTCTCTCATTCTTCTGAGTGATAATAGAAAATGCAAGGCTGACCAGGCCTCAGGCAGCTTCACCTCCCAACAGAGTCACTAGTACAATTACCAGGGTGCGGTTTAGCCTGGTCTCCTTACCAAACCAGGCCAATAAATGTTGATCTACATGTGTGGTGCAGTGCAAACCAGGTGAGACCAGGAAGGCAGGGGACAGAAGAGGGGCCTCTGGGCTGCTTTCTAGTCAACTTGAGGTCTGTTGGTCTCTGTGAACCACTGACTTCAAGGCAACACATCTCAAAGAACATTCAGAGTCTCTTTTCGGACACAGTGTATAGTTTACCTGCTGAATGGCCACTCCAACCCTCCGCTCACGTCTCCCCATGAGTGTTCTTGCTCACCCTCCGCTCATGTCTCCCTGATGAGTGTTCTTGTTGACCCTCCGCTCATGTCTCCCCATGAGTGTTCTTGCTCACCCTCCGCTCATGCCTCCCCATGAGTGTTCTTGCTCACCCTCCGCTCATGCCTCCCCATGAGTGATCTTGCTGACCCTCCGCTCACGTCTCCCACTCCATGCTGATCAGGCATACTGCATGCTTCTGTGCCTTCAGTGTGAAGGTTGTGTATGGGTTTGGCCTGACTCTAGAGAGAGGCCTTTTCTCTTATAGGCAAAAGTTGGGGGGCAGGGCATGAAAATAGTGCACCTGATCCTACACAGCTCATTAATAAAATTGCCAAGAATTTTAATAAATATTATTAAATTATAAATATTAATAAAATTGCCAACCTGCTTGTGGCTCTGGGGTGATCAACGTAAGGATGCAACTCCCCAGTGTCACCTTCTGTCGCAGTCGCTCAGACACACAGGACCATAAACAACCCCAACAGACGATTCAGTCAGATGGAAAGGTAACACTGAGAGTGATCGAAAGACTTGATTATTATGCTCTCATCACGTATTTGCCATAACCCTGGGCACATCAGTCGGTTGATCTAGCCTGCTGCCTGCTTGTTTCAAGAAAGTGAAATGTTAAATATTGCTCTTAATCTGCACTTTAGGAGGTAAACTCTTTCCAGAGACGCTCTCATCTGGAAAAAGCAACAAGGAGACAGCCTGACCTACAACACAAAAGTCTTAAGAGATGCACTTGGCAACCTGAGTTCAGTTCCCAGCACTCACAGAGGAAGGCTCACAGCTACCTATAACCCAGCTCTGGAGGACCTGACACTTTGGTTTTTTGGCCTCTGTGGGTATCTGCACACACGTATGCAGGCACACACACACACACACACACACACACACACACACACACACAGACACACACACACAGACACACACACACACACACACACACACACACACACACACACACACACACACACACACAATTATGTTTTTTAAAAAGTATGTCCTATTCTTGAACAAGTAAAATAATTGGCTTCCATTTTATCTTCCATAGCAATCAGAAACCACCCTACTTCAGCTCATTGAGGAGATACAGGCTTGCGGTCTCAGCACTCTAGAAGTTGAAGCAGGAGAATGGCAAGTTTTAGGGACTTTTCTGTCTTTCTCCCCCTGTCTCTCTGTCTGTCTGTCTCTCTCTGTTTCTGTTTGAGACAGGGTTTCTGTGTGTAGTCCTGACCATGCTGGAACTTTCTAGTAGACCAGGTTGACCTGGAACTCACGGGGCTCTACTGCTCCTGCCCTCCAAGTGTGGGAGTAAAGGTACATCCCGTGTGCCCAGCCTAGGGAGTCTCTTAAGGACAGCAAAGATGTCTCGTTTTAAGATACCTTGAGGTTGTGATTACGACTCCAAAGAGGATTGTACCTGCGTTTTCTTGTTACTTAACAACAGCTTGGGGCTATACACAGATGTGGCAAGAAAGAGTTTACGTGATGTGTCTGTAACTAGTGATTTGTTTTGTGCTAAGTCAGTAACGGGTAACAGTGACTTATTTGTAGTCAGCTCTGAACAGGAAAAAGTAGACCCACAGAAGAGCAAAGTGGGCATTGTGCTAAGAGAATCCTAGAACATTCTGCCGCTTCTCTCAGAGGCAGGCTCACTGCTCTGGCTTTTTTGCAGCAGGAACCTAGGAAGCATGGCTTCATTCTCACACACACCATAGTGTCCGAGCCCTATCAGACAAGAACAAAACCAAAATCCCAAGTCAGTGCTGTCAAGAGGGGGGCTCTTTGCTTGGCAACGGTGGTGCATCCGTTTGTCCCAGCACTCAGGAGGCAGAGGCAGATGTGTTATTGTGAGTTTGGGGCAAGCCTGGTCTACAGGGTGAGTTCCAGGACAACCAGGGCTACACAGAGAAACCCTGTCTTGAGAAAACAAAAGGGAACAAGAGAGAAGGCTCCTTGAATGAGCCACTGGCTCTACACCTAGGCTTTTGCCTGCGTAGTAGCTTCTCCCAGGCTTCCATCAAGGGGGAGGCCACACATGCTCTCTGTTCATGTGTATTTTATTCAGTCAATGAGAGGTGAACCCAAGGCAAGGCAGTTTCTCCTCGTATTCAAACAAGGAAGGAATCTCGAGACCATAAAGTGTGTGTGTGTGTGTGTGTGTGTGTGTGTGTGTGTGTGTGTGCGCGCGCGTGCGTGCCTGTGTTGTTTATATTTGTTGGTGTCCAGGACCTCACACACACTATACAAGCTCCCCATCATTGAGCTACATGGACAGCCCAACAGATATTATTTATTGAGTACTTCGTGGATCAGGTGGTATTTGAAGTACTTTATTCTCCTTCTTGCCCCTTTCCTTCAAATTCCTATTTACTTCTTCCAGTGCCATCAAAGAATAGCAAAATTAGTAGCCATAAAAGGCTAGAAGAGGGCTGGAGAGATGGTTCAGTGGTTAAGAGCACCGTCTGCTCTTCCAGAGGTCCTGAGTTCAATTCCCAGCAACCACATGGTGGCTCATAGCCATCTGTAATGGGATCTGACGCCTTCTTCTGGTGTGTCTGAAGAGAGTGACAGTGTGCTCACATACATAAAATAAATAAATCTTTAAAAAAATTTTAAAAAAGTCTAGAAGAAAGAAAAACAGACAAGAAGGGACCTGGTGTTCATAAACAATAAACCTCCTTCTAACAAAACAGGGAGATTGGGGTCTAAAATGAGATGATTGTTAGTGACAGAAGAATTTGCGTGTAAGAAAAATCTAGTGTGGGTCTAGCCTGATCTACATAGTGGGTTGCAGGCCAGCCAGAGCTACATATAAAAATCTAATTAATATGAAATATTATATTATTTTATATATTTAACATTATTTATATATTAATAACATTATATATTTCATAAAATAAAATCTAATTAATTCAAGGCCACCAAACAACAGATCTACTAAAATAGATTACAGATCTCCAGAGTGCTCCAGATACTGAGGCTCTGAGGTCTATAACCTCCTGGAAAGGGCTTTTTGCTAAGTACTATACCCATTGAATGCTGATCTCGGGTTTTAATCAGCACCGGGCAAACCCAATGCTGTGAAGGTGAAAACTACTAGCTCGCTTCCTGTGCTGGTGCAGCATGGTCAAGCCAGCACCTGACAGGAGCCAACCCTACAGCAGTGACTGTGGACAGAAGAGTTCTCACCCCACTGACAGTTAGAAAGGCAGTTGGTGGTGTGCCCTCCCTGTGGATAGGAAGCAGCTAGCTCTGGGCATTCAGTTTAAGAGGATACAGGTAGTCAGAAGCAGGAGTGCTGAGAGGAGCTTTATTTGTCCAAGTAGGACAGTCGTTTCAGATGCCCGGGATGATTTCTGCCGATCTTCCCTCTCATCTCAGCCAGAATGGTGGGCTGTAAAAGTCAAGTATCCGTGCCCTATCAAGAGATGGGACCAGCACCCTGCCCTCTGGCAGGCAGAGCAGCATCCCAGAGAAGGAATGGATGTGGGGGAGAGAGACGCTGTCTCCCCATTCTGGTCCCTCACACACCAAGTAAACAAACAGCCATCTGAATCCCTTTGGTGTTTCTGAGGAATGATGAGGATTGGCCTTGTTTTAGGGCGAGAATTATGTAAAAATGCATTCTGTCTTTGTCTTCATTTAAAGCTGCATTTAAATAAGTCAGTTTGCCTAGGTCAAAAAATGTTTAAAGCCTTGGTATTAATAAAAAGTTGGGATAGGAGATGTTTGCTTGCTGTGGCAGAGATGGGGGACAGGGAGACCATGGGTTAGAGCGTCATAGTCTGAGGCACTGGACTGAAAGACAGAAAGATATGTGAGTTAAAGAAGCCCACAGCTCACAAGTCAAGGAATCTCCCCAAGAAGCCGCCGTGAGCAGTAACTGCAGCTTCTGCTTCAGGACTGGAAGACCATGAGTACAAACAGAAACGCAGTTGGGAGAGCTCCCATACTTCTAAATAAACAACAGAGGTGACTGTCCCTGGGAGCTAGATGGAACTCTGGGTGATGGTGCCCTTGGCGTGTACGTGACCTCGCCTTTAGAAACCCTGCAGTCTGTATGCTCCATGTACTGACATGACGACCCGGTCTCTTTTGCACATTTGATAGCATGCAGCAAGACTGAGGTGCAGCACCCCCACCCTCACTCCATTAACCTCTGGTCGTTGTTTTTCCTTTGGAGACAGAGATGTCTGCTAATGACAAAGGGAGCAAGCCCCAAGCGGGGCTTTCCACCCCAAGACCCCTTTGTGCCCAGCATGGGCTGGAGTCAGGGAGGAGGCAGGCTCACTTCAGACCAACAACCCCTGCAGGGGGCAGTTGGGAGAGGTGGAGAACTGAGGGTGAGCCAGATCTAAGCAGAGACAGTGGCCAAGGCTTCTTAACCTTCCTTTGGGTTTGCACGGCACCTGACAAAGATGTGCATTGTGAAGAATGGGGCTGAATCGTTCTTCCACGCATTTAAGCAAACAGTGTTGATCTCTTCAGCCTTCGAGGGAGGGCAGAGAAGAACTAAAAATCTTCTTTCTTATGCACAAGGCCCTTTACAAACACCTTCACTTAAAACCCAGCCCTTTTGTGATCCAATCTGATCTTTATTGGTCCTCTTTTATAGCAATGGGACACTAAAGGTTTGAAAGTCGAGGTGACTTTTCTATACATCAAGGTCACAGCAGGGCCACATTGCAAGCCTAAGTATGTCAGGTTCTAGAACCTTCTCTCTGGGTCTCAGTACATAACACGGTCTCCTCTGCACTCTTCTTCTTTGGCCCATTTAAAAGAAGAAAAATGTTGTGATGGGGTGGATGGGCCAGCATTTAAGGGCACGTGCCGCTCTTTCAGAGGACGGAGGTTCAGCTCCCAGCACCCACAGGCTGGCTCAGGTCCCAGAGAATCCGATGCCTTTTTCTGACCTCCACAGGCATCAGGTGTGCTTATGACACACGGACATGCATGCAGGCAAGACACTCATTCACATAAAATGAGTAACGTTTAAGCTGGTAAGTGAGTAATTTTAAAATTAAAAACAAGTGTGCACATGTGCACAGGTAGAGGTCAGAGGATTGTAGGGAGTTGGTTCTCTCCTCCCGTCTGTTGGCCTGGGTTTCTCTACTGCTTTCTCTGTGTACCCCGCACTGTGGTGCCACCTGCCTCTAAACCAACCCAGCACTAGGCAGGCAGATCTCTGTGTTCCAGGCCAGCCTGAGCTACACAGAGAAACTCGGTCTCAAAAAATAAAGACATTTTCAAAAGGTGATATATGACCCCTTAGAAAGCTAACGATCAGACTCAGTTTCACTCCTGAGTTCGTATCAGAGGTAACTGACAAGAGAGTCTGAAAGAGGCTCCGTGCTTCCATAATTCACAATCGATTATATGCAGAAACAACCCAAATGATGTTGAAACATGAAGGGAGATTTCATAGACTGTAGGAGCACTCAGTGGGGAAAGGTGCTTGTTACCGAGCCTGATCCCCCGCCCCCCGCTCAGGGACCCCATGGTGGAAGGGGAGTTGATTCCACATGCCCTCTGCTGACTGCCTTCATGTGTGTTCTGTGGTACCCTCCCCCCAGGGAACAAATACATGTAAAAAAAAAAAAGTTTGTTTTAGGAAGAAAATCAAATAAAAGGAAAGAAAAACTCAATCCTCAAGACAAACAAAAGGAGCAAAATGCAGAGTGAACATAATGGGATATTATTATTATATTATTCAACCTTGGAAAGTCCCGCCAAGGGCTACAATATGGGTGGATGCCGCAGACACCATGCCGAGGAAATAAGCCAGTCACAGAAAGAGAAACACTGTGTGTGTGATTCCTGTCAGGTGAAAAGCCAAACGGTTGCCAGGGCTGAGGAGGAGGGAGGAACGGGGAGCCATCATTTAATCGTCTGGACATCCATTTTGGAAGTTTGAGAAGAGTTTCTGAGCTGGGCGGTGGAGGTAAGTGACCACGTGAATACACACAATACAACCGAACTATGTGCCCGTAAAACACACCGAGATAACAAACGTTATGCTGCTTTTTTTTTTTTTTTTTTTTTTTGCGCCACAGTAAAAATACGTTTTAAGGAGAAATATGTCAATAGTAATTACAGGCGCCCTGAGGATGTGAGCAGAAGGCCTTCCCTGAAAGGGGAACTAGCAGCCTGCCAGGTGAAGCTTGACTCACCCATTTTTCTCTGGACTTCTTAGGATAGGGATTCCACCTCTGGCCTTGTTGGTTCTGGCAAACTTGGCTTGGGAAGCAAAGTATCAACAGACTCAGGTTGAAAACCAGAGCGATCCGGCTGAGCCTGCATTAGCAGCCACAGGCGAGAAGGGGAGCTGCAGCAGCCGAGAGAAGCTGGCCCACTAAGCCAACCACCAGCCTCAGCCTTCTGGGACCCTCGGTCTCCCTGAAGTCAAGCCAAGGAGGCAGGGACACGTGAGCCATCCATACCTGAGGGTTCTGTTCCTGCCAGCTCAGCCAGGCAAGGATCAAAAATATTCAAGAGGAAAAAGCCTGCCTCTGGACTGAGCATGCGCAGACATTTTCCTTGCCATTTCCTAAGCAATATGGCTATCACACAGCCTTGCATTGTAGAATATTAAGTCCCTAGGAGCTATTTAGAGATCATATGCATGTGCAGGAGGATGTGTGTTGGCTCCATGCAAATACTAGGCTATTTTACATAAGGGACTGACGCATCTGAGGTTTGGGAGCTGGCCCGGCTGAGAGGTTCAGGAGCCATCCCCAGGTGGCTGCAGAGTGACCCCAGGTGAAGCATCGCTGACTTCTAACAGAACTCATTGTGCTATAATGTAGCGTCTCCCAAAAGCACGCTCTCTTAGCCTAACCGTGATCTCCCCACCCCCAGCAAACCTCACAAAGAGCTGTTTCTGAGGACAATTATCTGTCATTATCCATATATTACCTTACCCTT
Organism: Rattus rattus; assembly: GCF_011064425.1. Classification (NCBI taxonomy): domain Eukaryota; kingdom Metazoa; phylum Chordata; class Mammalia; order Rodentia; family Muridae; genus Rattus; species Rattus rattus. Next base: position 210,721,414 of record NC_046154.1, read on the forward strand.
TTAATTAGACGATAATGCCCAGGGCAAACAAAGCTTGCTCCCTGGCTGCAAATGTGCACAAAGTAGAGGCTTTCCCCTTTCCAACTTCTCCCTCCCAGCAGGGATCTTCGTCAAATTTACTCGGGTCCCCTGGGCGTGGAAAAAGTAAACACCGGTTTGTATAGTGTCTACCCTGAAGTTTCTCTGGACCAAAACGCAGCCCAGTGCCAGAAAGCAAGCCCCTAAGTCCTTGTCTTGGGCTACAACTGAAGGAACATGAACACTAACGGAAGTGCAGGAAGCTAACAGAAACCAAGAGAAAGCCCCCACAGGCTTACAGCTAGATAGATACTAGAGAAGAGGAATATTTGGCCTATTTTCCGTTGCTTCCTATGTCCTGGGGAAGATAAGGGATTTTTAAATTTCTGTTAAATTGTAGCTAAGTTGGTTTTCACGCTGTTACAGGGTCCTTAATGGCAGAGTGAATTTTCCACAGTTACACTGAATTCTGAGGCAGGGACTTTATGTTACATTAAATTTCTGATGTCAAGATGTGAAGACATACACACATCAGGGACCTAGAAATACTTATACATTAAAAACAAAACAATAACAAGAAATCACAAACATGAGATGCTTAGCAATGTTTGTGCACACATGTGCGTACGTGTGTGTGTGTGTGTGTGTGTACGTGTGTGTGTGTGTGTGTGTGTCCCTTATGAGTCTTACGAAGCTGTCAAGGGAAAAATCACCTATCTTGGGGGAATGTGTCAATCAGTCCTCAGGGTGCAGGTCCTCACTGGACACTACCTGCTCGTATCTACCTCCTAGCACACAGCGATCGGGGGAAGGCATACCCACCATCTGGGTTGGGGGCAGGGATGCTCCACGCCCACTTATTGGAACAAACACTTCCTCTTATTGAGTCCAAATGTTGCTTTGAGGTTAAAATTAGGCAAGATTTATTAGGTGGCTTAAAGATGTAGGACAGAAAGGAATGTGAAACAAAAGTGTTAAGGGCTTGTGCTAGGAGTAGTTACTGTATCTTTCAATAGTGAAAACATAGGGGCTGGAGAGATGTGTCAGTGGTTAAGAGGACTGACTGCTCTTCCACAGGTCCTGAGTTCAATTCCCAGCAACCACATGGTGGCTCACAACCATCTGTAATGGGATCCGATGCCCTCTTCTGGTGTGTCTGAAGAAAGCTACAGTGTACTTATATAAATAAAATAAATCTTAAAAAAAAAAAAAAACATAGGAAAAAAGAAAATACTTGCAGTATAAGTTGCTTCAAACACCCTAACCCACAAGTTGTCCTTGCCCACCGCCCAAAAATAAATTCTGGTAATACACACATATTTGAGTTGATTGGTAAATATTGCACACAGAAATCTTTAAATGTATATGTGCTTTATTTGATCTATACGAAATTCAGATTAGGACTGGATTCCTGGGCTGGAGGACCTGGGTCACTTATCTTATGATAACTGACTACAGGAATTTAAAAGAGGGAGAGATTCTGGACAGCAGTAGCACACACCTTTAATTCCAGCACTCAGAAGGCAGAGGCAGGTGGATCTCTGAGTTTGAGGGTAGCCTGGTCTACAGAGTGAGTTCCAGGCCAGCCAGGGCTACACAGAGAAACCCTCTGGTGGAAAACCAAAAAAAAGGGGGTGAGAATGTTTCAGCTCTTAGTTTCAGATGCACAGAATGTCTTGGCAGGAACACACACACACACACACACACACACACACACACACAGGCAGAGAGAGAGAGAGAGAGAGAGAGAGAGAGAGAGAGAGAGAGAGAAAACCTGTGCTAGATGGCCTTTGTTGTATTACTAGGGTTCTTTTCAGGAACAAAACCAATAGAATGAACACACACCATAAAGGAGATCATTGGGTTGCTTTGTATAGAATTGTACAGGCTGAGGAGTCCAACAATGTCTGTGTATTATCCCTCAACCCCACCCCATACTGGAGAGTCTGAAAATCAATAGACACTCAGTCCCAGAGGCTGATTTGCTGAAGGCCTGGAGGACTCCTGGAGAGCAGCAGGTCTTTGGACATTGGAAAACTGGTATGTCCGGGCTGCTGCCCTGTGAGGTAATCCTAAGAAATGACCTCTTAGACCCTCCCTCCCAGTCAAGATGAGCATAAGATTAACATGACGTGTCCATGTCCCATGCCTCGGTTGGGGGAACCACTGGGGAAACTGATTTAAGCTTGGAACAGTGGGTGTCTCTAAACAAGTATATAATGTCTTTATTTCTGTGGAGAAATGGGATTTCTTATAGCGTTTCCAGTTTCCCCTCATTAATGATGAAGGTGCAGTGTAGAAAAAGAGATGTTAGAAAAATGTATCAATTATAAATGGAGGCTGTAGTCCAGTCTAAGGAGACACAGCATGAGGCAGGGGCTGAGCAAGCAGGGACAACCTACCTTTGCTCAGGTCCCTATTGTCACGTCTTCCGAGTATTCACGATGATGAGATTTCTTTTTAAGTAAATGAAATTTAGCTTGAAGTCTTTATTTTTAAGCCGTTGAGTCAGTATATCCACTGCATACACTCCTGACCTCTCACTCCTCATTGCCACCTCCCAGGCGACAAAGGAGACTACTCTGCAATCAGAGAGACATGGAGCCCCTAGGGCTGCTTGGCAGGACCGGCTGCCCCCTCACTCCTGATCCAGACTGACCTTCTAAAGGCTAAGGCTGGAGAGAACAGGGAGGGTTATGGCGGCTGCAGACTCATTCTGCATGTTGCCCAGGGCAATCTAGGGAGCGGTGACTCACCAGTGCTTGCTCCTAGATTCCCGGCAGAATTCCATTTCCTTAAATTGTCTTTGATTACTGATCTATCCCTTCTAGTTTTGTTTATTCACACAGGCATGCACAGACACACAGACAGACAGACAGACACACAAATGTGCACACACACAAACACAGACACACATACAAACAGACATGCACATAAGCACACACACAGGCACACACACATACAGACACACACACAAACACACATGCATACAGACACACAAACACACACATACACAAACACACACACAAATACATACAGACACACAGACACACACAGAAGTGCCCACACACAGGCACACACATAGGTACACACACATACAGACACACACACAGAAATACACACAGAAACACACATACAGACACACAGATACACAAACGTGCACACACACACAGGCACACCTACATACAGACACACACACGTGCATACACACAGGCACCCACACATATAGACACAAAAACGTGCACACACACACACACACACACACAGGTGCACACACACACATGCACGTGCGTGCGGCAGTAGTCTGTGCGGGGGATCAAACTGTTCTGTCAGGCAGGAAAGCACTGTCCTGCTAGATTGCAATTCACCAGTCAGGTTCTGCATTTTAAACCAAAGAAGCAAGGCTTTGGTGGAGGTCTGAGGTGGGAGGATACTTGGAAATTTCCTATCAGTAAATGACACAAATAGATATCTGAAACAAGAAACAAACAAATAAACAAACAAACAAACCAAAAAGGTTAGTTCCGTTAGAACAGTGAAATCTCTCTGAGATGAAATACAATAGTCAGGAAGGAAAAAAGAGATTTCATTTCTTATAATACACACTAAAATAAAGTTGTAATCAGAAGGGATGGCTCATTGGTTATCCAGAGTCTGGCGACTCTTCCAGAGGATCTGGGTTCACCCAAATGGCAGCCCACAACTGTCTGTAGTTCCAGCTGCAGGATCCAGCACTCTCACACAGACACTCATGTAGGCAAAACATCAATGTACATGAAAACAAATGAATCATTAAAAAAATATCCAAGGGCTGGAGAGATGTCTCAGTGGTTAAGAGTGGAGGATCGCTGGACTCCTTTTTGGCTCCTGCAGAAATGCTACTAGAGGAGAGAGAAGCCCATTGTACATCAGTGGGAACTGTACCAGGGCGGTAGATCACTGGGGCCTCTTCAAAGCTGCCTACCAAATGCAGACATGTTTCAGAGTCTATTCAAAAACAAAACAAAACTGTTAATGCTAAACTCTAAGACAAAATGTGTGTAACAACTGGAAATACATATACCCTCGATCACGTCAAATCTCTTCTTTTTGTTTTGTTCTTGCCATTTTGATTTTGTTTCTTGTTTTTTGTTTTTCCTCCAAGACAGGATTTCATTATATAGTCCAGGCTAGCCTGGGACTCACTACGTAACCCAGACTAGCCTGGAACTCCAAGATCCACCTACTTTTGCACCATGGCCAGCACCTCACCTCTCATTCTTTAACTCAAGAATTTTAGCTGACTCGAATTTGTGATTTAAAAGACCCCAAACTTTTCTCTACCTATAGCCTTCAGCACTCACTCAGCATACTGGACCTCACGCAAATGAGGTCTTCTTGAACAGCACAGATGGACTTAGGCAGTCAGGGTTCGGAAGCAGGTCTTTGTTCTGAAAATAGGCTACTCTATCTGTACTGAGAATTGCTGAAGGTTTCCAAACAGGGAAGGGTTGTCTCATGTTACCTGATTGTTTTTCCACGTTGAGATGTTTTCAAGAGTTTGAGACATCAACAATAAATTTACCTCTTTAAAAATCAGAGGGAACACTCTGTTCTATAGAACCCTGCCATGGTCTCTCGGTTCTCGTTTGGTATTTCATCTCGGGTAAATGTCATCTTTCTTCTGTTTCTTTATAGTTGATTAAACCATCAAAGCGATGATAATAATAATGACCCCCCAGATTGGGAGAGCCACTCTGGTCAGCAGGATACATGAAGAACATTCTTGTCGAGGGTGGCAGTTCAGAGAATGGAGGTGATCTGATATCACGATGCCTCTCAGGCTGAATTTCTGCTAAGGCCTTTTCCAAATTGTGGTTCCTCTGTAAAAACAGACTTTAGAAAAATTGACTCATTTATGTATTTTATGCATAATGGGGCGTGCTTTGTATGCATGTATCCCTGCACACCAGAAGAGGGCATCGGAAATCATGGAGCCACAACTATAGAAGGTTGTGAGGTGCCATGTGGGTTCTGGTAATTGAATTTAGGACACCTCAGAGAGCAACCTTGCTCTTAACCACTGAGCCATCATCCTCACCTCCATGAAACCTTTGTTTGTTTACTCATTTGTTTAGAGACAGGGCCTCACTTGTATCTCTGACTATCCTGGCACTTTCTATGTAGGCTGGCCTGGAACGCACAGAGATCTTCCCGCCTCTGCCTCCTGAGTGCTAGGATTAGAGGTGTGCACCACCACACCCAGCTTTTAAAAGTGTTTTCTTTTAGAGACAAGATCTCTCACACTGACAGCATTTTCGGGCCTTTTGCTCCCTTTCCATTTGGCTTGCTGTTTCCTGGGTCCTGTTGCTGTATATTTCCTGGGCGTTCCTCCTGGTTTCCCCGGAACAATTCAGCATTGTTGTTGTTATTGAAAAGTCCGAGGGCTGGCTGGAGAGATGGCGGAGCAGTTAGGAGGCAGACTGCTCTTCCGGAGGACCCGGGTTTGATTCCAGCATCCACATGATGGGTCACAGTAGTCTATAACTCCGTGGGGTTTGATATCCTCTGGCCTCTATAGGCTTCACAAACACGAGTGATGCATAGACAAATGTGTTGGTGAAACGCGTATGCATATAAATAAAATAAATCCTTTTTGTTTGTTTGTTTTTTTTAGATTTATTTATTCTTTATATATGAGTACACTGTAGCTGTCTTCAGACACCAGAGGAGGGCATCGGATCTCATTACAGATGGTTGTGAGCCATCATGTGGTTGCTGGGAATTGAACTCAGGACCTGCGGAAGAGCAGTCAGTGCTCTTAACCACTGAGCCATCTCTCCAGCCCTGTTTTTGTTTTTTTAAGACAGGTTTGTCTATGTAGCTCTGGCAGTCCTAGAGCTTACCTTTAGACCAGGCTGGCCTCAAACTCAGAGATCTGCCTGGCCTGCCCCCAAAGTCCCAGGAGCAAATGAGTACTCCACCACTGCCTGGCTCCAGCTTTATATCTTAAATATCTATTAACTTATTAAAAACTCTCTGGTATTTGCTTTATGTACAGGGTCTCACTATGTAGTCCTGGCTGGCCTGCATCTCAGTATGTAGACCAGGTTGGTCTTGAACTCATAGAGATCTGCCTGTCTTTGCCTTCCTACTTCTGGAATTTAAGACATGTGCCACCACACCTGGCCCCAGCCTCTGTACTATCTGTTTTCCTGAAAGCCATATTCTTCTTGTTTTTTTTTTTTTTTTTTTTTTTTTTTTTTTTTTTTTTTTCTTTTTCTTTTTCAGAGCTGGGGATCGAACAGGGCCTTGCGCTTCCTAGGCAAGCGCTCCCACTGAGCTAAATCCCAACCCCTTCTTCTTGTTTTTAAAATGTGTCCCAGGCTGGCCTGCAGCTGCCTGTGCTCACCATGTGGTAGAGGATCTTCAGCTTTGGACCCTCCTGCCTCCGTGTCCCTGAAGCCTCCCCACTTTCCTGAAGAGATACTTTTTACACTGTAGTGTAAGTTGGTACTCTGGGGTAGGGTGGGGAGAAAAAGAACAGGTCCTGACTTGTATTGTAGTGCTTATGGATTTCCTTGGGATGTGAATGGCGTTTCCCACTTTCTCCCTTCTTCTCTCTTCCTTCTCTTCTCTCTGTCTGGGAACACCCACACATCAGTATTTTGTTCTAGGACTTTTAGTTCATGCAAGGAAAAAACATCCTCTCATCTCTTGCCTTGGGGGGGCGAGGCCTGGGCGGTTGTTGTATAAACTTGGCTCCAGGCTCTAAAGTTGGGAGGAAGAAGCTAAGCGATGGTATCGCCCTGAGTAGCACGCAGCCTTTCACTTACTCTCCTAAGGACCCAGTGCTTCAGTCCCTGATGTACCAGATCTGGAGGACTTCCTCCTTCAGTGTTTGGAAAATGCAGCAGTATCCTGCTGCTTCGAGTGAGTGAAGGTTATGGAATGTCTCCCCTCCCCCAACTGTGACAGCACTGAAGGGCTTAGGAAGGGGTTGTGGAGCTGGCGCCTCAACTAGATGCAAAACCTGGTAACCAGAGTTCCATTCCTGAGATCTACCTGGTGGGAGGAGAGACAGACAGACAGATGGGCAGACAGTCAGGCAGGCAGAGAGAGAGGAGAGAGACAGAGGGGGGAGAGAGAGAGAAGAGAGAGAGAGAGAGAGAGAGAGAGAGAGAGAGAGAGAGAGAGAGAGAGAGAGAAAGAGAGAGAGAGAGAGAGAGAAAGAGAGAGAGAGAGAGAGAGAGAGAGAGAGAGAGAGAGAGAGAGAGAACATGAAGGTAGAGTGAAGTCAGTACCACAGGATAGATGTCTCTTGAAGACACAGAATGTGTTCACAGTGTAAAGAACATGCAGACTTGCAGAGGGCTCCGTACAGGCCAGGGGTAGAGGCCTTAGAAGAAGCCCATTCTGCTGACACTGGTTACCACTCGCTGTCGTCTGTAGTCAGGTTTCTGTGTGTGGTACTTTGCTGTGGCATCCCTGGGAACCTCATCCAACTCATCCAAACAGGAGCCCTTCTGTCTGGCCGGGGACCCACAGATCTCACAACTCTTTTGTGGGTGGTGCTACTTGTGGTGTTTGGTGTCAGGGACTGAACCTAGGGTCTCGTGCATGATAAAGATGTATTTTACTGATGAGAGACACTCCTACTCTGTTTTACAACTTCAAAACAAGCTTTGGGGTTGATTTTCATGGTACCATTCCTTCCCGTCTCCCTGACCGACCTTAAGTGACCAAGACTTGATGTTCTAAGCTCTTCTGAGGTTTTATAGAATAAACAGTTCTGATCTGCAGTGCGCAAAGATGCTCAAATTCACATTTCTGACACTACAAAATTGATGTTTCTTTCTTTCGTTTCCTTGCAATCTCCAAATCCTGTCATCTTTACATCTTCCTCAGCAGGTCAGAAAATGATTTTCAGAAATCAGTTTTCTTCTACTACTGTGTGGGTCTCCAGGAATCGAACTCACCATGTGAGACTTGCAAAACAGCAGAGGCAGCATTATGTCTGGCTTTGCAGAGGCTCAGTGGTGTGCTGGCTGCATCGTCTCTGTAGGTAATGAGTCTTGCCTGACTCAATCGGCAGCCTTCAAAATCTGGCCTTTCCTATTGCAACATCTGTGATTCACCATTATAGGAAGGCAAGGTCAGGCTGGTACACGTGGTGGTCCACATCTTTGTACTAGCACTCTGGAGGCAGAGGCAGGCAGGTATCTGTGAGTTTGAGACCAGCCTGGTTTACATACTGAGTACCAGGACAGTCAGGACTATGTAGATAGAGAGACCTTGACAGAAGAAGGAGTAGAAAAGGACGATAAAAAGGAGGAAGAAGGAGAAGAAAAGGAGGCAGAAGAAGGGTAAGAAAAGAGAAGGAGGAAGAAGAGGAAGAACAGGAGGAGGAGGAAGAGGAAGAGGAGGGAGAGAAGGAAGAAAAGGAGGAAAAGGAAGAGGAGGAAAGGTGGAGGAAGAAGAAAAGGAGGAGGAAGAGGAGGAAGGGCAGCATAAATATTAGATAATACTGTTAAAATATTTGCCATTTTAATAGATGCTAAAATCGTTATTTAAATTGTAGTAGTAATCAATGTAATTTCTCTCTAGAGGGAATTTAAAGGAAACATTAATTGCTAAAATAAATTTGTTGGAGACTTGTTTTTCTGCACACTTCTGATATTTTATGGGACAGATAGGCTTGGTTCTAAGTGTCTACTGAGAGCCATTCTGAAAACAATATTTGATCCTGGCTTCTATTTGAACTTCTGTTTTATTGTGTATTTTTAAAGTGACCATCAAATTCTATGCTGTGCTGAAAGTCTAGTGTTATGATGGATACTGTGGGAGGTTACAGGTTCACTTTCTATTTATACATTCATTCATTTATTCGTTCATTCATTCATTCATTTCTGATATGCTGACTGCTCTACCCAAGGACAGTGACCAACTATCAAGTAAACAAGGCTAGGACAGGAATGGATTCATCCACACAGGTCAAGTCCACAGTGGCCCAACACTGGCACACAGTGGCTGGATGTGTGTGGCTTTGTTCTGAACGCTGGACTTCCATGCTTCTCAAACTCTAACAGAGCACAGCATGAGAAGTAGGCTGCCACTGCTGCCCTACCGACATGTCAGGTTCAGTGGGAAGCATTTATGAACAAAGACATATTCAGAAGAAGATTATGTTTCATAATCTGTGAGGCAGAGACTTTCAGATTTACTTAACTCATCTGTCAAAAGAGCCAAAACAACTGGGAAATAGGGGTAGTTTCATGGTTGATAATTTCTATTATTTTCAGTCTTATTACTTTCTTTGTATAGGTGGTTTTGCTTGCGTGAAGGTCTGTGCCTTTGGAAGGCGTTGGAGCCCCTGAAACTGGGCAGACTGCTGTGAGCCTCCTCCTGGGGGCTGGAACTTGAACCTGGCTCTTCTGCAAGGTGCAACAAGTGCTCACGACTGCCACTCCACCTCTCCAGCCCCACGAGGGACATTGAAAATGACCCACTTGACGATTTCCTTCACACAGTGATTAGTCTGAGAAAAATAATTATCTAATCAATTTGAGTCATTAGATGTCTGAAGAATCTTGATCATTATAAAACAGCAGAAGGAATGATCAGTCATGATTTTTATTTTTTCCAGTTATAGAGACAGGGTCTTGCAGGACAGGGATGGTTCGGCAGGGGCTCACAGCAACCCTCTGGCCTCAGCCTCCTGAATGTTGGGATTGCAGATGTGTGTTGCCACACCCGGCTTCAAACTGACCATATTCAGATCACACACTGATTTTGTTTGCACATACAAACGTGGTGGAATTTGGTAAAAAGCTTTATGGATAATGTTGCAAAAGGCATATTATTTAAAGAAATAGACATATTTAAATACACATGGATTCTTTGTTTCCTCTCCCAAAAAGGACAGTAAGAGATCATAAATGGATTTTATTAAAAGAAAAGTTAGAACCCCCAACCAACAAGGTTCTGGACGGACGGGACAATGGCTCCTGCTGAAGGGAACAGCGGAAGAAATGTAAGATGAAATAACTGCTCATAAACTGGCCAGGCATTTTCTAAAATAGAACCCCCCCAACCAAGAGATGGCCTGGACACTGAAGGGAACAGAGCCTTGACTGCTCATAAAGGTGTTCTTCTAAAACACAGGAGGCCACCATGTCTGGGGGACTGTGACAAGGAGACTGGGGACCCTGGAAGCATAAGACACCTGAAATCAGGAGTCCAGGGAAACGCTGGCAGCTGGAGGTGTTGGGTCCCTTGCTGAGTCTTTCCTCACTTGTCTGCAGACCTTTCTCCCCATGCACAAATGACAGCAAGGCCATAAAAATCTCTCCAAGGGGGTGGAGAGATGGCTCAGAGGTTAAGAGCACTGACTGCTCTTCCCGAGGTCCTGAGTTCAAATCCCAGCCACCACATGGTGGCTCACAACCACCTGTAATGGGATCTGATGCCCTCTTCTGGTGTGCCTGACACTGTACTTATATATAATAAATAAATACATCTTAAAAAAACAACAAAAACCTGTAGCAGTGCCAGATGGGTTTGCTGCCTGGCGGCCTTGCTGTAAGGCACTCTGGTGGAAGTTAGTTACCTCTTCATGGGACTGTACCCCAGAGTCAGACACCATTTTTCTTTGGGCTTTTTAGTTCCTAATAAACACTATTTTCAGATTCCCTGTCCTGCCCCTGGCAGCCAGCTGGAGAAGCGAAAAGCACTTACTCACCATCCACAGGAGGACAGGGGACAGAGCCCTCCAGGAAAGGAAAGAGTGAGAAAGGCTGCAGGGCGACTCACCCAGTCCAGTCCGGACACTATGCGCCTGCTGAATGCTCCAGAGCGCAAGAGATCATAGCTCTCTCCTGATTAGTCTATGAGCTCCCAGGGAAAGACAGCAGGCCCATAGTGAGCAGGCCCATCCCCCACCTCCACAGGGTTGCTGAGGAAGTCCTCATGACCTCATTCCTACCTGGGAATGCAAAGTGAAAGGTCTGCAGACAGCAAGGGCTACAGGGCCACCAGAGCAAACTCAGAGGGAGAGGAGGCAGAAGCCAAGGAGAGGCAAGAAAAGTCCTGTAATAAAACAATACCTCAAAAGACAGAGAAAAGTATGGTGGCCATGACAAAGGCACAGAATTGTATTTTACAAATAACAAAAACTCAAGAGTCGTTAAAGTAGCCGAGGTGTGGGGATAAATGCCTGGGAACTGGACAAGAGGGAAACGGCCTCATCTACTCAGCTACTGTCAGGCCAGCAAGGCTACAGAGAGACAACCACCCCACCCCCACCACACACACAATGAAATAAAACAAACAAAAAAGAAAATACCACATGCCGTGGGAAATGCAACATAAACCCTCAAAGAAGGCTTACCACATAGATCAAGGTGTCTCAGGGTGAGCAAGCCATAAACCCAGTTCATCTCTATTGGATCAGGAGGGCAGGAGTTCTGCAGGCTTGTTTGCAAGGAGCGGGGATGGGGAGGTGGGGGTGGAGGTGGGGGATAGAATTGGCTGTTTGGCCTTCTGGAAACTAAATTTTACAGCCACTTGGTAAATTTTTATAGAAACATACCGGGATGGGTTCAGAATAAACAAAAGATAAAAGGTTTTATAAGAAAACCGTCACACTATACCAGAGTTCTCTGTTGCCACTGAAACTTGAACAGACACATACTTCTTAGTCTCTAACCTGAGAAGGAGCCCTGTTGGGGGTCTGGAACCAGAAGTGAAAGAGTAAAGGAGTTAGCAGTTCATGAAAAGTAAGTAGCAAGTGGTCAAATTAAGTTGTTGATCCATCAAGAGATATGCACTGCTGAGAAACAGAGAGCAGGTCACAGAGCCACCGGGCAAGGGCGACAGTGGAATGTGCTTGTCTGCCTGTGGAGGGGAGAAAAAGAAATTAAGGGGTACACGGACACGAGTTCAAACTGTGTTCACAACATATTGTTTCTAAGAAGCACGTGTATGGTTGCTTATGTTGCTATCTTAAAACAATAAAAATGTGAAAGTCATTTGCTAAGAGTGGAAATAAGGAACAACCAAACCTAGTCCCGTAATTTAATTCCCCCAAACCATGTGACCTGCAAAGGTTTTAATACAGAAGTTGTGTCAGGTCTGACAGCTTCGGTGCTCCAGTGCTGGCTTGACGTAAGACGTGGCAAAGCTCTCCAAACCCTCCTGTGTTTCCACAATCCGCACGGATAGGCTAGGTCCCTGTCAGAACTTCCACAAGCGATTATAAAGTACATCAGGCTACTTCGAACTGTTCCGGAGCAGAAGAGAAAACCACACAAACAAGTCAGTTTCATCCTGCGTTGTTCCCCTGGCAACCATATTAAACTGCAAGGATAAAAGCGCCTTTGTAGTAGCTGCTTCTATTGAATTACAATGTAAATGTTGATGCTTGCCTAGAAATGTCAACCGGCGACAGGCTTATGGAACAGATGCAGTAGTTGTTCCGCAGTGCAGGAATCCCAGGCTGCGGAGAGATGCAAAAGGTGCGCCCGGGCCATCTTAAGAGTCTCTTCAACCGAATCTCCTTTCTCCATCAAAGCCTCGCCGCACTTCATAGATCCAGCTCAGGAAAGGTCGCTCGACTGTTTGAAAACTGAAAACGACCTGTTATCTTCTATGCATCAGAGCACGAGAAGAGTTTGTTGTGGATAAGAATGCTAACAATGCAATTACGCAAGAGACCCGGCAATCTCTGTTTCTTTCCCACTCTTAGCATAGCGTAACTCTAGCTCCCTGACTCTTCTGCCCGTCACTTAGTTCTCGTCCAGCGGGTGTCAAGTGGCAGGTGGTGAACTGGCCATTTGGTTCCGGGTGGCTTGTTGATTCCTGGGTTCAGCCCTCGATCGTCCTTCAGTTTGACCCGCAGTACCTAGTGTCTGCAGGCGGTGCTCCCTGCTCCTTCTCTCCCATCACCTCTACCCCAGCCCCTAGTCAGGGAAGAAAGTCGAAAGTGGGTGGAAGGCAGCTCGCAGAGTCTCCAGCGTGTCACCGCTCCACTCAGGTAAACTTCACAGTGAGTGACCTGCACTTGGAGAAGGGCCTTACCTGAGCGCGCCTCTACCAATGGCAGCTCACCTGAGGGAGCTCCGTAGCCAATCACCGCGCAGCTCGGCCCTCCGGCTTGTACCCTTTAGTGAAAGAATTCAGCGCCTTGCGAGAAAGTTACCTGTGGCCGCCCAAGTCCGCCACTTTGCGCTCTGTGTCTGCCCATTGCCGCGATCCGGGAGGACTCCGCGCCGCCGGGCCGCCTCCGAGCGCGGGCCCCATGTGAGGGCTCCCTCCCCCCCCATCCCACCTTTCCGGCTAGGTGAGGGCGCGAGCGAGCGGGCGAGCGAGAGTGGTGAGGGGGGACGAAAGCAGAATTACCTGTAGCTCTTGTTCTGCCATCTCGGGCGCTCTCACACACCTTCACCTGCACAGACTTGAAAGTCCAGTTTCACCAGAGGCTGAGGCTCCAGGAAAAGGGGAGCGAGTTCATTGGATCAAACATGTCACAAGAGTCGGACAAGTAAGTGGGTCGCACGCGCCGGCGGCGGCTGCCGCTGCCCCTTTGGGCTGATGGCAACTGGTTTGTTATGTTTTTTTTTTTAAGTCGCTATTGTTGGATTTTGGTTTTGTATTTTTTTTCCTCTCTTTTTATTTTTTTTCTTTTTGATGGATCCAGACCCTCTCGGATTATATTTCTACCCTGATTCAGGGAAGAGACCCTACACGAACGTGAATGTTTAATACTTGTTTTTGGGCCTTGCTAGTAAACGTGGGTTTTCTTTGCTTCCTCCCCGACGAATGAGCTCAGCTCCCACTTCCCCGACCGGACGGACCCTTGGGCACTGATTGAGGTTTTGGCAGATGGTGGCGGGAGGCCTGTAGTTACCCCCTTGCCTGGAGGTGCTCCCCAGCCTCGGATTTCCTGGGCCATTTGGAAGTTCAGTAGACTTCCTTCGATTAGGCCAAAGGGCCTGCTGGAAAAGCGGTCTGGGCCGCTTTTGTGTGCTCTCAACAAAGGGCTTTTATGCGATTGCAGACACGGCCATTTTCCCCACTGCGGCGACCTGGGGTGCATGTGCACCCCAGCGCGGGTCCCCGACGGGACCGAGGCGCGGGCAGGCCGCGATGGCGGGTCCGTGTGCGTGCTTGCTTCTCGTTCCCTCCCGCCCCCCACGCAGTGTCCCGCCACCTCGCGCAGGTGTGGGGCAGGACCTCTCGGGAGTGGGGGACTGATTTTGAGGTCGGGTACGAAGGGGCGCCCACACTTAGGCTGGTCTCCCTGCGCCCCGACGTCGTTGGCTCGTACGCGTCCGGTGACCGCGCGGCCCACACTTTGGAGGCGGCCACCTCGGGCGTGGGGCTCGATCGGCCTTCGCAAGGGCTGTCGATGGCAGAGGGATGGGGGAGGACAGTGGTGCACGGGGACTCTGGGTTCTCCGCGTCCTCGAACGGAGTTCTGGACTGCCGGGGAGCCGCGTGAGCCGCGGGGCGCGGGGCCTGGTCCGTTGCGGTCCCCGCCTTGGGGACGGCTTTGTGCGAGCCGGGGGAGGTGGGGCCGAGGGCGGGAGCGGGAGGGAGCGGGAGGTGGGTCCCGCTGCCCTCCTTCCATTCGGTGGCGACACTTCCTTCCCCCTCCTCCCGGGGCGTCCTAGGCCGGGAACTGGTTGCGTCCTATTGGAAAGGCTCAGAGCCGCACTTTTGCTGCCCCTGGTAACTTAACCCGGCTGGTGTGGCCATTCCAAGGAGACCTTCCTGAGAGTCTCGACCGAGAAAGGCGCAGGACCAGTCCCAAGTTGAGGAACCTGGAAGGGAGGAGGGCGGAGAGGGAAAGCCTGCCTGAGCTGATTTTTGGATGCGTAAAGTCGCGATGCGACTTTCAAAATCTCCTTCTCTGGTTACCCTTTAAGTGCTGAAGTGGATACCGGAATCCGAAGAACTAGTGTTAGGAACTCCGCCAGGGGTTCGAAAGCTTAGGGATGGGGAAGCGGTTGATTGTACGAGATAACCCTATCCACATCTCGACCTCCACTTTAGTTCTCTTGGTAGTGGAAAGAGTCATCACTTGAGTTTGAAAACTCATATAACCCAAGTCCAAGACAACAACGTTTTGTTTTTCGTTTTTATTTTGGTTTGTTTTGAGTTTGATGTTAAAAAAAAGGGGGGGTGGTGCACATTTACTTTAATTGCACAATTAACTCTCAGTTTGACTACTTAGTTCTGTGGCACTACATGAGTCAAACTAAAGAAGAATGCAAGTGGATGGGTATTTATTTTCTCCAAGTTATACTTAGCACCAATAGGGATAATTTATTCAGTATTGAGTCTAAGTACTGAGTACTAACAATCTGGCTTAACGGGTATGTGTTACCTAGCTTTTATGGCTAATGTCTATCTAGAATTACACAGCATTTAATGAAAGTGGCGTTAATCTGGTGGTTTTTCAGGATTCCATTTTGCATTCTGGGAAAACTAACGATACTATAAGGAGACCATGATCAAACCTCCCTTGCTTTCTCTGCTCAAACCGCTGAGAACACTTTGAAGTAGACCAAGATTTCTGAATCACGTTTTTGAATTGAGACACCCCCTTCCTTATCCCCCCTTCCTTCTTTCAAGACAGGGATTTCTGTGTAGGTACTGTGTCTGTCCTGTGTCTGTCCTGGAACTCACTCTGTAGAACTAGCTAGCTTCAAACTCAAAAATTGGCCTGCCTCTGTGACTGGGGTGTTAGGATTAAGGCAAACATCATTATAACCAGCTCAAGATTCACTTTCTTTTTTTTATCTTTATTAACTTGAGTATTTCTTATTTACATAAGATTCACTTTCTTAATGTTATCATCTACTATGGCCCCTGAAGGGATGGACCGAGGCATTTGATGGGGTTGGGACTCAAGAGAGAGTGCCTGAATACCTAGCTGAAGCTGACAGTCAACTGAGCATGGGAGAGTCCAGGAGCTGGACCTTACAGTGTTTCCGGGTAAATCAGCCTAGGAGGCCTGCCTATGTTTTCTGGAAACACCCCCCTAGAGCAAACTCCTAGAGATTAAATTCCAAATCCCAGTGAGATATAGGTAATCTTTTCAGATTGCCTAGGAAGGTCTTCTCGTTAGAAAGTTTACTTTGAAGATGAATCTTCATAGTATTCGTACCACTGTATACTTGTGTGTGTTAAAACGTGTACACAGAGGCACAACTCACCATCTGGGGGTGTCAGTATTGGCAGCAAGCACCTTTACCCCGAGCCATCGCACAGCCCAGAGTCAGCCTTTCGGTGGTGAACTTTTCAAATGGAGACGTTCTGCTTTCTGTGTTCCACCGTGCTGATGTTATCATTCACTAAAGCAAAGAAGAAAAGAGGACATTTTGTCTCTGTGTGCGTTTCAAAAGGTCCTGCTCTCCCGTCTTAACCTTTTATGACAGCTGATGATCTTTAGCAATAAGTACATTTGTGAGCAAGGCTCTGTTTGATTAAAAAACTTCTGGGAGGTCTGGGAGATGGTGGCACACAGTTCTAATCCCAGCACTGGGGAGGTCGAGGGAAGTGGATCTCCAAGTTGGAGGCCAACCTGATTTACAGAGAAAGAGAGTTCCAGGGCAGAGATATACAGAGAAACAAAACAAAACAAAACAAACAAACAAACAAACAAACAAAAAACCTCAAAACTATCAAATACATCAAGAGGACACAATAACGGATAATAACGGATTCTGTATATATATTTCATAAGCAGAAAACATGCTTTCTAGTTAATGTACTGCTTGCAACATATTACATAATACACTGCAAACAGGTCATGTAAGGGGCTACACTACACTGAAGGTCAACCCAAAAATAGACAAATTTAAGACAGCACCTGACAAATGCCTGAAAGTTACAATAATTTTAAAAACACTTTTAAAAACACAGTACAATTCATTGTTTTGGAATTTCAAGACTGGGTATGAGAACCACCACCTGGCACAGCTCATGGCTATTAATATGTTTTCCCCTATCTGCCTACTACAACTACACTTGCGTTGTGTGTTTCAGCTTAAGGGGTGGACTAAATATATTTAGTTTAAGTTTTCCCTTACTTTTTTTTTTCTTTTTTTTTCGGAGCTGGGGACCGAACCCGAGGCCTTGTGCTTGCTAGGCAAGCACTCTACCACTGAGCTAAATCCCTAACCCTAAAATTTCCCTTACTTTTAAAATGTCCTTTTCCATTAAGCTATATTAAATATCCTTTAAGGTAAAAATGCAAATGATTCATCACATCTCCTCTCTACCAGTACAAATAAATACCTACTCATTTTTCTTTTCACCTCAAGTATGTTTGGATATTGGATATTTTGAATTAGCTACTGAGATTCACAGGTGAACCTCGGGTTGCTTACAAGTTCAGCATGTGTTAGGAGAACAAGGCCAACCAATTGAGAAATAATCATTAGGCAAGGACAGAATCTGTGCTGAAAGCCATATGCACAAGAGGGGGAGGAGGTGTCCCCGTAGAGCCATCGACCTCTCTTGAAGGAAGGCCTGAAGAAAATGAGGGGCCAAGCCCTGAAGATACCCGGAGTGGAGGTTTCCCCGAAAGAGCCTTGAGGTGTGCATGCTTTGGAGGACATTAATGTGATCAGTTCTCTGCTAGTCCAGGCTCTGCATGCTCAATAACAAGGCTATGCTTGAATGGGGTGACCAAGAAGTGACCAGTGAGTACCCAGTGGGTAACGGAAGAGCCAACTGATAACAACGTCAGTCTTCCTCCTTTCCTAGCACACCTGGGGTTAAGGCTGAGGGTTCAGCATTCTTTGACAGAGGGCTAAACTATGCATTCTTGTTATAGCAGAGTGAATACACACAGAAAGCCCTGGGTTAGAGCTGGAGCAGAAGGACCTCCCATAAATCTCCTGACTCTAAATTTCACCTGCCTCAGTCCTGTCCACCTCAGACCTGTCACGTTAGCCTGTACCAAACAAGCCGGCGGGCCTTCTCTTTCCCTTGCTCTCATTCAGCCTCTGCAGGCTGCACACATCAGAGGGGTTGAAGTTGTCACATGCACCTGGCGGAAAATGCTGCAGATTGCTTTAATTGGCACCCCGTTGCCCACCAAGTGAATTGACACACAGGCAAGGCTGATTTCCCAAAATAAACAATAAAATGATTGGCCACGCTACCAAAATAGAGTAAAAAAAAAAATCTGTGAATCAACTGTGTTTGTACTTAAGAATAGGATTCCACATAGCGAATCTTGATATCTCTGGTTGCTCAAACAAACAAACCACCTTCCACCACTGATAAAGCCTGGAGGTGGGAAATCGTTTCTCTGGATGTAGCCCAGGAACCTTTACGTAAGCTTTGACCCAGGCTTTATGTGACGATTGGGTTCATTATAGAACTAATTCTTTCAATGACCGCTTCACACAATAAATGCAAAATCTGGAACTTTTTAGATGCTAACGGACACCCAAGTGAAAGGAGACAGACTCCTGCTTTACCCCAGGCTACCCTGGTGGAGCTGCTGCTGGTGAGATTTTAACTGGATGCAAGAATTCCTAGGCCTGCTCCCAAGCTTGTTCGTGTTCATTGTTTTGCTAAACTGTGGCTGAGGGACGGGTGTGTGCTGGGGTCATTTTGACAGCTCGCCTGTTTACAGAGCTGCTAAAGACCTGTTTGAAGTTTCCCCCACCGGGTCCAAGGCTGCACTAGGGTTAGAAACCCGACTGTCCTTCTTCAGTTTGACGTTGTAGCTCTTCCTGAGGGCCGTGGTTTCTTTGAATAGAGACTCCATTTTGCAGATCAGACTTCCATGGGATGCTGGTCCCTGCTGAGACAACTGGGCCAAGAAAAGGATGCTGTAGTTTTTTTGTTTTTGTTTTTGTTTTTCCCCAGGGCTCTGGAAGGTTTTTTTTTTTAAAGGTTTATTTATTTTATGTATACACTGTAGCTGTCTTCATACACACCAGAAGAGGGTGTCTGACCCTATGACAGATGGTTGTGAGCCACCATGTGGTTGCTGGGAATTGAACTCAGGACCTCTGGAAGAGCAGTCAGTGCTCTTAACCACTGAGCCATCTCTCCAGCCCCTGTAAGTTTTAAGTATGACCAGAAAATAGTGCTGGAAACAGACCACGAAGTCCAAGCTACCTAAATGGGCCCAGAGCTCCCTTAAGAGGCACCGAAAATAAGTCTGAGATGACAGAGCCTCTATGTAGTCCAGGCTAGCCTTGAATTTGAAGTTTCTTGCTTCAGCCTCTAGTGTGGCGCTGGAGTTACCTGCGTTGGGTAGAAAGTAGAGGGCACATTTAGGAAAGCAGCCAGGAAAGTCAAGCAGAAAGAAGCATCTGAACCGAACCGAAACTAAGAACTGGGTCTGAGCCGGGCATTTGAAACTTTGTTCAGAGCAGACTTGCTTTGGGGCCTGTGTTGTTAAATGTATTTGTGAAGAATTCTTTAGTCAGGTGGTGGCCTCAGCCCTTTTATGACTCTGGTCTAACCAGGCATATTGTTTTTCCTTCCTCCCCGCTTCCTTCTTCCTTTTCTGTACATCTCCTTTTGCTTTTGTTTCTATGAAACAAATGTCTCAAGTAGCTCAGTCTAGCCCACTAGCTAGTGATAACCTTAAGCTCCCAGTCCTGCCTTTGCCTCTGGAGTCTTGAGATGTCAAGCGTGCACTTCTGATTTGTCTGGTTTTTTTTTTTTTTTTTTTTTTTTTTTTTTTTGTTTGTTTTTTTGTTTTTCAAGACAGGGTTTCCTTCTGTAACTCCGGCTGTCCTGGGACTTGCTCTGTAGACCAGGCTGGCCTCAGAACTCGAGGTCTTTCTGCTCTATCTGGGATGCTGGGATTAAAAGCGTGCATCCCGATGCCTGGCTACATTTCTGGTTTTGTTTGTTTTTTTTTTTTTTTTTTTTTTTTTTTTTTTTTTTTTCCGGAGCTGGGGACCGAACCCAGGGCCTTGCGCTTCCTAGGCAAGCGCTCTACCACTGAGCTAAATCCCCAACCCCGCATTTCTGGTTTTGTAATGAATGCTTTGGCGGGATAGCGGCTTTTCCTCGTTCTTCGCTTCCCACTTGCCTGAAGCTCGACGTTTGTCTTCCGTCCTTCAGCCTCCCGGACATCTCTTTACTCATTGTTATTCCTTCTGTATTTGGTGAGCATCGACCGTTGCACTTGTGCCTTACCAGATGTGTTTGCTCACTCGGGTTTATGAACTCCAGCAGCCCATCCTTGTCACTCTGCCATGTGTGGTCACGTGATGGCAGCAGGTGTTGCCCCATCTGCTTTAAATGGGTTAACTTTAATGCGGGGGGCGGGGGATCAAGTGTTTTTAATGTCAGGTTTATTGGGGTCTTTGGTCTGAACCTTGGCGCCCATGTTGGGATGTCCTCACAGTCTCTGTCATCCCAGGCGATGGTACCCAGGGATTGCTAATCAGCTAAACAGGCTGCAATCTAGGCTTGTTCTGAAACTGGAGCCATCAGCTTGGCAACCCTGCCCGGGAAGAATTCCTCAGCGAGCAGCGACAGGCTGAATAGGAATTTTGCTTTGGCCCATGAGGTCTGGTTGGCTGTTGGTTGCTCAGTGAAGACTCTTACCTGGAGGTCCTTGATTCAGTAGCCCTCCTGCCCTCCTTTTGGACTCTCCCCCACCCGCCCTATAGTGCATCTCTTAGATAAAGCCAGCGTCCTTGCAACGGCGTTATATATTTATCCTTTGCCAGCAAGGTGTATTTTATGGTGCTGCACTTCTTTTTCTTAGGCAATCCTGGGGATCAATACTAACACCTCTCACATGCCAGGCAAGCACAGAGACCTCCAGTTCCACTAAGAGTCCTCCTCTCAGACACCTGCTGCCATCTCTATATAGCCTTGGCTGCCATGGAACTCGCTCTGTAGACCAGGGTGGTCTGGAACTCAGAGATCCTCCTGCCTCTGCATCCTTGAGTCCTGGGATCAAAGGCATGTGCCATCACCTTACACACACACACACACACACACACACACACACACACACACACACACACGTTTATGACTGTTTTGTGGGTTTTTTTTCCCTGCACATTTATCTGTGCACCATTTGCTCTGCCTGGTGCCTGCAGAGGCCATAAGAGAATGTGTTATTCCCTGAAACTAAACTCACAGGTGACTGGGAGGCACCTTGTGGGTCCTGGGAATTGAACCTTTGGAAGCAGCCAGAGCTCTTAACTGTTGAGCCATCTCGCCTGCCTCCACTCTAGCCTTCTTACCAGTACACGGCACAAGGCTAGGTGGAATGGAGACTGGCAAGAATCTGAGGGGATCTTTACCCTCCTCCATCCCAACCGTATTAGGAAAAGAAATATTGTAATTCGGTGTGCTTCGGTGAACACTATCAATATTATTTATTAAACACTATACATTCTGAATTGCTCCTTGAATAGCCACCATATCTTGAGAACTTTGTGGTGATTTCAGGGAATATTATTATGAAAAGAAGTCTGGTCTGTAGAGACTGGCTGGTGCACTTGAGAGGGCGTTCTGTGAGAGCAGTCACTGCCCCTGACGTTGTATTTTACTTTGTAATGAACTCGGGTGGCGGTGAACTTGGGCTGCAGCACTTTGCAGAGGTCTGATTTCACTTGCACTCCCAGGGAAATGCTTCTCCAAGCGCTAATGCTGGCGCCCTCCAGAACAGAAGAGGAAAGCAGCACTTATTGCTTATATTTTGGTCCTCGGGATTATCTGAACTTGTAAATAGAAACACGGAAGAGCCCACTTCTCCCACAAAGGCCCATGCTCAAAGCTTTCCAGTTTCTATTGTTGTATCTCACTATTATTATCGTTATTATTATTGTTGTTGTTATTTTCAGCAGGGGACCGGAGCCCAGGGTATCTATGTGTTAGGCACACACTCTGACATTGAGCCCACCACCACCCTCTGCCCCGAGTCAAGGCTCAAGTTGGGGAAATACTCAAGTTGGGGAGAGGAAAGAGGGAAGAGGAAAGGAAGGAATAAAGCAAGCATGGACAGGAGGAAGCCGCTTTAGCTACGTATGTAACCAAGTTAAGGATTTGGGGCTGAAAATTTCATAAGCAAAATGTTTGGCGTCCCTTCCGTGGTGCATGCTGGGACTGTATGCATGAGATTAAGCTTGCAGTGGTCTGGAAAACTCTCCTTTTTCTTTGAAGGAAGTAGGCGTAGGTATTGTGTGTTCTCTTCTTAAACCGTGGATGTGAGTCTGTGAAGGGCTGGCTCCGAGTGGGTCTGGAGGTCACCAGCGCTTTCCTTCCCACGCTCAGCCCTCAGCGTTGCCTCAGTTCTCAGTTCAGTGAACCCCATGAAAGCACTGCTTTCAGTACTTTTCCGGTCTGTCTTTCCAAAAAACCTGGAACAACATAGCATTTACCTCTTTCCCGCATTGCCAATAATGTAATTAACATAAGATTTTTTTCTTTTCACCTGCAAAATGGAGTTGGATGAAGTGATCTGAGGATAATCGCCCTCTCCAACATATGGAGTCTACTTTTTTTTTTCCGTTCAGAGAGGTCTGGGTTGGTGGAGGCTCCAAGGATCCAGGGATGCCAGGCTGTGGGCCTGTCTCCTCTTCATGAGCCTCTCCAGAATAAAAGGTCATCTGATTAAGAACCCAAGTGATCCGAGGCCTCCAGCAGCCCGGGGGCACTGTGAGGGCACAAGATCCACAGGGCAGCTGAGCGGTGATATCAGTGGTTCACTGGAGGATTTCGGCCCTCGCAGCCTCCCAGGGCTGCTAGATAAGTGGTTCAGGAAATCAGATAAGCAGTGCTGGCAAGGACGCTGAGAACTTCTTTACAGACAGGTCCCTGGAAGTGGCTTCCGCTGGGCCCACGGAGGGAGAGGGAGGGACTGGGGGATGGGGAGGGGCGCTTAGGAAGGTGAGAGGCGTGGCCTGCTTCCCCCTTTCTCCTCCTCCTCCCTCTCTTTTTCTCCTTTCTCTTTATTCTCCTCCCTTCTTCATGTTCTCTCCTTTGCCCCACTTCCGCCAGACCTCTGTTTCTCCTCCCTCCTTTCCTCTCTTCCCCTCCTCTTCTACCCCCACTCCTGCCTTCTCTTTTTCCCTATGCTTCCTTTTAATAGAACCTAATTCAGGGAATTCAGGTATTGAGTTTTGGTTTCTTAAAATACCCAATTATGTGACTATGTTTTTATTTTAATCCCAGGTGTGGGGTAAGAGGCTGCTTCACAGCAGGTGATTACGATTTGCCTGGTGCACTGGTAGGGGTGTGATTTTTATTTTGCTAGCTGCAGATAGTTTAATTCTGAGGACTCTGGAGAGCGAATAAATAGGAATGCCCCAGAGGGTCTGTGGCAGCCACTGCTTCCCCTGCTGCTTCTCCCCCTGCTGCTGCATTTGCAGTTGTGTTTGCTGGACTGCTGGATATTCACTTGATGAAGATTGGACTTGCCCTTAGGAACCGGATGCCCTTAATCAGCAGGAAATGGTCTAAAGAGGTCTACATCTCCCTTTCCCTCTAACCTTCTATCTCTCCTACCTGGTGTTGTGGGGTTGAGGTGGTGGGAGGGATTAGGGTAGAATAAGGGTTGGAAGGGTGATAGAAGAACCCAAAAGACAGCAGCTGCAGTTTTACACCAGGTTCAGAGGACTGTATTAGTTCACATCAGGTGCACAGCTGTCATTGATTTAGGCCAGGAATAAAATCTCCTATTGAGCTGAGAGATTAAGCACCTCTGGTGTGGGTATTCTCTGGTCAGTAGCCCCTGGAACTTGGGTTGGAAGGACCTTGTTTGAGACACATGAATCTGATACATACTTTTAAAGACGTACAGCGGGGACTAGAGGGGCTGCTGCACTTCCAATAGACCACAGTTTGATTCTCAGCACTCACCTAGGTGACTCATAACCACCAGAAACTCCAACTCTAGGGGATCCAACTCTACTGGCTGCCATGGGCATCAGTACACATATGCACAAATGTCCTCACACAACACACGCATATGTAATTAAGAATGATAAAGTAAGTCTTATTTATGTATGCCATCCATGTTGAACGAGAGACAAGCATGAGTCATGATGGAACTGTGGTTAAGAATAAGCTGAGGTCATAAAACGTATACGAGTGGCAGATACACACAGGGAGCAGGGCTTAGCTTCATTAATTAGAAAACAGGTTTTTGTTTTGATCTTGGTTTTGGTTTTGGCGGTCTTGAAACTCTCTCTGTAGACTAGGTTGGCCTTGAACTCACAGAGCCTGCCTCTGCCTCCTGAGTGCTGGGATTAAAATCGTGAGCCAGACTTTCTAACCGGAATGATCCAGATGTACTCTGACAAGTTGGCCAAGATTACTAGTACTAGAATGAGGTGAACACCACAGCGGAAGCTCACAGATCATTCCTCGACCTCTGAAAGGCAGGTTAGTACATATATATTCACGTGTGTGTTAGTACATATATATTCACGTGTGTCTGGTGCCTGAGGAGGCCAGGAGGAGGGGGCTGAGTCCTCCAGAGATGGAGTGACAGACAGTTGTGAGCTGCTGTGTAGTGCTGGAAACCTGCAAGAGCAGCAAGAGGTTTTAATTGATGAGCCATCTTTCTAGCCCCTATTTTTTGGTGTGGTGTTGAGACTGTCATATAGTCTAGGCTGACCTCAAACCTGTGTTCTGGCTTTAGCCTCCTAAGTGCTGCGATTGCTGGCGTGTGTATATATATGCCTGGCCACAAAGGATCTTCTTGGAAGCCGAGTTTCAGCAAGATAGGGGTATAAACATTAAAAGTCATTAAATGTTATATTGCCAGCCAAGTGGCAGTGGTACATGTCTTTAGTCCCAGCACCCGAGAGGCCGAGGCAGGCAAATCTCTGAGTTTGAGGCTATCCTGGTCTACAGAGCAAGTTCCAGGACAGTCAGGGCTACACAGAGAAGCCCTCTCTACCCTCCCAATCCCATCAAAAAAAAAAAAAAAAAAAAAAAAAAAAAAAAAAAAAAGGTGTTACCTGAGAAATACTGAGTAATACTGAGTGAGGAGAAACGTCTGGGCTGTGTCCTAACCGAATGTTTACTGGAGTAGAAAATGGAAGCAGATAACACGCGTGAAGATAAAGAACGCCTTGTTCTCCGCAGGGGGAAATGCGGGTGTTCTTAGCCTCTTTGCTTTTCTACTTTGTTGGAGTGAGCATGCTCTGCTTTTGTTAGGAAGGAGAAATTTTAAGGACTGTTTCTAAGCCAGATGGTGGTGGCACACATCTTTACTCCCAGCATTCCCAAGTCAGGGGCAGGCAGTTCCAGGTTAGCCTGGTCTACAGAGTGAGTTCCAGGACAGCCAGGGCTACATTGAGAAACCCTGTCTTGAAAAACATTAAAAAAAAGAGACTGTTTCTAAAAACAGCTACTCTACCATGGAGGCATTTAAAAATGAGACTTACCTCCTCAGAAAAGCTTGCCCCAGCGAAGTTGCCCTAGTACACGGCCCAGTCCTCTCTTCCCTTTCTGGTCAGTGTGCCGGGCTGCCCCTTGGCTCTGTTCCTTCACATGCCTGGAGATGGTAGGTTTTGTGTCATAATGATTGGGATTTTTGTGTAATTACAATTGTTAAATATGATTAGTTTTCAGTGTGGATAGCGAGGGGTTTCCATCTTTGTGTACTTCGAAACTGGAGAATGACTGTGAAGTCAAGAAACACTTACTCTTCCTCTGAATGTGCGTGTCTGTTGTACATGTGGGCCCTGAGAAGCGCTCTCCAGAGGAAATTCTGCCTCAGTCTGAACTGTCCCAGACTCCACCCGGGTGATCTTGGGAGAGAGGTGGTGTTGGCTCCAACTGTGTTCACTTTTAATGAGGATGTCACAGCAGAGGCGGGAAGCTGGCCCTCTAAAGCTGAGAGCTGAGGGGTTGTGTTAACGTCCATCCTCCCCCTCACTAACTGCCCTCTGCAGTCTCATGGCTCCTCCTGCAGCTTCTACAAAGATTACTGTGGGCTGTTCCTTGAGCTTCGTGCTTACTGGCTTCACTGTGGGATCTTTTCTGAAGCTTCCTCACAAATGTTCCATTTCTTACTTATCAACAGATCCAAAGAGCATCTATGGCAGAGAACAAAGATACACAATGTGGAGAACCTAGCTTTGTAAAATTGTTGATCTTGCCGAAGTCATGTTGAGAAGGGCAAAAAGACCTTTAAACTTTTGCAGCAGACATGTAGGCAGAAATCAAACGTGTGAAGACCTAGAAGGGATGCTTCGGGTAGCGCCTTCAAAAGTGAGACTTGCAATCTTGGCACACATTTAGACCCAAGTGTCCACACCACCTCATCCTACTCACTGCTGGTCTGAGGTTGGATTACGTGTTTGAAATAGTCATGGAGCATGGAAGATGTTGAAACCATTTTTTCAGGGCTGGAGAGATGGCACAGTGGTTAAAAGCATTTGATACTCTTCCAGAGGACCCAAGTTCAGTTCCCAGCACCCACGTCAGACAGCTCACAACCACCTGCAGCTCCAGCTCTAAGGCTCTGTCACCCTCTCTGGTTTCCATGGGCACCCGCACATGTGACATACACTCAACACAGGCATACACATATACACATAAAGAGATGATTCTAAAATAGTTTTCTCAATTCTTGGATGTCTTAGGGTTTTACTGCTGTGGACAGACACCATGACCAAGGCAACTCTTACAAGGAAAACATTTCATTGGACTGGTTTACAGGTTCAGAGGTTCAGTCCATTATCTTAAAGGGGGGAGCATGGCAGCATCCAGGCAGGCCTGGTACAGAAGGGGCTGAGAGTTCTACATCTTCATCTGAAGGCTGCCAACAGAATACTCACTTTCAGGCAGCTAGGATGGAGGTCTTTTAGCCCACACCCCACAGTGACACACCCACTCCAACAGGCCCACAACTTCTAATAGTGCCAGTCCCTGGGCTGAGCATCACAAACCATCACAAAAAGACAACATTTAATTGGGTTGGCTTACAGGTTCAGAGGTTCAGTCCATTATCATCAAGGCGGGAACATGGCAGCATCCAGGCAGGCATGGTGCAGGAGGAGCTGAGAGTTCTACATCTTCATCTGAAGGCAGCTAGGAGGAGGGTTATAAAGCTCAACCATACAGTGACACACTTCCTCCAAGAAGGCCACACCTACTAATAGTGCCACTCCCTGGGCCAAACATATTCAAATCATCGCACTGGATTTTTATTATATGGCTATCAGTCAGATTTTGGTATTTTTGAGACAGATAGGGTCTCACTACATAGCTGTTCTGGAACCCACTATGAGTATCAGGTTGGTCTTGAACTCACAGACTTCTTCTTGCCTCTTTCTCCAGAATGCTAGATTAAAAGCGTATATTACTACCAGTAGTACCACGCCCGACTTAGATTAATATTTTACTATTTGTTTTGTGTGGGAGATGCATGTGTATGCATGTGTGTGTGCATGTGTGCATGTGCATCTGTATGTATATATGTGCATGTGTGTATTTGTATGTATGTGTATCTGCATGTGTATATGTGTGTATGTGTGTATTTGTATGTGTATGTGCATGTGTGTATTTGT
This sequence comes from Rattus rattus, assembly GCF_011064425.1. NCBI lineage: Eukaryota > Metazoa > Chordata > Mammalia > Rodentia > Muridae > Rattus > Rattus rattus. The sequence goes on from NC_046154.1 coordinate 210,748,941, forward strand.
ATGTGCATGTGCATTCGTATGTATGTGCATCTGTATGTGTATGTATGTGCGTGTGCATTTGTATGTGTATCTATGTGCATGTGTGTATTTGTATGTGCATGTGCATTTGTATGTATGTGCATCTGCATGTGTATATGTGTACATGTATATTTGTATATATGTGCATCTGTATGTGTATATGTGTGCATATGTAGAAGCCAGAGGAAGATATCATCTATCCTTACCTTTTCTTCTCTGCTTTACTCCCCTGAGACAGGGTAGCCCACTGAGTTTGGAGCTGATCAGTTTTCAGCTTGGCTGTCCTCCAGCAATCCCCAGAGATCCTCCTGTCTCTGTCCCCTCTCCCCAGCTCTGGGCTGTAAGTGTGAACCATGCCAGGCTGTTTAAATGAGAGCAGGAATTCTGAACTCAGATCCTCATACTGCAGAGCAAGTGCCCTTACCCACTGATCATTTCCCCAGCCCTGGGTTGTTTTATAATCACTGTTTTAAAGCACTTGTATAGAGAGTCAGCTCCAGAGACTCTGGGATGGGCCAGTGCATCTGAGAATAGGTCCCGATATTCAGCCCTCTTTCTTTGTCACTTAAACTATGACATCAATCAGCATTTACACTTCAGGGAAGGATGGGACTCGTCTCTGAGCTGACCGCTGGTGAATAAGCTCAGGATAAACAATGCCTGTGGCTGAGCCCAGATGAACCTCACTGGCCTCGAGTGTGGAGAAACCAGACACACAGTTAGCACCTGCTGCAGGCTGAGTCCTCGGAGCTGACACAGGCTACTGATGTAAGGTTTAAGGATGTAATTAGAAGGGAAGAATCTAAGAAATCTCACCCATCTTAGAAAACCAGTGCCATTTCATGGCTGGCTTCCGTTCTTCAGGTAATTAGGGAGATGGAGACAGGCGAGGAGACAAGTCCTCGGGTGTGTGCCCCCTCCTTGTAAAAGGGGTGTCACTGTTTTCATCTCTCAGCTCCGTCAGCCTTCTCTCCATCCCCCACCCCTCTGCCTATCAGTGGTGAGGGAAAGCTTCAGTGGTCATCTGAAAAGTAGCAAGAGGGGGTTGGGGATTTAGCTCAGTGGTAGAGCGCTTGCCTAGCAAGCGCAAGGCCCTGGGTTCAGTCCCCAGCTCTGAAAAAAAGAAAAAAAATTTTAAAAAAGTAGCAAGAGGGCTTGGCTGTTAAGGGTCCTTGTCATCCAGCCCGGCCACCCAACTGCCCAAATTCAGGAACCCACATGGTAGAGCTTGTCGCACAGATTGTTCTCTGACCTCCACACCAGTGCACACTGTGCCATACACTTGTGCCGTCCTAGCTTGCACACACTGAATAAATGTAATAATACAAATTTTAGAAAGTAATGCTATTTCAGATGAGTCAATTTTTCAAGAATAAATTTCCAGAGCTGTGTAATTAAGCTACACTTTATATTACATTTTGTTGTTGTTATTGTTGTGGGTGGTATTTTTGTTATTGTTGGGTAGTATTTTTGTTATTGTTTTTATTGTTGGTGCCATTTTTGTTGCTGCCGGTGGCATTTTTGTTGTGGTTGAGGTGGCGTTTTTGTCGTTGGGGTGGTATTGTTGTTGTTGGGGTGATGTTGTTATTGGGGTGTTGTTGTTGTTGTTGAGGTGGTTTTGTTGTTGAGATGGTGTTGTTGATGTTGGGTTGGTATTGTTGTTGGGGTGGTATTGCTGTTGTCATTGGGGTGGTATTGTTGTTGCTGTTGGGGGTGGTGTTTTTGAGACAGGGTCTTGCTATACCAGTCTTCACTTTGTAGACTAGACTGGTCTCAAACTGGCGGCAATCTCCCTGACTCAGTCTGTTGGTTAGTTTTATGTCCACTTGAAACAAGCTATGGTCATCTGTGAAGAGGAACTTTTAATTAAGAAAATACCTTCAAGCCAGGAGTGATGGGGCAAGCCTTTAATCCCAGCACTCGGCAGGGGCAGCAGATCTCTGAGTCTGAGACCAGCCTGGTCTACAGAGTGAGTTCCAGGACAGCAGGGCTACAGAGGGAAACCCTGTCCAGAAAAACAACAACAACAAAAAGAAAATAAGACTGACCTTTAGGCAAGTCTGTGGAGTATCTTCTTTATTAATTATTAATTTATTAATCATGTATTAATTATTAATGATTGGTGTGGGAAGTCCCAGCTCACGCGCAGTCCTGAGTTATATAAGAAGCCAGTAAAAAGCATCTTCTATGGCTTCTGCTTTGGTTCCTGCCTTGAGTTCCTGTCCCAAAGATGTCTCTAGATGCTGGACTATCATCTGTGAGGGATAAGCCTGTCCTCTGCAGGCTGCCTTTTAATTTCGACTCAGGGAGGTCTCATGACTTAGGAGTTCTAGATTGTAAACTGGCCACGGTGGCTCACCCACAACCCTAGCAGGTGGGAACAGAGGCAGGATTATCCTCTGTACTGCTGAGTTAAAGCGTTAAGACCCCCTGCCTCAAAAGGAACAAAAGCAGCTCAGCTACAGGCTGTCCCCCAAGGTCCTGCAGGCTTACCCGCCGCAGGTTATACCTGTGGTTGAAGGTAATGTTAATGGAAACTTGCAGTTTTTGGAAGCCACATCAAACCTCTCCACCAAGACACAATTTGGGCATATCTAGAGCAATTAGGAATTTAGGTGAAAGTGTATGGCCTCCCCAGCAGGAGAGTGTCCACAGTCCGGTACCCAGTCCCCCTCTTGGCTAACTTTTTGGTTATGCGTATCTATATTTCTTTGCTAGCAGATCTAGCAAAGAGGACCTCCAAAAGTATTTCCAGTTTAATTGCTTTGGTCACCAATTAAGGGGACACATTAATTCCCGCAGAGTGTTAGGCATCGTTTCAAATGCTGTCTTAGTCACCTAGGATTTGCAATACCCCCCCTCCCACCCCATATACACTGTTTATATGTTGAGATATTGCTTGTTGCTCACCATGGTCTGTCTTTGGGCTGTTCCTCAGAGATTTTAAATTCTTAAAATATTCATCTTCTTTTGTTTTATTTTATTCTTTTTATCTTTCCTTTTTTTTTTTGGTTGGGGTTCTTTTTCTTGTTTTTATTATTTTACTTATGTGTATAGGGGAGAGGGAAGTATGTGCACATGAATGCATGTGCCAGCAGGGGTCAGAGGTCAGACCTCCAGAGCTGGAGCTGATGTAAGCTTCCTGGTGTGTGTGTGGGGGGCTGGGAATGGAGCTCAGAAAGAGCAATGTGTGCTCATAACCACTGATCCACTTCTCCAGACCTCTTGGATTTTCAAGAGAGTTCCTCTGTGTAGCCCTGGCTGTCTCTAAACTCGCTCTGTAGACCAGGGTAGCTTCAAACTCGGAGATCTACCTCCCAATGCTGGGATTAAAGGCATGTGTCCTCACCTCCCAGCAAACTGTTGTTTTGCTTTCTTTCTTTCTTTCTTTCTTTCTTTCTTTCTTTCTTTCTTTCTTTCTTTCTTTCTTTTCTTTCCTTTTTAAAATTAGATATTTTTTTTACTTATATTTCAAATATTATTCCCTTTCCCGGTTTCCTGTCCATAAGTCCCCATCACCCCCCCCAATATGGGTGTTCCCCTCACCCACCTCCTTGTTGTTTTTCTTAATAAGTTTTTCTTTGCCCTAAAATTAAATATGGACAAACATATAAACCCTCAACATTCCTATCAAATTAAATTAAAGTAATTAATTTTTTTACTGCTAAGAGTTGAGCCCAGGGCCTCAGACATACTAGATAAGCACTTCATCGCGTGCCCACACGTTTTACTCTGTGTCTTCCTGTGGTAGCTTCAGGGCTGTTGGGAGCTTCCATCCGTCTGGAGTTGGTCTGATGAAGAGGAGGCAGACTGTGTTCCTGCTTGCTTTCCTAGGTGGCCAGTTGACTGGAAATTCGAACTTTATTGCCTATCTCATTTCTGTGTGGACTTGGGACATTTCCTTAACTGGCATCTCTGCCCCAGTGTGTGCTTCAGGAGGCTGCAGGCTCAGTGTGTGCAGGCTGCCGTGTCTAGAACCCCGGTCTTGCTGCTCTTTGGGAAGCTTGCTGAGTTTTGCACATGAGCTTTAAAATCCAATTCTGTTTGCCTCCATGGAATCCTCTTTTAGAGATAAGGGGAGAGGGGAATATGTTAAATGCTTTGGATACCTTTGGTATCCCACCGCCATTTTATTAATATGCATATCCTGTACTAGCAGGATGACTCAATGGGTTTGGGAGCCTACCACCCAGCCCGATCCCCGGGACCTTCACATGTGCGCCATGGCATGCACACACCTCTCCAATACATGAACATATGTAATCACAAGAGCGGTTATTCATGTGAGAATGGCTCTCCTACCCCAACCTGGCATGCTGGTAACTAGATTCACGGCCTGGTACATGCCATGAATGCCAACAGCCAAATGTGTTTGTTTGTTACACCGATTTAAATAAATATTCTTTGAAGTTCCTTGGTATCATTAAAGTATTTTCCTAACATAGTATTCACATTTTTATTAAATTATTATCATGCTTAGTTTTTAAATTTTCTTAGTGTGGCGATCTCAGTCTATGGTGTTATAGTTGGTAGTAGTTTATAGTGAATCTTTGGTGTTTTCCAGACAAAATACCTTATTGTATGCAAATGATGTTTCTCTCTGACCCTTCTGAGTTGTTTTTGTTTTTTTAGTTCTTCCCCGACCCCCAAGGTTTCTCTGTGTAGCCCTGACTGTCCTGGAATTACTCTATAGACCAGACTGGCTTCGAACTCAGAGATCTGCCTGTGCTTGCCTCCTGAGTGCTGGAACTAAAGGTGTGAGCCACCATGCCTGGCTTCTACCTTTAACATTTATTTTTAAAGATTTAGTTATTTATTTTATATATGAGGGCATCAAATACCCATTACAGATGGTTGTGAGCCACCATGTGGTTGCTGGGATTTGAACTCAGGACCTCTGGAAGAGCAGTCAGTGCTCTTAACCACTGAGCCATCTCTCCAGCCCTCTTTAAAAACGTTTCTATCTCCTGTCTGTGAAATAGGAAGCTGTGGTAGCTTCCCAGCTATTGCCTCATTGGACTCTGGTCTCTTGCTAGAACAAAACTGACATTCTGGGTGGTTGACTGGGATTCATCCTGAGGGTTCCATAGGCTGTAACTCCCAGATCAGATTGCCAGCATGGCTGAGCTCCAGGGGAGGCCCTTTCCAGATCTAATTTTCTGGACTCTTGGCTTGCTAGTTGTCTCTGGGGTTCCTCCCAATACTGTCACATTATAGAAGTTATTTCAACAGGAATTTGGGAGGCATGAATGCTACTGCAACTATTAATGATGATTTTCATGAACATACTTTTTCTTATCTTCCTTCCTCTTTTCCCTTGGTGCTAGGGAAGTACTGTACCACTAAGGGGTATCATAGTCCCATTAATAGTGTGTCGTGATATTCATAAACTTTTCAGTTGTTTGAGCATTCTTTTTCTTTTCCCAGTTTTTTTGAGACAGGATTTCTCTGTGTACCCCCCAGCTCTCCTGGAACTCGCTCTGTAGACCAAGCTGGCCTCGAATTCATAAAGATCACCTGCCTCGGCCTGGAACATTCTTCTATGATCACAGTATACTATCAGTCTTTGATAATAGTTTCATTTCATCAGCTTGGGGGGAATCTAATTATTTTATTTTTATTTTGAGAACAGCATCTCACTATGGATTTCTGGCTAGTCTGGTGCTTACTATGTAGAGAGATCTACCAGCCTCTGCCTCCTAAACTCTGGGATTATAATTCTTGAAAAATTTCACTTTTGCTCTGTGGTAGTGGTGCATGTGTTTAATCCCAGCACTCAGGAGGAAGTGAACCTCTGTGAGGGGACCTCTACAGAGCGAGTTCCAAGACAGCAGGGCTACACAAAGAAACCCTGACTCAACCAATGAACAATTTTTTTATTTTTATTGTATGCGTATGACTATCTTGCTTGCTGGCATGTTTGTGTAGTATTTGTGTGCAATGCCCGAGAAGGCCAGAAGAGAGTGCTGAACCCTGGGAACTAGAGTTATGGACAGTTGTAATCAACCACGTGGGTGTTGGAGAATTGAACCCAGGTCCTTTGGAAGATAAACAGTGCTCTTGACTGCTAAGCCACAGGAGTATAATTCTTTTACTTTTAAACTCTTGTTTAACTTTTGTTTTTAATTTGAATGTTATATGATGTGTGTATATGCATGCCTGTGCACGTGTATGCACATGTGTGTGTGTACGTGTGTGTGCATGTGTGCATGTGACTGTTCCTTTCTAGAAGGATCCAGAACCTTACATGTACTAGGCAAGTTCCTTACCACTGAGTACATCCTCGGCCTAAGGCACATATTTTGGTTGATAATGCTCTGTCTGTTCATCTCCATTGCGTTCTGTTGTGAACTTGTGTAGTTACTTAATCTTTCGGGGCTTCACGGTTCCCCTATATAAAAAGTAAGTGATCTTGTCTCCTAGCCTTGGGGGTGAGACGTGTCCCTGTAGTTCACAGGCGTAGCCAACAGTGAATGTGAGCTATGACTAAGTGTGCCCCTCCTCACAGCTGGCTGTCCTCCATGAGTGCACTTCCCTTCACTGTGGCGTGCTGCCTGGGCTAGACCAGCTGGTTAGAATGAGTTGGGTACCATTCTTACAGTCTGCAGCTATTCCTACACTGTTGGAATTGCCTATTCCATGAAGGTTACTAGAGCCTATGAGTGTCCTCAGATGACCCTTTGGTTTCTTCTATGCTTCCTTTGTCTGCTCAGACTGTGGGTCGATGGCCCTGTTAGCGCTTGTAGTTTGCAGAAAGCACCTATCCACGTCCTTCTGACTTCTCCCCCTTCATCAGACTTAACTCTCTTAACTCCAGGCTAACAGTTCCCTATCACACACTCACACACTGTGGACATATTACTAGAAAACCTGGGTCACAGTAAAATTGACTTATGCAGGAACTCCTACAGTTAGAACTGGAAGTGATGGGAAAAAGCCGAGGTGTGTCTGTTGTACCTTATACATGGACCTTATACAGGTCCTCCAAGAGCCAGACACAGAGGTGAGATCAAACATTCAAAGATTTCATTAGGGAAGTCCCTGTGAGGCCGTGTAGGGAAGGCACCAGGAAAAGCCCCAGACCCTTAGGGAATCTGACCATGAGTCCAGACCAGCACTACAAAAAATGTTCTCAAAGTTTAGTGTTCAACTTCCTGCCATCGGGGGAGTTAGCCACTTCAGTTTCTGGCTTGGAACAGTCCCCAGCACGCCTGGTCCCTACAAGGCTTCTTTCTCCAGAGCTGGAAGCTTTGGGATACTCTCCAGTGCCTGCCACAAAGTCTAAGTCTCTGAGCCAGCAGAGATTTTGAGCAGCGTAATGACCAGCTTCCCCAGGCAGCATCCATGCGTGTGTCAGCCGTGCTGCTGGCCTTCGTGTGACAGGGCACAGCCTTGGCTTACTGTTTCCGTCTCCCCCTTTTCTCCCCTCAGCCTTCATTTCCCTGCGCAAGGCCTGGTCCCTCCAACCTCCTAGCTTGTGCAGCCTGGGAGTCCCCGGAAACCAAGGCTCCCTCTCTCCCTCCCTCCCTCTCTTCCTCCCTCCATCCCTTCCTGCCTTCCCCCTCCCCCCCACTCTCCCTCCTTCTCCCTTCCTCCCTCTCTACACACACACACACACACACACACACACACACACACACACACACACAGATATGCCTATCTTGGTGTGAACGGTATAAAATGTATTATACCTACTGAAACATTACATGAAAGAGTTCTTAGACGCTTCCTGATAATTCTGATTCACTACAATTTGGTAAAGTAAAGTGCCTACCATCCATCCTTGTAAGGTCATGTTCTCTTAGAGGGCATCTGCATATACTGACATGCATGTGTTCCTTAGCCACATGCTAATCTCACACAGAATAGGTCGGGAGAGCCCAGTTCCAGAAGGGCAAGGGTCATGGTAAGGGCATTACCTACCTTGTAAAACTGGTCTACGGACTGCTCATGTTTAACTAGTTCTCAGCTTGAATGGCACACAGATAAGTCAGCAGGTCACCAAGGGCAAAAGCTAACAGGCTGTGGTGCTGGGACTGTAACCTGGAGGTCTGACCCTGCTGCCAGGAACCGTTCCTTGCCCAGTCCCATGTCTAGTGGTTGGGAACTGGCAGTCTCTGATGTTACAAAGGATCTGCATAATATTTTCTTTTCTTTTCTTTTTTTTTTTTTTAAGATTTATTTATTTTATGTATGAGTGCATTGTAGCTGTCCTCAGACACACCAGAAGAGGGCATCAGATCTCACTACAGATGGTTGTGAGCCACCATGTGGTTGCTGGGATTTGAACTCATAACCTCTGGAAGAGTAGTCGGGTGCTCTTAACCGCTGAGCCATCTCTCCAGCCCCTAATATTTTCTTAAAATATAATTAACATTCATTTAAAAATGTATGTATGTATGTATGTGTGTGTGTATATATGCACATGTATATTTATAGTGTGTGTGCATGTATGAGCATGCACACGGAGGTCTGAGTGCTATGGTTCAAGCGTGGAGGTTGGATGAAGTCCAGTTGCCAGGTTTGGTGGCAAATGGCCTTACTTGCTGAGCATTTCACAGACCTCTCTGGTGATTTTCTTTTCAATCAAAGAAATGCGTTTAGTGGACTGGAGAGATGGCTCAGTGGTTAAGAGCACTGACTACTCTTCCAGAGGTCCTGAGTTCAATTCCCAGCAACCACATGGTGGCTCACAACCATCTGTAAAGAGATCTGATGCCCTCTTCTGGAACAGCTACAGTGTACTTATATATAATAAATGAACAAATCTTTAAAAAAAAAGAAAAAAGAAAAAAGAAAAAGAAAAAGAAAAAGAAATGCATTTAGTTTAACAGGTGAGATGATGCCCAGAAAGGAACAGCAGTTTGTGTCAGCATCTCCTGCTGGCATAGGTGTCAGCTTCACTCCTTGGGCTCTTTCTGTCTCAGTTCGTCCTAGTTCCCTTCAGTATTCCATGCTGTCATTGCCCGAGCCATGGGCTGTAGGTTCTCCCAGCCCTATTGGCATGAACACGTTGTTTTCTGTCACTCTGCGGGCCAAGGGGAGGTCAGTGTGCATGCTCTTTTGTGGTCAGCTTACACCGAGACTTGAGAAGACGTGGTACCATGGGGAAACTTGGCTTTGTGGGTCCTGGAAAAAGTACTCCATACTGAGTCCACTCCAGGTCTTCAGAAAAGTGTCCTCTAAGGGACAGGGAGTGTGTGTGTCTCTGTGTCCCTTACGTGACTATGGAGTCCTGAGTCCCTGCTTCCTCTGGGGACCATCTCTTTGTCTTTGCATTTCCAGTTTCCTTCCTCAGGCCTCTCAGTCACTACCATGTAAAGGAAAGAAGCCCCTTGGGGGAGAAACATGGTGAAAAGTCACATAGAGCTTCCTTCCTTCCTTCTGCTCCACCTCCACGAGGGTTTTGTTCTTTTGTGGGTTTTTTTGTTTTGTTTTGTTTCGTTTTTTGTTTGTTTGTTTTTGCTGTTTAGTTTGTTTTCCTACGAAGAGTCTTAATTGAGTTTATCGACTGTAGCTGCAGCGAGGGCTCTCCAAGAATCAGAGCTCATAGAATTTATTTAACCATCGAAGGGGGGTCATCAGATTGCTTACATGCACACGCCTTGTGTAACTGCTCTCCCGTGTTGTGTCTTACACTTGGCTAGAAGCTGCTTTCTCCTCTCTTGAAAAGTTAAGGTCCAGCTCTCCCAGGGAAGTCACTCCTTGCCTCAGGCAAGCTTGTGCAATGCCTGCCTTTGGGTCTCTCCATCCGTATGATCCAGCTTTCCCATCTTCCTCCACTCTACTTATGTTTGTGTCATTTCTCTGCCAACCAATCCCGAGCTGCCCCATCTCAATCCAAAACAGATCCTACCTGCCTCTGGATTGAGAGAGAACTGTACAAAGAGAGCCACCCGTGAGACAGCACCAGTGGAAAAGTCAGAAGACACAGACTGTACCAAGATCTATCCCCAAGTGAAGGAGGGAGAGGGAATGTTGGGTGGAACCACCACTGTATCTTCCATGGACGTTCACAGGGCAGGGGGTTCCCAAGAACACGCCTACTTCAGTGGTCTGCATGATCCATGCACAGTTACTGGCTGGGAAGAGTCCATAGAGAAGTGTGACCTCCCTGTCAGTAAGGTAACAGGTTCAGGGCAAGGCAGCAGAACCTTGGTCCACTCTGTTCCCTGTCCCCATGACAGAGTCCCTTCCAGTACCCTCTGCCCTATCGTCATCTGCACGTGTCACACCTACAATTGTGTATTCACCTGGAAAGGTGTCATCGGGACAGAGCCCCCGCCTTTGTCATTGCTGTCACTCAATTGCCCATCGCAGCTGCACATCCAAGGTTTTTAAATAGGATGTTCTATCATATAAAACAAACAAAAATCCACATCAAAACATGAGACCGGGAAGCCATGTCTGCTACGATGTTCATTACACCTTTACACCCCAGTGGGTGGATGGAGGGATTGGGGTCCAGGATGAGCAATGGGATGTTATCGTTGCCATAGAGAGGAATCAATCTCTGGATAAGACTATATGAATGAATGAATGAATGAATGAATGAATGAATGAATGAAGAGTGTCTTAGGGTTTTACTGCTATGAACCGACACTGTGACCAAGGCAAGTCTTATAAAGGACAACATTTAATTGGGGCTGGCTTACACATTCAGAGGATCAGTCCAGCATCTTAAAGGAGGGAACATGGCAGCATCCAGGCAGGCCTGGTGCAGGAGGAGCTGAGAGTTCTACATCTTCATCTTAAGGCTACTAGCAGAAGACTGACTTCCAGGGAGCTAAGATGAGGGTCTTAAGACCATGCCCACAGTGATACTTTCCAACAAAGCATACCTAATAGTGCCACTCCCTGGGCCAAGCATATACGAACCATCACAATGAGTCAGTAAGATTTTCCTAGATTTCCCTGGATGGCTTGCTCAGTACCCCTGACACTTAAACCAGCTCTGTGGAAGTCCCACAAACTTTGCTCAGTAAACAGGTAGATTCGGGGCTGAAGCTTTCTATGACGTTCACGTTGAGCACTATCTACAATCTTCTCTCATGGCAGTGTGCTCATGAGTTTGCAAAGCACAGTTGGCTCAGGGCTTGTGCTTCTTCCAACACTGATCTCTCCTCTGATCAAATTCAGCATCAACAGAAATGACTTTGGTCCCAGGATAATGCCGTGATCTCTCTGGTTCGCTATTTGTAAGATGAGGGATTTTTTTTTTTTTTTTGAGTAGGTAATCACAAAGTCTCCCAACACCTTTTATGTTTATAAGTGTAAAAACAGGCTCTGCAGATAGGTACATGTGTACATAGCAACCACAGGGGAGTTTGGGAGTCTCTGCTGCATAAAATGTGAGTTACCTTGTGAATTTCATTTCCTTCTAAATAGGCATTTTGGTTATAGGGCCAGTTGGATCTGGGCAGTAGAAATCGAATATTAAAACATTTAAATTATCCTGGCTTGGCATGACTGTATGTGCCTTTAATCCTAGGAGGAGCAAATGAATCTCTGAGGCCAGCTGGTCCCGCAGAACTAGTTCCGGGACAGCCGGGGCTACACAGGGAATCCCTGGCTCAACCACCAACCCCCACCCCAAAGTCAAAATGTTTATTTGTTCGCTTATTTCCTTACTGCCTGCGTGTGTGTGAGTGTGTGTGTGTGTGTGTGTGTGTGTGTGTGTGTGTGTGTGTGCATGCTCAGGCCCTGCGGTGAATGTGTAGAGGTCTGAGGACAGCTGGAGGAGTCAGTTTTCTCCACCTTGTGGGGCTGGGTCATCTAACTCCCCTCACCCCTGACAGCCAATGTCTTAACTGCTGAGTCACCATGCTGGGCACTAGAAATCTCTTCCTCAAAGGAGTCAAATGGAACTCTTTGCACATTGGCGAAGGGAGGAACGTGTTCAGTCTGCCATTGGGGGATTGTGTGACTCCCCAGGAAGAGACCAGGTTTTAGGGTGGAGCAGAGGAAGGGCCCCCAAGAATGCTTCCTGCTGTGTAAAGGAAATCTTTTCTTCCCTCGTGGTCTTCGGTCAGCCCTTCTCTTACACCTGGGGCCTTTTATTCTAGTGCATTAACAATATTCACAAATGCTGCTCAGGCAGACAAATCACGGCTGCCCCTTGATTTCAGTTTTGTGTTCTTACACAGCCTGTGACTGCTCCTCAGAGCCCTGTGCAACTAACTGTGTGTCCTCAAGCTCACTCGGTAGCCCAGGCTAGCCTCAACTCAGAAATCCTCCTGCCTGTGCTTCCTAAGTGCTGAGATTAAAGGGGTGCACCACCACATCCGGCTCAGAAATAAACCTTCTAATAATACACTTAGTAAGTCCTGGAACTGAGAAAACTACTTCAGAGACCTTGAGAGGGCTCTAGTCCTTGTCCCACACTGCCTGCTGACTGCATGACCTTGGACAAACCTGGTGGTTCAAATCTATATGAACATGGTGTCTGAATCTGGCTTCAAGGGTTTTCTTTCTTTCTTTTTTTTTTTTGGAGGGGGGAGGATTATTTGAAAACTATGTAATTTAACTTGTTTTTTTTTTTGTTTGTTTGTTTTTTGTTTTTTTTGGTAAAAGATTTATTTATTTAATGTATATGACTACACTGTCGCTGTCTTCAGACACCAGAAGAGGGCATCAGATCCCATTACAGATGGCTGTGAGCCACCATGTGGTTGCTGGGAATTGAACTCAGGACCTCTGGGCGCGAGTCAGTGCTCTTAACCACTGAGCCATCTCTCAGCCCTTGTTTTTTTTTTTTTTTTTTAAAAGTCAGATTTGATAGGTTATTTCTTTAAAGGTTTTTTAAAAAAGATTTTATTTATTTATTATATGTATGTATGTGAGTACACTGTCACTGTCTTCAGAGGAGGGCATCGGATCCCATTACAGATGATTGTGAGCCACCATGTGGTCACTGGGAATTGAACTCAGGACCTTGGGAAGAGCAGTCAGTGTTCTAAACTGCTGAGCCATCTCTCCAGGCCTTTTTTTTTTTTTTAAACAAAATGATTTATTTATTATATTTATATGAGTATACTGTGTCTGTCTTCAGACACACCAGAAGAGGGCACCAGATCCCACTACAGATGGTTCTGAGCCACCATGTGGTTGCTGGGAATTGAACTCAGGACCTCTGGAAGAGCACTCAGTGCTCTAACCACTGAGCTATGTCTCTAGCCCCTAATCTAACTTCCGTAAGATGGTTAGAATACTGTGGTGGTTTGAATAAAGATGGCCACACAGGCTCTTGTATTTGATGCTTTGTCACCAGGGAGTGGAACTCTTTGATAGGATTAGAAAAATTAGGGGGTGTGGCTTGTTAGAGGAAGTGTGTCCCTGGGGGTGGGTTTTGAGTTTTCAAAAGCTCATGCCAGAGTAGCTTCCTCTCTGATTCTGTCTGTGGGTCAGAGTGTAGCTCTTAGTTGCTGCTCCAGGATCTGCCTGCCTGCCGCCATGTTCCTCACCATGATGATAATGAATAGAGTCACCTCAGAAACTGTAAGCAAGCCCGGTCAAATGCTTTCTTTTGTAAGAATTACCTTGGTTATGGTGCCTTTTCCTGGCAATAGAACGGTGACTAAGACCCTGCCCATCAGGGGAGGCATTCCAGGAGTTAGTCAAACCTTTACCAGAAACTGTTCTATTCCCACAATGACATCTTTCTTCTCCCCAGTGCTTCGCCCCGCCTCCCATTTAGCACCTTAGTTTTACCCTTTAACCCTTTTAGCTTTGAACTAAAGTGTGTTTAGGCCATTAGGAGCTCTATGGAGCACATATGCAAACCAATGGGTCTGTAGGATTTTGTGTCTGTGTCAGCCTTTCATCACTGTGACAAAATGCCAGAGGAATCGGCCTAAAGCAGCGAAGGTTTACTTTGACAGCGGTTCCTGAGTTTTCAGCTCAGTTTGGTTCCATGGCTGTGAGCCCATGGCAAGGGGCACACAACGAAGCAAAGCTCACCTCTTGGAGGCTGGGAAGGAGAGGAGGCGGGAGGGAGACTGTGGACAAGGTAAAAGCTTTCAACTGGATCTCATCTCCCACAGTGACTCTGGCTCAGGCTGTCCTCTGGGTCACAGCCTTGTTTTCGGCAGTCCTCAATAGTCAGGGACCCAGCCCTTCAGCACCTCAGGGCAGTTTCTCTCGCCAGAGCTACTGAGTGAATGGAAGAATGGGAGGGAGATGACTGGAGAGACCTGATTATAACCGTGGCAAGTTGTCCCTTCGGCCTTATAGTAAATACTGTTCATAAACTAATCCCGATGCGGTGTGGGAGGGGCTCTGTACCGGTGCGCATAGTAGGTGTCCAGGATGCAGAGGCTGCGTGGGAGGCGGTGAAACGATACGAGAGTCAGATGGCGGCCGCTCGGATCAAGGGGCTAGCAGTGCGAGTGGGGAGAAGTGGGCAGGTCCTGTAGACAGTCTGCAGCTGAAATTCGTGGGATTTTCTGATGAGGTAGATATAAGAAACTAGGACAGCATGGATGGATTCTAAGTGTAACAAGAGGCAGGCTGGAGCCGCTATCAATGGAGAGTGGGGAGGGGCTGGGACTGAGGGCGTGGTGTTGGTTGAAGATAAGATTTTTGGCTTTCCGATTTTGCTCTTTTTTAATCTCTACCTCTAGTCAGAAGCCGCAGCTTTCTAATTAGTGTCAGTTAGGAGCATTGAGTGCATTTCTTTCATTTAATCTAAGGCACCACAGGTGAGGAAGGGGAGGTGTGGACAGGTGGTAGCTGGTTAGGACCTAAATCTACCACCATCTCCTGCACCATTTATTTGAAAACAGATCATGGATGTAGTTTAGAAGGTCTATATTAAATGCGTCTTAAGCATTATTGCTTAAGGCCCGTGAGGACTTCTAGGAGTGCTTATCAGGGGAGATATGCACATGCAGGGAGTGCACTTGGGAGTAGGGTGGAAATTGGTGCTTCTGGAAGGAAGCCAAAGGCAAAGCTCGTGAGTGATCACAAGGCTTGGGAGCCCAGAGGAAAGTGAGGAGGACCTCGGGGAGGACCACACATGGAGGTTGCTGGATGGTTTTGTTTAGTGAAATGCCACTAATGGCACCTTTGGTGGGTTGTCCTTATGTTGTTGGCAATCTTTGTGTAACGAAAATTTAAAGGTAGATCATGTAGTAATAATACACATGCTTTGGAGCTCCAGCTATAGAGAGACTATAGACTGGGACTACATATGGACTGAGAGAGAGAACCTGGAGCCTGGGCTAAGGCCTGGAGACAAGAATGGGTGTCTTCAAGGCACAGCAGGGAAGATGGTTTAATTCTCCATATTAAGCAAGTAGAAGGCACAAATTGTGAAGATTAACTGGGACTAGATAATGACAATGGAGAATAAGTATCAGCTGAGGGGGCTGGACCTGATCTAGGCAATGCTCACACTATATTCTAGAAAATGGTGTTCCATGAAGACTATTTCACCAGATTTCCACCCATCTGAAGAGGGGGAAAGTTCTGGAAGATTAATGAGAATGCCTTGAGGGGCTAAGACTGAGGCTGTCATGATGGATATGGTGACTGGTTTAACACAGCAGACACACATGCCAAGTGCTGTTTCTAGAGCTCCGCAACAAAGCCTTTGTGCATGCAGCTCCCCTTATCTCTCCAAGCAGTGGGAGGGGTGTCCCTGACAGGGATCCAGAGACTGTGGAAGCTGGCTGGCTGAGGTTGTCACCCACATAGTTCCCTTCACCCCTGCAGCCATGCTGCAGAAAATGTTAGCAGAAGTGACCTGAGCTCTGCTGTCCCCAGAGAGAGACCCAGAGATCACATTTGCTTAGAGTTCTGTGTGCGAAGCCACCCAGATTGTGAAGCCTTGGGTTTAGAAGGTTACAAAAGAATTGAGAGATTCTTAATGGACAGAAGCAAGCCAGGCAGTGGTGACACATACTTTTCATCCCAGCAGTTGGGAGACAGAGGCAGGCAGATCTCTTGAGTTTAAGGGATTGAGGCCAGCTTGGTCTATGGAGAGAGTACCAGGACTACCCAGAGAAACCCTGTCTCAAAAAACCAGAAACGAAAAAAAGAAAAGAAAAAGGAAGAAAAAAAGACTTGAGTGCAGCAGAATTAGAGTCGTCTTTCCTGTGAACAGACATTAACTGGAAGGCATTCTAGCTGGTAAGTGCCACTCTGTGCACTTTCATTTCTATGTATTGTACACGACTGTAGTCTCTGAAGAGTGAAGACAGGCATTGCACAGTTCAAAGGGAGAGCATAACAGGCCCTTGATCTATCAAGAGAAAAAAGGAAAAAAGGAAAAGAAAAGAAGGAATCACCAAGAGTTTCCTGCTAGGGGAGACACTGGGTAAATTCCTAAAGTCACCCGTTCTGTGCCAGGAAGATTCAGTCAGGAGGAAGGAGTTGGATACTAAGGAAGAGTCGAGAAAAATCTCTGCAGTGAATCAGGCCGCAGTTTCCTGCTAAATGTTAGAAATGAGCCAGCATTCTAACCAGCATCCTCTTCCTCAGGAGTGACAGAGAAAACCACCCTTATTCTTTTCAATGGCAAGGCTTTGCAAGGCCACTTCGAAAACGGCTTTCTGGGATTTGGGGTTTAGCTTCAGAGTTAAATCTTATGATTTAACGCCAAAGCGATACACAGCCAGAACCCTGCTTCAAATTTTAAATGTCGGAATATTTGTCTACATCTTGGCACAGTTATGCTATGAGACTCTTTACTACTGCACTGAGTGTTTTAGGAAAGCGTGCGTGATGCCCGGGTCGCCACAAATGGCTGGACTTCTGTTTCCTGTTTCACTTTCTCAGTGAAATATGGGTGAGGCCAGCCCCGCTAGACCCCACTAGAGGCTAGCACCATCACAGCCTGGGACCCAGCTCTCCACGAGGCCTCCCCTCTGCCTATAGACGCTTCCAGCCTGCACGTGTAACTCCAGAGTGCAAACGCCATACTCCTTTTAGGAAGAGTTTTTTTTTTTTTTCCTCCAGTGAACTTCCCAAAACATACATCTTTTATAAAAACTGTCATTCTAAAGGATGTAATGTATCAGTTTCAAAACTGTTTTCCCCTCTCCGTCCCTCCTCAAGGAGCAGCACAGTCTCCCTGTCTTTCAGCTCTGACTTGCCCTCCCACACTCTTGGCTGCTGCAGTGGCTTCCTATCCTGCCAGGCACTGTGGGTCACAGGGTCAGCCCTCTCACTCTCCATGTTCAACAGCAGCACCACCTATGGTGCGCTCAACAAATGCTTGTGGACTAGCACTAGATGGACAAATCTTGTTGTTTTCTGAGACAGGGTTTCTCTGTGTAACAGAGCTCTAGCTGTCCAGGATTCCCTTTGTAGATTGGGTAGGCCTTGAACTCTCAGAAACCCACCTACCTCTTCCTCCCGAATGCTGGGATTAAAGGGGTGTGCCATCACACCTAGGTTAAATGAGCAATTTTTATTTCCCTTTATTTATGATCTTATTTTACTATTAATAAATGATGATCAACTCTAACATGTCCCTAGAGGCACAGAAATTTAATAGGAACAACAACAGAGCATGGTGGTGGCAGTATTACTTAACTTCAGAGTTCTGCCTCCTCCCCAGGACCCACTTATCTGTTATTTATCTGTGAGGCAGGCTGGTGGGCATTGCTGTCCAAGAACACAGGTATCCGGTCAGTTTTCCTTCACCATGGGCTACTGAACAAGCAGTCACCTCCAGAGCTGTGTCAGTAGGCATTTGTCTCATTCCACGGACACTCAGGGAGACACTTTGAAACCATGTTATTTGCAACAGAGTTGGCACTGCCACCTAGATGTCATATGACAGTGTGTTAAGGGAGCTGTTACTTGAACACAGAGTATCCTTCTGCTTCTTTCAGTGAATAAGAAAAAAGAGCTATAAATGAGAGTCAGAGTTTCTCTAGACTCAGTTC
Source organism: Rattus rattus (assembly GCF_011064425.1). Lineage (NCBI taxonomy): Eukaryota > Metazoa > Chordata > Mammalia > Rodentia > Muridae > Rattus > Rattus rattus. The sequence continues at coordinate 210,766,853 of NC_046154.1, forward strand.
CTTGACACTTTGTATCCTGATGTGCATGGGGAGCTGTAAGGACTGTGGTCTTTGAGTATGTGAGTCACTGTTGTCACATTGACCTTAAGACATTGCTGCTTTACACAAGGCTGACCTGATTAGAATTGATTTCACATCCTGTCACTTAGGGAAGTTCTCCCTGTATGCCAACAGTCTCCTCACAGGGCTTCCTTCCATGACACTGCCATATTTCGCCAATATAGTAGAATCCTACAGTGACATGGGACTCGTCGGTAGAGTCCATTCCATCACTGCAGTCCACAGCTCTATTACAATCTTATCTGTATGTAATGTGTTCTGTTTGCTAATAGCTTATGCTGCTATTCTAACTAAGAGATTTATGTTGATCTATAATTTGCTGGAAATTCCAAGCAAGGTTCAATTTAATAAAACAATTTTAATCATTAACCCATTACCTATACAAAATTAATGTTTTAAAATTAGGATTTAGTTAAAGGAAAATTATTCTCTCACAGGGTTCTATTCTAGTGCTCATTAACGAAGAATAGTTAAATTACTCAGAATAATCAGATGCAGAGAGCTGTGTTTGGAGGAGACCGACATGAACTAAGGAGATATACTTACTAGCTGGACACAAGCTGGAGTCATCAGGAAGGAGCCTCAGTTGAGGAAATGCCTCCATGAGATCCAGCTGCAAGGCATTTTCTCAATTAGTGATCAATGAGGGAGGGCCCAGCCTTTTGGGGGTAGTGCCATCCCTGGGCTGGTGGTCCTGGGTTCTGTAAGGGAGCAGGTAAGCAAGCCAGTAAGCAGCACCCTCCATGGCCTCTGCATCAGCTCCTGCCTCGGGGTCCTGCCCTGCTTGAGTTTCTGACTTCTTGATGAACAGCAATGTGGAAGTGTAGAACGAAGCCTTTCTGCCCATCCTGCTTCTTGGTCGTGCCATTTCATTACAGCAATAGACACCTTAACTAAGACATATACTACTCTTGAAAATATTTATTTGTGTGTGTGTGTGTGTGTGTGTGTGAGAGAGAGAGAGAGAGAGAGAGAGAGAGAGAGAGAGAGAGAGAGAGAGAGCTTATGTTTACTATGTGAATGGGGTGTCTGGAGAGTGACCGACCTAGAACTGTAGTTACAGATAGTTCTAAGCTACCTGATGTGAGGGCTGGGAATTGAACCTGGTCCTTTGGAAGTGCAGTAAGCACTCTTAACCACTGAGCCATTTCTTCAAGTCCAGGCTACCTTTTAAAACCTATTACTGCTCTTCATGCACAGTGAAGATGTAAGTTGAGGCTTTTAAAGTGCAGTGTGGTTGTCATTTCAGCATTAACATGTTTTATGCTGGGCAAATACAAATCAGGGTCACCACATGACCTGTATAGTATCAGCAGTGGTGGTGGTGGTGGCGGCTGTGGTGGTTGTGGTGGTGGTGGTTGTGGTGGTGGTGGTTGTGGTGGTGATGCAAAGTTCCCTGACAACGAGCCTTACATTTCTCTTGTTTTTTTACAGTAATAAAAGACTAGTGGCCTTGGTGCCCATGCCCAGTGACCCTCCCTTCAACACCCGAAGAGCCTACACAAGTGAGGATGAGGCCTGGAAGTCGTATCTGGAGAACCCCCTGACGGCAGCCACCAAGGCAATGATGAGCATCAATGGGGACGAGGACAGTGCTGCTGCCCTGGGCCTTCTCTATGACTACTACAAGGTGGGTCCCTTGGGCCAGCCCCTGCCTCCAGGCCTCATTGCACCTTTGGC